>NC_057808.1:86794597-87166721 GCF_018294505.1 Triticum aestivum
ATAGCAGCAGCAGCTCATAGCAATTCATCATATAGCAGCAGCAGCTCATAGCAATTCATCATATAGCAGTAGCAGCTCATAGCAATTCATCATATAGCAGCAGCAGGAGCAGCTCATAGCAATGCATCATATAGCAGCAGCAGAACAGCTCATAGCAATTCATCACTTAGTGGATCAGAATGAAAATTTGGCAAAAAATCAGAGGAGATCCTCACCTTGTTGGATGAGCTCATCCTTCAACAGCACCTCAAGGCCACGGCCTGGGAGGTGGGGAGGGGGAATAAGGTGCCTTCTGCCGCAGTGTGGCATCAGCCATAGTTGTGCAGCACCTGCCGGAGTAGTGCGTTGGACGAACCACAGTGGCGCAGCTGATGGACACCATGAGAATGAGGGGCGGCGCCAGAGGGAGGAGCAGCCAGGGAGATTTGCCCCTACCCACCGGCCATGTAGCCTAGCTGGATAGAGCATCATCGAGGACCAGGCAAGATGGGACCAGTGGCGACGGCTCGCTGGAGGAACCCTAGTGCTGCAGGCAAGGGATTGAGGTAGAGGGAAAGGGGAGATGAGATGCAAGCGGGCATGGCAATGAATGCTTGCGTGTTTGTTTTTACTTGAGGGTGAGGTGTGACGCGGGCGCCAGCAGTTGCATTTTGAGTGTAATATAGGCAGACAACAGAGTCATTTCACTATCCCCCTTCCCTTCAATTTTTAGTGAGGTTCTACCCGAAACACCCCCCTCCAAAGCGAAATTAGTTAAGCCCAAGCCCATAACTTAAAAATGACTTCTTTACATCTTTTATGGCTTATTTTGACAATAAGCCCTGAAAAGGCGGAATAGAACTGTCCCTTAACCTGCAATTCAATTGTGCGTGCAATGATGAATCACTCCTGCCTGCTATAGTGTACATTTAGGCATCATCATACATGGCATAACCTAATACATGTGCATTCCATTGTAGAATCCGGAATATGCAATGTTTATGTTAGTTCATACGTTGCACATGATGTTTAAATGCCCCTTAAATCTGGTCAGTCAAGTGATGGTCTTTAAGCCTCCTTCTTTGCTTCTTTTCTTGATATGTAAGATTTGCTCACACATCTGTTCAATTGCTTGTTTGCATCAGCTAGCCATACTAGGACTGTTTGCTTTGATTAATTGTTGTTCTTGACCTAACACTCTAACAGAGCTTGTCAATGATTTAAACACTAAGGGTTGCTGTAGTGGGGCCTTTTCTAACTCATAGGTGACATAAAGGTTTGGCTGTACACTAAAGTAGGCTCTCCAAGAGTACCTGGAGATCCAGTTCGAAGGTATGCCTAGTTTTTACATAGTGCAGACATAGTAAATGCTCATTTCATTTTGTGCAAGTGCAAGAGATGCGGCATGTTTCATTATGTGGTGTTGTTTTTTTATAATCTCATCCTTTTGTGTTCACAGACTGGAAAGTATGCATATTTATCTTCCAAGGAGACGAGTAACTAGTTTGTGTCACCTTGCAGAGGGGGTGCAATGAAGATAAGATTGAGGATTTCCAAGTACAAGATGTTAGGAAGGAGCCTTGCAAGAGAAGTAGGAGCTGCGCTGAGCCTCTTCAACCTGTTAAGGTAAGTCACTGTATCCAACTCAACAGTTCGATTCCTTGTTTGTTTCAAGCATAGTTAATTTGCTCTTTTCAATTGCTTTATTTGTCCTCAGTTAATGAGATGCCCAAAGAATGATGCCTGATGTTGGGTACTTGTATAACTATTAGTTGACATAATTAAAGGCCTTACCATTTAATTACTCTGCCGAAGTGTGCCTGAAGCTTTGAAGTCTATTAACCAACTATTATTGCATGAGGCTCACAATCTAGTTTATACTAGGCTAATGATTGCATAGTTTTGCTTGCTGTAGTATGTTTGTATGAAACCCTCTGATGTTCATTATGCTCCCTAAGACTTTAATTGAGCTACAGAATGGCCAACTGCTTGCTTACTTCTACACAATGTGTTGTCTAAATTTGTAACTTGTCTGTGTTTTGGATTGGGCCCCAACATCATGCTCCTCTGGTGAGCTAAGAGAGATTTCTGTATGCGGGCTGCACAGACTACCTTTTTTATAATTTTTAAAATATCACCTGCTTATGCTTCATGACGTGTAACATTATTGTTAGTCCTGTTTTGCCATGTACAAAATAGTCTGTCTTGCTCGCTTCACTGTTGTAACTATATTTTTGCCCTAGTCATGTGTACTTACAGAAACATTTCAGGATGAAGTGACATCAACACAAAGATCTACGAGCAGTGTGGCATGGCCGTTACCAAATGATTATGGATTGGAATTGGAATGTGCTGACGTTCTCGAGCATCAACTAGAGGTGGCAAGACAACGTGTACATGATTCTCAACGTACAATCAACAAGTTGAGACTAGACATGCAGGTATTAGATGCAGGAGTCAAAAAATGAAACAAGACACTGAGGTAACAACGAAGGAATTGGAGATTTTGCAGAATGAAATTTGTGCTATCTAAATCCGGCCAATCCTATTTTCTGAAGAGATTATAGTTCAAATGGTAAGTTATGTTGATGCGCGTCCATGATGTAGGAGCTGTATTTGCCCGGTGTATGTAATTTGCTGTTTGTGTATGCTTTATTATCACTGGTGCCGAACCATAATGCCCAGTGGGTATAATCGGCTGTAATTTCTTTATTGTATAGTGTCGGATTATTCTACGTTTCTTTGCGTTAGTCTCTTTATTGTATAGTGTATGTTTTTTAGAGGTGATAGTATAGAGTAGGATAATTCTTTGAATATGCTATATCGTTCAAACGGGGGCCAACTCGCCCAAACATTGTAGTGACCATGGCCCTCCACAGGCCGTACGATCCATGGGCCATCTACGAGACGGACGATCCATGGCCTTCTATGGCCGTCGGATCCGTGGGCCTTCTATGGGCTGTCGGATCCATGGGCCTTCTATTGGCTATCGGATCCATTGGCCTTCTATGGGCCGTCGGATCCATGGGCCGTCGGATCAATGGGCCTTCTATGGACCGTCGGATCAATGGGCCTTCTACGGGCTGTCTCATCTATGGGCCTTGTAAGGGGCCGTAAATGGGCTAGAGTGGAAATCGTACGTTTTATGGGCTGACCATAACGGGCCGTTAATAGGCCGTATTTGATGATGCTATGAAAATGGCCCAACAGATTAACGGGCCACAAACGGGTCGACTGTATCCACGGGCTGAATTTGGCCCACAAGCAGAAAAGGCCAGTAACGGGTCGTAAGTAACCGAATGCTGGAAATGAGCCCAAGAATAAATGGGCCCTGAGAAGGCCAAAAGGTAACACGGGCTGGAAACGACCCAATGGAATAATGGGCCGCTAATGGGTATAAAGCGATACACTGTTCATTACGGGCCGGCTTCACCACGGGTCGTTAATGGGCCAAGAGTTACAAAGGGACTCATATGGGCCGAAATACGTCATGGGCCATACATGGGCCGGAAGTTACAATGGGCTGGAATCATATTGGACGGCCCAGATGACGCTACTAGGCCTAATTCCGATAGGCCGTAAAGGGTCGTGAGTTAGCAGGCTGTAAATGGGCTATATGCGAACATGCTGTTAACAGGCTTTTCGTGGGCCGGCCCGCCACCTTTTGACCAAGTCAAATGGGCCGGCCTTTTCACAAGAATGGGCCTTTGTTGGGCCGTGACACGTGTCGACGTATCATAGGCGCCTTGGGTCCAATGAGTGGATGACATCTGTCCCAACGGTGAGTCGACATGTGTTTCCTCCAGCCAATGATGATTTTACACGTGGAAAATCCCCATTGGTCGGGGCTGTTAACGGGTTATCGGATCCAAAACCGGACCCGATAGCTTAACGGCGTTTCGTTACGGTGGATGCCACGTGTCGGTCACCCTTGACGAAAGCACTTCTGTGACGCGCGATTTATCGTCATGGAAGTGGACACTTCCGTGATGATAATTTTGGTAATGTCATGGAACACTTCTACGACAGCACAGGTATGACTATCTTGATTCTGTCATAAAATCGTCATGGATGTACATGCATGACAAAAAACGCGACCTACTGTGACAAACACGTGTCATCACGGAAGTGTATTTTTTTTGTAGTGGAGGGTACACGGGAATTTCATCTAGTCACTTTCATCATGTTGGTTCGATTCGTGTTCGCTACTTTGATAATTTGATATGTGGGTAAAGCGGTGCTGAGTTGCTGTTCTTACTTGAACAAACCTCATACTTATGATTAACTCCCTCTCAAGCATCCGCAACTATGAGAAAAGTATTAAGAATAAATTCTAACCATAGCATTAAACTTTTGGATCCAATCGGTCCCTTACGGAATAGCACATAAACTAGGGTTTAAGCTTCTGTCACTCTCGCAACCCATCATCTAATAACTACTCCACAATGCATTCCCTTAGGCCCAAATATGGTGAAGTGCCATGTAGTCGACGTTCACATGACACCACTAAGGGAATCACAACACACGTACTATTAAAATATCGAACACACATCAAGTTCACAAGATTTCTCCCGTGACCTCAAGAACAAAAGTAACTACTCACAAATGATAATCATGCTCAAGATCAGAGGGGTATTAAATAGCATATTGGATCTGAACATATAATCTTACACCAAATAAACCATATAGTAATCAACTACAAGATGTAATCAACACTACTAGTCACCGACAAGCACCAATCTATAGTTCCGGTACAAAGATTGAACACAAGATGAACTAGGGTTTGAGAGAATATGGTGTTGTTGAAGATGTTGATGGAGATTGCCCTCCCCAAGAAGGGAGAGTTGTCGGTGATGATGATGACGATGATTTCCCCCTCCGGGAGGGAAGTTCCCCCGGCGGAATCGCTCCGCCGGAGGGCAAAAGTGCTCCTTCCCAAGTCCTGCCTCAAGACGGCGGTGCTCCATCCCGAAAGTTCTCTCCTTATTTTTCTAGGTCAAAATGACTTATATACCAGAAGATGGCACCGGAGGTGGGCCGGGCTGACCACAACCTAGCAGGCGCACCCTGGTGTCTTGTGCTCACCAGGTGGCCCCCTCTGGTGGTTATTTGCTCCAGTATTTCTTATTTATTCAATAAAAAATCCTCGTGAAGTTTCAGCTTGTTTGGAGTTGTGCAGAATAGGTGGCCTGATGTAGCTTTTCCAGGTCCAGATTTCCAGCTGCCGGAATTCTCCCTCTTTGTGTGTACCTTGCATATTATCAGAGAAAAGGCATTAGAATTACTCCAAAAAAGCATTATTATGCATAAAAACATTATAAATAACAGTAGGTGAACATGATGCAAAATGGACTTATCAACCAGTCCCTTTGCAGTAGAAGCACTCAGTTTCAGGCTTAGGTCCAGATTTGGGCTTCTTCCCGGGAGTGGCAACTTGCTTGCCATTCTTCTTGAAGTTCCCCTTCTTTCCTTTACCTTTTTTCTTGAAACTAGTGGTCTTGTTAACCATCAACACTTGATGCTCCTTCTTGATTTCTACCTCCGCAGCTTTGAGCATTGCGAAGAGGTCGGGAATTTTCTTATCCATCCCTTGCATATTATAGTTCATCACAAAGCCTTTGTAGCTTGGTGGCAGTGATTGAAGAACTCTGTCAATAACACTATCATCTGGAAGATTAGCTCCCAGTTGAGTCATGTGGTTATGATACCCAGACGTTTTGAGTATGTGTTCACTGACAGAACTGTTCTCCTCCATCTTGCAGCTATAGAACTTGTTGGAGACTTCATATCTCTCAACTCGGGCATTTGCTTGAAATATTAACTTCAACTCCTGGAACATCTCGTATGGTCCATGATGTTCAAAACGTCTTTGAAGTCCTGATTCTAAGTCGTAAAGCATGGCACACTGAACTATCGAGTAGTCATCACATCAAGCTTGCCAGACGTTCATAACATCAGCATCTGCTCCTGCAGCAGGCCTTTCACCTAGCGGTGCATCAAGGACATAATTCTTCTGTGCAGCAATGAGGATAATCCTCAAGTTACGGACCAAGTCCGTGTAGTTGCTACCATCATCTTTCAACTTTGCTTTCTCTAGGAACGTATTAAAATTCAAGGGAACGGTAGCACGGGCCATTGATCTACAACATAGATATGCAAAAACTATCAGGACTAAGTTTATGATAAATTAAGTTCAATTAATCATATTACTTAAGAACTCCCACTTATATTGACATCCCTCAAGTCATCTAAATTATACGTGATCCAAATCAACTAAACCATGTCTAATCATCACGTGAGATGGAGTAGTCATCAATGGTGAACATCTCTATGTTGATCATATCTACTATATGATTCACGTTCGACCTTTTGCTCTCCAGTGTTCTGAGGCCATGTCTGTACATGCTAGGCTCGTCAAGTTTAACCCGAGTATTCCGCATGTGCAAAACTGTCTTGCACCCGTTGTATGTGAACGTAGAGCCTATCACACCCGATCATCACGTGGTGTCTCAGCACGATGAACTGTCGCAACAGTGCATACTCAGGGAGAACACTTATACCTTGAAATTTTAGTAAGGGATCATCTTATAATGCTACCGCCGTACTAAGCAAAATAAGATGCATAAAAGATAAACATCACATGCAATCAAAATATGTGTCGGGGAAACGACACCTATGGAATCACAAGAATCCCTACTACGGTTGCCGGGGCGCAGGGTTGCGACAAGAGCAGGATTAGTAACCAGCACGAGGATCGTTTACCCAGGTTCAGGCCGCGAGGATGCGTAAAACCCTAGTCCTGCTTTGGCGGGTGTATTTCAAAGAGTTCTTGAGCTCTCGAACTAGCTGTGGTGAGTGCGTGGTTCCAAAGAGCCGAATCCTTCTCCAGTATGCCACGGGCCTCCTTTTATAGTCAAAAGGGGCTGCCACAGTGGCACACAGGAGGTGGAAAGGCGCACAGTGCTATGAGATTATCGCTCGTATTACAGGACAAGACGCATTTAATGTGTAGCTTAGGTGTCCCCTTGCTTTATTGGGGA
The DNA here is from genome assembly GCF_018294505.1 of Triticum aestivum. Classification (NCBI taxonomy): domain Eukaryota; kingdom Viridiplantae; phylum Streptophyta; class Magnoliopsida; order Poales; family Poaceae; genus Triticum; species Triticum aestivum. The sequence goes on from NC_057808.1 coordinate 86,801,617, forward strand.
CGGGGGCGAGGCCCGTCCCATTCGTCCCCGCTCCTCCTTGCTTCGACACGCGCCCTGGCTAGCGACGCATGCGGCGCCACGTAGGCAGGCAGGCAGCTGAGGTGGCGCGATGATGGAGCCTCCACGAAGATCTGCATGCCGCCATGCAGGCGCTTGATGAGTTGGCCTAGGAGCTGCATGTTGCCACGTAGGTGCCCGCCCAGCTGGTTGGGCTGGCAGCTGCATGTGAATGGTGGAGACTTGGTTGGTGCGGGCCTGGTAGTGGCCCTGCTGGCGTCCTCGGTGAGGGCCTTGCCGGGTGGCCCGGCAAGGGTCTTGCCGTGGCGCGCTGTCGTCCCCGGCAAGGACCTTGCCGGGGGTCTGGTGGCCTTCCTCGGCAAGGATCCTGCCGAGGATCGTCGTCTTCTAATCCTCATCTGATCTTGAGTGTTCCTTGTCTTCACAAAGATCTGCATGCCACCATGGAGGTGCCTCCCGAGATCTGGCCCACCATGATGTTGGAGACCGTGGGCTCAAGGGTGGCTTGCTCTGTTGGTGTGGGGCAAGCTGCCCCGGCAAGGGTCTTGCCGGGGCTACTGAGGCTGCCCCGGCAAGGGTCTTGCCGGGGGAACCTGCTTCGTCCCTCTGCTCTTTGTGGTCTTGGCCTTGGTGTTGCTCTGGTTATCTTGGGCTTCGGTCTTACCGTGGCTCACCTCCCCTGTTCTGCTTGGTGTGACCGTGGGCGCGGCTCCGACTGCCCGTGCACAGGTAAAGGGGTACAAAAGTGTGCCCCTCTTTTTGTACACCGACAGGAGCCCCCGGGCCTGGGCCACACATAAGCGCGACACGTTGTTGGGCCAGGCCCAAAACGGTGCGCGGGCAGGCGGGGCGGTTTTTACCGCGGTAAAACTTTTCGCGCGCTGCGCTTCCCACGCCCCGCGTGTGGTGCGGCGTGGTGTGGAGGGGTGCGCATGACGTGGGCGGCATGCGTGGGGCAGTTCCCGCATGCATGCGTCACATCATGGTAAAGAGGCGGCTCGCGCCTTCCCCATAAAAAGAGGGAGGCGTGGAGGCGCGGCTCATTTACCGCGCGGGGCCGGGTCGTGGTCTTCAAGGCGTCCACACCCCATGATCACGGGGTGGGGAGAGGTCGCCTCACCCGTCCCCTCGATTCTGCACGTTCGCCACGCGTCCTCCATGCGCTTGGGATGGCAACCGGTGGAGGCGGGAAACCGGGCCGTTGCTGATCGGGGCAGCGTGTTGGTCCCGATTCCCTGCGCCTTCTGATGGCCGGATTGGCCGAGCGAGGCGGCCGAGCCCCGACCCCACCCCTTTATAAGGAGGGGGAAGGGGGGATGGCGTCCCGCACTCTTATGTCATCTATCTCCTCTCGCTTCTGCTTCTTCCTTTCACTCGCCATGGAGAAAGGGAATCCTGGTCCCTTGACGGTGGCGGCGAGGGTCGCCGCTCGACAGCGCGTCCCTCCCCCTCCTGAGCCTGCGGTGGTGGAACCGGCCGCGAGGGGAAGGGGGAGGGGGCGAGGCCGTGGGCGAGGCCGGGGCAGAGGTCGTAGTGCTCGGGGAAGAAGAGGACGGGGTGGCACGCCGGCTTCGCCCCCGCCAATGATGCCTTTTCCGATGGAAGGCCATGCTGGAGACCAGCCCCGCGAGTTCTTCATCAGGCTACGCCGGCCTCCGCGTTGCCATCTTCGTCTTCCCGCCCCGTTTGCTCGGGAGATGGAGCGTGACCCGCCCCAATCCCTCAAATTGCACATGAGGGGCTGTGGGAATGGGGGCACGCGGGTCGACGTCGACTTCCCGGCTCCTCGGGTCATGTACCTCCGTCGTGGATGGAAGATGTTCGCTCGCATCCACAGCCTGACGGCTGGGCTCGTCCTCTACTTCAAATTAATGGGGGACGGCCTGCTCTCCGTCAAGGTCTTCGAAGACTTCGGGACTCGCCTGAAGTGCTGCGTGGAGAGCTCCTCCGACGGAGATTCCGATGATGGAAGCTCTTCCTCGAGTGAAAGTGATGAGGAGGACAGCGGGGCAGGTGACGGGGACGAGTCCGACTAGGCGTCGAATGCCCCGCGCCTGGGCGGGTGCGGCAGCAGCAGCATCTACACCTGGCCGCTCCTCCGGCAGAGTTTTGCCGGGGGTGGGGGCCAACTCCTTGAACTCCTCGGGGCCGTCTCCTTGAGCGGCTGGCGTTGGGAGGTTGCGGAAGAGGAAAAGGGCGGGCGGCAAGGCCGTCAACTCGGAGTACGCGGGCACCGACGCCTTCATCGCGTATTGCCGGTCCTACCACCTCGTCTTCCAGCTCCTTTCCCGGCACCGTCATCACCGGCCCACCCGTGGGCGCCCACCGAGGTGTTCTCTCGGTGCTTTCTACTGCTCGTAGCTCGCCTAGGCACCCCTTTTTCCCTTTCGCCTCCTTGACCTGCCTCCTGAGGAGAGGGACAAGAAAGGGATCACGGGCATCTTATCTCTTTTTTAATCTGTAAGCCTTCGGGCCTTGTTAAATTTAAAGCTTGTAATTCCCCTTGTTCATGTTTTTCATTCCATACGGACTGTACCTGTGTGGGATGCTTTTAATGAAAAAGGGATGTTTGCCGAGTTTTTCGTTCATGGGTAGACCCCGCGACAAGGAGCGAAGCCTTGTTACAATTTAAGATAAACGTTTTCACCCGGCAAAGGCCTTGTCGTCCCCCCACTTTGCTCGACCATTCTCGCGCCCTTGGCGGAGGCAGGGATGAAGCGGGCTTAGGCTCCTCGTTCTACTTCCTTCCCACCGCGACTACAACCAAAACCGGGCCCAAGAGATAATCCTTGGGTATAGAAAAGGGGAGCACGGTGGCCTAGAAATAAAACGAGGTTTCACATATCCCAGTTCCGTTCCGAAATGCATGATAGAGGATGAAAGACTTATCTGGATCTGCAGCCCCCGGCAACCTTGTCTTGCCGCGGTCGGATCCTTGTGCTTGCAGCCCCCGGCAACTCTGGTTTACCAGGGTCGGGATGCCGGTCCGTTTCCTTTCTTCCAAGTAGCTCAGCGGAAGTGCTCATGTGCCCTGCGAACCAAAAGGGGACAGAAAACAAACAGATAGATGCGCACTCGACCTCTAGGCTAGGGGTTAGTCGCCGCTAAGCACTATCAACCCTAACCAAGGAAGAGACTCAACCTAGCATGCATGCTATAACTTAGGGCGCCAGCGCTTCATTTATTTATGCTCAGGGTCTACGCCTGGCTTTGTACAAAGGGTTACATGCCTTGCCGGCAAAGCTTGTACAAAAGGTGGCTTGCCGGGAGGCCCGGCAAGCCGCGCCTTACGGGTAAAACTTGCGAAGATGCTCGGTGTTCCAGGAGTTGCTCACTGGGACAGCATCTTCGGTCTCCAGGCGGACTGCGCCGGGCCTGGTGACTTGTATTACCCGATAAGGGCCTTCCCACTTTGGCGTCAACTTGTTGGAATTCTTGGCCGACTAAACGCGCCGAAGAACAAGGTCGCCTTCCTCAAAGCTTCGGGCATGAACCTTGTGGCTATGGTAGCGGCGCAAGGCTTGCTGGTAGCGTGCTGCTCTTACAGCCGCCCGAAGACGATCTTCCTCGAGGAGCGTTGCGTCATCTTGGCGCAACTGCTCTTGCTCAAGCTCATCATAAGCGAGCACTCGAGGTGACCCGTATATGAGTTCCGTGGGGAGAACTGCTTCTGCCCCATATACCAGGGCAAAAGGTGTCTGGCTGGTGGCTCAATTTGGCGTCGTCCTGATCGACCAAAGAACCGCCGGCAATTCATCAATCCAGCGCCTTCCGCTCTTGCGCAGCTTGTCAAAAGTCTTTGTTCTTAGGCCTCGCAACACTTCAGCATTTGCCCTCTCCGCTTGGCCGTTGCTCCGTGGGTGTGCCTTGAATGTATTGCATGAAGGTGTGGCTTATGAACTGCGTGTCGTTGTCGGTGATGACTCTGTTTGGCACACCAAAACGGCAGACCAATCCCTTGAAAAACTTGACAGCTGACTGAGCAGTCACCTTTCTCACTGCTTCCACCTCCGGCCACTTTGTGAACTTGTCGATTGCAACGTACAAGTACTCAAAGCCCCCGAAAGCGCGGGGGAAAGGGCCCAGTATATCGAGCCCCCAGACTGAGAATGGCCAGGAGAGAGGGATTGTTTGAAGCGCTTGAGCTGGTTGATGAAGCTTCTTTGAATGGAACTGACACGCTTCACACTTGGTTACTAGTGTCGTCGCATCCTGGAGGGCGGTGGGCCAGAAGAAACCTTGCCGGAACGCCTTTCCGGCAAGGGCCCTCGACCCTATGTGGGAGCCACATATGCCTCCATGTATCTCTGCCAACAGCTCCAGTCCTTCCTCCCGAGGGATGCACTTCAATTTCACGCCGTTCGGCCTCCTCCTGTACAGAACGTCGTCGACGAACTGGTACAGGGCGGACCGGCGGGCTACTTTTTCTGCTTCCTCCTGCTCCTCAGGAAGTTCCCCTGTTTGGAGAAACCGGACAGTATGTTGTGCCCATGTCGGAGCCTGGGGCTCGACGACAAGGACCAAAGGCATTTCCTCAGCCATGGGCGCGGCTGTCTCCATGGCCAGGGCTTGACGCCCTGCCGGAGCCAGTTGCCCTTTGGCAGGCTCAGCATCCGCGGCAGCACCCTTGTCGGCAGCCCCAGGGGGCTCGGTAGGAAAGTACTTGCCGGGACCTGACTTCCTCCGCTTGTTCTGCCCCGTTGATGGTTTGACGGATGGTTGAGTTAACCGGAGCAAAAAGGTACCTGGTTCCATAGGTAGCTTGAATGCAGCACGCTTTGACAGGTGATCGGCGATGTCGTTCTCCATTCGGGGGACGTGCTCCGCTTGGATACCGTCAAAGCATTCCTCCAGCTTCCTCACCTCATCTACGTAAGCCTCCATCAATGGGCTCTGATAATCCTTGTTGACCTATGTGACAACGAGCTGCGAGTCACCCCTGACGATGAGCTTCTTAACCCCGAGGTCTGCCGCGATCCTGAGACCAGCAAGCAGCCCTTCGTATTCCGCAGTGTTGTTGGTGGACATCTCCATGGGAAAGTGCATCTGGACCACGTACTTGAGGTGCTCTCCAGTGGGTGCGACGAGCAGCACACCGGCACCGGCGCCTTGCAGCGAGAAAGCCCCATCAAAGTACATGATCCAGTCGCGGTCCGCTTCCTTGCCGAGGAGAGTGGTCTCTTGGATTTCTTCGTCGGGCGTTGAGGTCCATTCTGCAATGAACTCCGCCAAGACTCTACTCTGGATTGTCGAGGTACTTTCAAACTTCAGACCGAAGCTTGATAACTCCAAGGCCCATTCCACAATCCTTCCGGTTGCATCTGGGTTATGCAGTATCCGTTGCAACGGGAGGCGGGTGACGACAGTGATCTCGTGGGCTTGGAAGTAATGACGCAGCTTCCTCGAGGCCATAAGGAGGCCGAAGAGCAATTTCTGCACACCGGAGTACCTCGATCTAGCTCCCTGCAAGAGGGAGCTGACAAAGTAAACCGGGTGCTGCATCATCTTCTTCTTCTGCACCACCTCACTCGACTGCGCGGGCACTGCCTTGGTAGCATCAGACTCTGCCGGGGGCCTCGCCTTGCCGGCACCAGGCCCTGCCGGGGGAATCTTTGGCTTGCCATCCGCTGGTTCTGCCCCCGTTACTGCCTCCTCGTCGACCTCCCTCTGTGCCACCAGTGCGGTGTGTCTACTACGCAACCTTCTTCTTGTAACAAATTTTATGGGTATTCAAAGAATTCATACTAACAACATTGCAATCATGCTCATCATTCACATATTTTATGCCAAGCATTCTATGTAATTCTTCTTCTAGTACTTGAGCACAATTTTACTTCCCATCATTTTCACGAAAGATATTAAAAAGATGAAGCATATGAGGCACCCTCAATTCCATTTTTTTGTAGTTTTCTTTTATAGACTAACTAGTGATAAAACAAGAAACTAAAAGATTCGATTGCAAGATCTAAAGATATACCTTCAAGCACTCACCTCCCCGGCAACGGCGCCAGAAAAGAGCTTAGTTGACGGGGTGTGAGTGCCGCTTACCTAGCCTCCCCGGCAACGGCGCCAGAAAAGAGCTTGATGTCTACTACGCAACCTTCTTCTTGTAGACGTTGTTGGGCCTCCAAGTGCAGAGGTTTGTAGGACAGTAGCAAATTTCCCTCAAGTGGATGACCTAAGGTTTATCAATCCGTGGGAGGCGTAGGATGAAGATGGTCTCTCTCAAACAACCCTGCAACCAAATAACAAAGAGTCTCTTGTGTCCCCAACACACCCAATACAATGGTAGATTGTATAGGTGCACTAGTTCGGCGAAGAGATGGTGATACAAGTGCAATATGGATGGTAAATATATGTTTTTGTAATCTGGAAATATAAAAACAGCAAGGTTACTATTGATAAAAGTGAGCGAAAACGGTATTGCAATGCGTTGAAACAAGGCCTAGGGTTCATACTTTCACTAGTGCAAGTTCTCTCAACAATAATAACATAATTGGATCATATAACTATCCCTCAAAATGCAACAAAGAGTCACTCCAAAGTCACTAATAGCAGAGAACAAACGAAGAGATTATGGTAGGGTACGAAACCACCTCAAAGTTATTCTTTCCGATCAATCCATTGGGCTATTCCTATAAGTGTCACAAACAGCCCTAGAGTTCGTAGTAAAATAACACCTTAAGACAAACATCAACCAAAACCCTAATGTCACCTAGATACTCCAATGTCACCTCAAGTATCCGTGGGTATGATTATACGATATGCATCACACAATCTCAGATTCATCTATTCAACGAACACATAGAACCTCAAAGAGTGCCCCAAAGTTTCTACCGGAGAATCAAGACGAAAACATGTGCCAACCCCTATGCGTAGCTTCATGGGCGGAACCCGCAAGTTGATCACCAAAACATACATCAAGTAGATCAATAGAATACCCCATTGTCACCACGGGTATCCCACGCAAGACATACATCAAGTGTTCTCAAATCATTAAAAGACTCAATCCGATAAGATAACTTCAAAGGGGAAACTCAATCCATTACAAGAGAGTAGAGGGGGAGAAACGTCATAAGATCCAACTATAATAGCAAAGCTCACGATACATCAAGATCGTACCACCTCAAGAACACGAGAGAGAGAGAGAGATCAAACACATAGCTACTGGTACATACCCTTAGCCCCGAGGGTGAACTACTCCCTCCTCGTCATGGAGAGCGCCGGGATGATGAAGATGGCCACCGGTAAGGGTTCCCCCTCCGGCAGGGTGCCGGAACAGGGTCCCGATTGGTTTTTGGTGGCTACTGAGGCTTGCGGCGGCGGAACTCCCGATCTATTCTATTCCCCGATGGTTTTAGGGTATATTGATATATATATAGGTGAAAGAAGTCGGTAAGGGGAGCCACGAGGGGCCCACGAGGGTGGAGGGCGCGCCCAGGGGGTGGGCGCGCCCCCTGCCTCGTGCCTTCCTCGTTGCTTCCCTTACATACACTCCAAGTCTTCTGGATTGCTTCCGTTCCAAAAATAACTTTCCCGAAGGTTTCATTCCGTTTGGACTCCGTTTGATATTCTTTTTCTGCGAAACACTAAAACAAGGGAAAAAAACAAAAACTGGCACTGGGCTCTGGGTCAATAGGTTAGTCCCAAAAATAATATAGAAGTGTATAATAAAGCCCATAAACATCCAAAACAGATAATATAATAGCATGGAACAATCAAATATTATACATACGTTGGAGACGTATCAGCATGCCCAAGCTTAATTCCTGCTCGTCCTCGAGTAGGTAAATGATAAAAACAGAATTTTTGATGTGGAATGCTACCTAACATAATCATCAATGTAATCTTGATTATTGTGGCAAGAATATTCAGATCCATAAGATTCAAAACAAAAGTTTAATATTGACATGAAAACAATAATACTTCAAGCATACTAACAAAGCAATCATGTCTTCTCAAAATAACATGGCCAAAGCAAGCTATCCCTACAAAATCATATAGTCTGGCTATGCTCTATCTTCATCACACAAAATATTTAAATCATGCACAACCCCGATGACAAGCCAAGCAATTGTTTCATACTTTTGATGTCCTCAAACTTTTTCAATCTTCACGCAATACATGAGCGTGAGCCATGGACATAGCACTATAGGTGGAATAGAATGGTGGTTGTGGAGAAGACAAAAACGAGAAGATAGTCTCACATCAACTAGGCGTATCAACGGGCTATGGAGATGCCCATCAATAGATATCAATGTGAGTGAGTAGGGATTGCCATGCAACGGATGCACTAGAGCGATAAGTGTATGAAAGCTCAACAAAAGAAACTAAGTGGGTGTGCATCCAAATCGCTTGCTCACGAAGACCTAGGGCATTTTGAGGAATCCCATCATTGGAATATACAAGCCAAGTTCTATAATGAAAAATTCCCACTAGTATATGAAAGTGACAACATAGGAGACTCTCTATCATGAAGATCATAGTGCTACTTTGATGCACAAGTGTGGTAAAAGGATAGTAGCATTGCCCCTTCTCTCTTTTTCTCTCATTTTTTATATATTTTTTATTTGGGCCTTTCTCTTTTTTTATGGCCTCTTTTTTTCTTTTCTTTTTTATTTTTCGTCCGGAGTCTCATCCCGACTTGTGGGGGAATCATAGTCTCCATCATCCTTTCCTCACTGGGACAATGCTCTAATAATGATGATCACACTTTTATTTACTTACAACTCAAGAATTACAACTCGATACTTAGAACAAAATATGACTCTATATGAATGCCTCCAGCGGTGTACCGGGATGTGCAATGACTCATGAGTGACATGTATGAAAGAATTATGAACGGTGGCTTTACCACAAATACAATGTCAACTACATGATCCTGCAAAGCAATATGACAATGATGGAGCATGTCATAATAAACGGAACGGTGGAAAGTTGCATGGCAATATATCTCGGAATGGCTATGAAAATGCCATGATAGGTAGGTATGGTGGCTATTTTGAGGAAGGTATATGGTGGGTGTATGATACCGGCGAAAGGTGCGCGGTATTAGAGAGGCTAGCAATGGTGGAAGGATGAGAGTGCGTATAATCCATGGACTAACATTAGTCATAAAGAACTCATATACTTATTGCAAAAATCTATTAGTTATCAAAACAAAGTACTACGCGCATGCTCCTAGGGGGATAGATTGGTAGGAAAAGACCATCGCTCGTCCCCGACCGCCACTCATAAGGAGGACAATCAATAAATAAATCATGCTCCAACTTCATCACATAACGGTTCACCATACGTGCATGCTACGGGAATCACAAACTTTAGAACAAGTATTTCTCAAATTCACAACTACCCAACTAGCATGACTCTAATATCACCATCTTCTTATCTCAAAACAATCATAAAGAATAAAACTTCTCATAGTATTCTATGCACTTTATATGAAAGTTTTTATTATACCCATCTTGGATGCCCATCATATTAGGACTAAATTCATAACCAAAGCACTCAAAATAATATAAGTGAAGCACGAGAGTTCATCTATTTCTTCAAAATAAAACCACCATTATGCTCTAAAAGATATAAGTGAAGCGCTAGAGCAAACGACAAACTACTACGAAAGATATAAGTGAAGATCAATGAGTAGTTGGCAACTATGTGAAGACTCTCTAACATTTAAGAATTTCAGATCTTGGTATTTTATTCAAACAGCAAGCAAAACAAAAGAAAATAAACTGACGCTCCAAGCAAAACACATATCATGTGGTGAATAAAAATATAGCTCCAAGTAAAGTTACCGATGAACGAAGACGAAAGAGGGGATGCCATCCGGGGCATCCCCAAGCTTAGGCTCTTGGTTGTCCTTGAATATTACCTTGGGGTGCCTTTGGCATCCTCAAGCTTAGGCTCTTGCCACTCCTTATTCCACAGTCCATCGAATCTTTACCCAAAACTTGAAAACTTCACAACACAAAACTTAACAGAAAACTCGTGAGCTCCGTTAGCGAAAGAAAACAAAACACCACTTTAAGGTACTGTAATGAACTCATTCTTTATTTGTATTGGTGTTAAATCTACTGTATTCCAACTTCTCTATGGTTTATAAACTATTTACTAGCCATAGATTCATCAAAATAAGCAAACAACACACGAAAAACAGAATCTGTCAAAAACAGAACAGTCTGTAGTAATCTGTAACTAACGCAAACTTCTGGAACTCAAAAAATTCTATAAAAATAGGACGACCTAGATAATTTTTTATTGATCTACTTCAATTGGAATCAGTATTTTATCACGTTCTGGTGATTTTTAACAATTGTTTTCGTGAACAGAAAGTTTCTGGAATTTTCAGCAAGATCAAATAACTATCATCCAAGAAGATCCTATAGGTCTTACTTGGCACAAACACTAATTAAAACATAAAAACACATCTAAACAGAGGCTAGATGATTTATTCATCCCTAAACAGAACCAAAAAGCAAGAAACTAAAATAAAATTGGGTTGCCTCCCAACAAGCGCTATCGTTTAACGCCCCTAGCTAGGCATGATGATTTCAATGATGCTCACATAAAAGATAAGAATTGAAACATAAAGCGAGCATCATGAAGAATATGACCAGCACATTTAAGTCTAACCCACTTCCTATGCATAGGGATTTTGTGAGCAAACAACTTATGGGAACAATAATCAACTAGCATAGGAAGGCAAAACAAGCATAACTTCAAAAGTTTAAGCACATAGAGAGGAAACTTGATATTATTGCAATTCCTACAAGCATATATTCCTCCCTTGTAATAATTTTCAGTAGCATCATGAATGAGTTTAACAATATAACCAGAACCTAAAGCATTATTTTCATGATCTACAAGCATAGAAATTTTATTACTCTCCACATAAGCAAATTTATTCTCATCAATAGTAGTGGGAGCAAACTCAACAAAATAACTATCATGTGAAGCATAATCAAATTGAAAATTAAAATCATGATGACAAGTTTCATGGTTATCTTTATTCTTTATAGCATACGTGTCATCACAATAATCATCATAAATAGGAGGCATGCTTTTATCATAATAAATTTGCTCATCAAAACTTGGGGGACTAAACATATCATCTTCATCAAACATAGCATCCCCAAGCTTGTGGCTTTGCATATCATTAGCATCATGGGTATTCAAAGAATTCATACTAACAAAATTGCAATCATGCTCATCATTCACATATTTTATGCCAAGCATTCTATGTAATTCTTCTTCTAGTACTTGAGCACAATTTTCCTTCCCATCATTTTCACGAAAGATATTAAAAAGATGAAGCATATGAGGCACCCTCAATTCCATTTTTTTGTAGTTTTCTTTTATAGACTAACTAGTGATAAAACAAGAAACTAAAAGATTCGATTGCAAGATCTAAAGATATACCTTCAAGCACTCACCTCCCCGGCAACGGCGCCAGAAAAGAGCTTAGTTGACGGGGTGTGAGTGCCGCTTACCTAGCCTCCCCGGCAACGGCGCCAGAAAAGAGCTTGATGTCTACTACGCAACCTTCTTCTTGTAGACGTTGTTGGGCCTCCAAGTGCAGAGGTTTGTAGGACAGTAGCAAATTTCCCTCAAGTGTATGACCTAAGGTTTATCAATCTGTGGGAGGCGTAGGATGAAGATGGTCTCTCTCAAACAACCCTGCAACCAAATAACAAAGAGTCTCTTGTGTCCCCAACACACCCAATACAATGGTAGATTGTATAGGTGCACTAGTTCAGCGAAGAGATGGTGATACAAGTGCAATATGGATGGTAGATATAGGTTTTTGTAATCTGAAAATATAAAAACAGCAAGGTAACTATTGATAAAAGTTGGCGAAAACGGTATTGCAATGCGTTGAAACAAGGCCTAGGGTTCATACTTTCACTAGTGCAAGTTCTCTCAACAATAATCACATAATTGGATCATATAACTATCCCTCAAAATGCCACAAAGAGTCACTCCAAAGTCACTAATAGCGGAGAACAAACGAAGAGATTATGGTAGGGTACGAAACCACCTCAAAGTTATTCTTTCCGATCAATCCATTGGGCTATTCCTATAAGTGTCACAAACAGCCCTAGAGTTCGTAGTAAAATAACACCTTAAGACACACATCAACCAAAACCCTAATGTCACCTAGATACTCCAATGTCACCTCAAGTATCCGTGGGTATGGTTATACGATATGCATCACACAATCTCAGATTCATCTATTCAACCAACACATAGAACCTCAAAGAGTGCCCCAAAGTTTCTACCGGAGAATCAAGACGAAAACGTGTGCCAACCCCTATGCATAGGTTCATGGGCGGAACCTGCAAGTTGCTCACCAAAACATACATCAAGTAGATCAATAGAATACCCCATTGTCACCACGGATATCCCACGCAAGACATACATCAAGTGTTATCAAATCATTAAAAGACTCAATCCGATAAGATAACTTCAAAGGGGAAACTCAATCCATTACAAGAGAGTAGAGGGGCAGAAACATCATAAGATCCAACTATAATAGCAAAGCTCGCGATACATCAAGATCGTACCACCTCAAGAACACGAGAGAGAGATCAAACACATAGCTACTGGTACATACCCTCAGCCCCGAGGGTGAACTACTCCCTCCTCGTCATGGAGAGCGTCGGGATGATGAAGATGGCCACCGGTAAGGGTTCCCCCCTCCGGCAGGGTGCCAGAACAGGGTCCCGATTGGTTTTTGGTGGCTACTGAGGCTTGCACCGGCGGAACTCCCGATCTATTCTGTTCCTCGATGGTTTTAGGGTATATTGATATATATATAGGCGAAAGAAGTCAGTAAGGGGAGCCACGAGGGGCCCACAAGGGTGGAGGGCGCGCCCAAGGGGGGTGGGCGCGCCCCCTGCCTTGTGCCTTCCTTGTTGCTTCCCTTACGTACACTCCAAGTCTTCTGGATTGCTTCCGTTCCAAAAATAACTTTCCCGAAGGTTTCATTCCGTTTGGACTCCGTTTGATATTCTTTTTCTGCGAAACACTGAAACAAGGAAAAAAACAGAAACTGGCACTGGGCTCTGGGTCAATAGGTTAGTCCCAAAAATAATATAAAAGTGTATAACAAAGCCCATAAACATCCAAAACAGATAACATAATAGCATGGAACAATAAAAAATTATAGATACGTTGGAGACGTATCATGCGGCGCTGACCACTTGATTGGCCGCCGCCAGCTACAGCAGCAACGGCTCTTGTGGTTTAGGCGCAACCAGTATTGGCGTGGAGGAAAGGTATTTCTTCAGATCCTGCAATGCTGCCTCGGCTTCTGGGGTCCACTCCATTGGGCCAGCCTTCTTCAAGATTTTGAAGAAAGGAAGGGCGCGCTCGGCAGACTAGGAGATGAATTGGCTCATGGCAGCGACGCAGCCGGTGAGCCGGCGCACATCCTTGATCCGCTTGGGCGCCTCAATCTGCTCAATAGCCTTGATTTTGTCTGGTTTGCCTCAATCCCGCGCTGCGACACAAAGAACCCGAGAAGCTTGCCGGACGGAACGCCGAAGACACACTTCTCAGGGTTCAGCTTGAGGTTGATCTTGCGCAGGTTGGCAAATGTCTCTTCCAGATCTTGCACAAGAGTTGCCCCATCTTTGGTCTTGACCACTATGTCATCCATGTATGCCTCCATATTTCTATGGAGCTGGGGTTCAAAACCAATTTGGACTGCTCTTGCAAACGTCGAGCCAGCACTCTTCAACCCGAAAGGCATCCGCAAAAAGCAATACGTACCACATGGGGTGATGAATGTTGTCTTCTCTTCATCTTCTCTTGTCATGAAGATTTGGTGGTAGCCCGAGTAGGCATCGAGGAATGACAACATATCACACCCGGCCGTGGAGTCGACAATCTGGTCGATGCACGGCAACTGAAAGGGGTCCTTAGGACAAGCCTTATTGATATCTGTGTAGTCAATACACAGCCTCCACTTCCCATTTGCCTTGCGCACCACTACCGGATTGGCCAACCACGTCGGGTGGAGCACTCCTCTCACCAAACCTGCCGCTTCCAACTTCCTGATCTCCTCTGTGATGAACTCTTGCCTCTCCAGAGCCTGCTTTGTGACCTTCTGCTTGACGGGCCGCGCATGAGGACAGACAGCTAGGTGGTGCTCAATCACCTCCCTGGGAACACCGGGGATGTCGGATGCTTGCCACGCAAACACGTCGACATTCGCCCGCAGGAAGGTGACGAGCGCGCCTTCCTATTTGCTGTCGAGGGTGGAGCCTATGGTGAAGGCCCCTCCCGTGCCATCCTCACTGATGGACACCTTCTTGGTCTGCGGCGGCTCAGCTCTGGATTTCTTTCTCTTGCCGGTAGAGCTCTCTGGCACGTCCTCGACGGTAGCACAACACTCCGAGGAGGCGCGCTTGCCGGAGTGGGTGCGAGAGGTCTTGCCGGGCTTTCTCTTCCCTTCCGGGCGTTCAGCAGCAGGAGCAAGTGCCTTGACGACAGCTGCTGCAACTGCTTCCCGGTAGAGTTGGTCGGCGCAGATCAGCGTGTCCTTCTTGTCGGAGGGTATGGAGATGATGGTCAATGGCCCGGGCATCTTTAGCATGTTGTAGGCGTAATGTGATGCTGCCATGAACTTTGCTAGTGCCAGGCGGCCGAGGATCCTGTTGTAGGGCAAGGGGATCTCGGCCACGTCGAAGATGATCCTCTTGGTTCTGTAGTTCAACTCCCCTCCAAGCGTCACGGGCAGTGTGACCTTCCCCTTCGGCTAGCTCCTCCCCGGACTAACCCCTTGAAACGTACCCGTTTCCTCGAGGTCTCCATCAGGAATTTGCAGTCTTTTGATCACGACAGGCGAGATCAAGTTCAGGCCGGCCCCGCCGTCAACCAACATCTTGTTCACCTTGAGGTTGCGTATCTTTGGTGAGACCAACAATGGCAAACACCCGACCGCGGTTGTGCGGTCAGGGTGGTCCTCGGTGTCAAAGATGAGGGGCATGCTGGACCAGCGGCTTCTAAGCGTCGAACGACGGTTCCGCTGCTGTAATCTCACGCGCCCACTGCTTGAGCTGGCGGTGAGAAGTATGCAGCGAGGCGCCACCATCGACGCACATGGCCTCCATAGCCTTCTGGAACTCTTGCTCACCGGACTCGTCGTCCTCGTCGTGATCATCGTCTTCTTGTTTCTTGTCACGGCCCCGGGCGGGCCTCTCTTGCTGGTTGTCCTTGCCGCGGCGGCCTCCTTGGCCGCCACGCTTCTTGCCGGATCCCTCGGCACCATCCTGGTCCTTCTCCTTGTCCCGCCTCTCGTACTCAGCTTTTTGCTTCTCAGCAAGCAGCTCAACTTGTCGGTAGTTCTGGAGGTCGTGGCCCTTGGTGCGGTGGATCTTGCAGTATTGCTTGCCGGCGCTTCCTGGCTTGTCGGTAGCCGCCAAGGCCCGGCAGGCAGCGCACCCGGCAATCTCCTTGCCGGGGGCGTCTGCCTTGACCTTCTTGGCAGCGCCGGTGTCGTCAGATCCTTCAACGGCAAGCACGGCCTTGCCTTTGCGTTTCCTGTTGCGACACCGGCCCTTCTTCGTCGGGGTGGCGGCGTCTTCGTCGGTAGAGTCGGTTTCCGCACCGGCGTCTTCGCTGGGGTACTTCCTTCCCTCTTCAGCCCGGGCGCACCTATCGGCCAGAACGTAGAGCTCGACCACATCCTTAACCTTGGTCATCGCCAGCTCTTCGTGCATCTTGCGGTTGCGCATGTTCTGATGGAACGCGCTGATCACAGCGGCGGGATGAACGTCGGGGATGTTGTACTGCACCTGGCTGAATCTCTGGATGTATTTGCGCAGGGTTTCCCCTTCCTTCTCGGGAATGATATGCAGATCACTGGCCTGGCTGTGAGCTTGGTGGCCTCCTGTGAAGGCGCCAACAAACTCATGGCACAGATCCGACCAAGAAGAAATGGAATCCGCCGGCAAGTGCATCAACCAAGGCATAACATTGGGCTTCAGTGCCAGTGGGAAATAGTTGGCAAACACCCTATCGTCGCGAGCTCCAGCAGCCTGCATCGCGATGGTGTAGATGCTGAGGAACTCGGACGGATGGGTCTTGCCAGTGTACTTCTCATCGACGTCGGGCTTGAACGTGCGGTGGGACGGCCACTGGAACTGCCGCAGCTCACGAGTGAAGGCCGGGTAGCCCACCTCGTAAGGTAGGCCGCCGGAGCCCCCCGGTGTTGGGTGGTCCATAGCGGGTCCCGCCCGCTTGTCCGACTGGTGGCGCATTTCGCGCCGGCGCTCGATGGTGGTCCGAGCGTCTTCGTGAGCTAGTTCCCGAAGAACCTGGCGCTGGTCGCGGAGGGTCCGCGGATCGGACGACGCTATGGAGATGTTATCACAAGCGTCTTCACGACAGGCCGACGCCCGCGGCGGTTGGCGAGGAGGAGGAGAGTGCACCGTGGCCACAGCTCCCCCGGTCCTCCCAATGCCAGCGTGTGGTGGCTTGGTGGAGTGCCGACCCGAGGGACCCGCCGGCCGCAGATCGTCTTTGTTGGCGATGGCGACGAGGCTCCGGATGGTGGCCCTCCACTCGTCGAGCTTCTCAACAGCAGGAGGGAAGTCGAGGAGCAGCTGCGCGCGTGCCAAAGCTTCTGCTGGCGTGGGCGATGGCGACAGGTGCGTGGATCGCGGCGCGCTTCGACTTCTAACCACGTTAGAAGGAGCCCCGTTACCATCCAGCGGCTGTGTGCCATTTCCGCCAGCACTTCGGCGGGCATGTTGAACTCCTTCATCCCGTGGACGATGCACAGAGCTCTTCCCACGGCGGTGCCCAGGGTCACCGGCGTGGTGACGCTGCTCGTCGCGCACACCATGGGAAGAGCGCGCAGTGGTCGCCGGCGTGGGCGTCTTGGAGGTTGCCGCGCCGCCCGGGGGTGGCACAACGACACTCCTGGAGGGCCCCGCGCCGCCTGCGGGGTGTCCAGCTACGTCTTTGGATCCGGCGACGTGTGGCCGGTCCTCTAGCGCGCGAACGACGCCGCTCGCCATGCTCTGACTGCCAAGGCGATGCTGGTGTTCGCGGACCGCGGCCCGGGTCCTGTCCGCGACCGGCCCACAGCTTGCCCGCACTTGTACGGGCCGTTCGGCTCCCAACGAACCGATCACTGTGGTCGTCTTCTTCCTGGGAGCCATGGCGAGGAAGAACTGCTAGGCCAGCTACTAGACCAGATTCTCACAATTGCGCCCCCTACCTGGCGCGCCAAAGATGTCGGGGAAACGACACCTATGGGATCACAAGAATCCCTACTACGGTTGCCGGGGAGCAGGGTTGCAAGAAGAGCAGGATTAGTAACCAGCACGAGGATCGTTTACCCAGGTTCGGGCCGCGAGGATGCGTAAAACCCTAGTCCTGCTTTGGTGGGTGTATTTCAGAGAGTTCTTGAGCTCTCGAACTAGCTGTGGTGAGTGCGTGGTTCCAAAGAGCCGAATCCTTCTCCAGTATGCCACAGACCTCCTTTTATAGTCGAAAGGGGCTGCCACAGTGGCACACAGGAGGTGGAAAGGCGCACAGTGCTATGAGCTTATCGCTCGTATTACAGGACAAGACGCATTTAATGCGTAGCTTAGGTGCCCCCTTGCTTTATTGGGGACGGGGCGAGGCCCGTCCCGTCCGTCGCCGCTCCTCATTGCTTCGACACGCGCCCTGGCTAGCGACACATGCGGCGCCACGTAGGTAGGCAGGCAGCTGAGGTGGCGCGGTGATGGAGCCTCCACAAAGATCAGCATGCCGCCACGCAGGCACTTGATGAGTTGGCCTGGGAGCTGCATGTTGCCACGCAGGTGCCCGCCTAGCTGGTTGGGCTGGCAGCTGCATGTGAACGGTGGAGCCTTGGTTGGTGCGGGCCTGGTAGTGGCCCTGCTGGCGTCCTCGGTGAGGGCCTTTCTGGGTGGCCCGGCAAGGGTCTTGCCGTGGCGCGCTGTCGTCCCGGCAAGGACCTTGCCGGGGGTCTGGTGGCCTTCCTCGGCAAGGATCCTGCCGAGGATCGTCGTCTTCTAATCCTCATCTGATCTTGAGTGTTCCTTGTCTTCACAAAGATCTGCATGCCACCATGGAGGTGCCTCCCGAGCTCTGGCCCAACGTGATGTTGGAGACCGTGGGCTCAAGGGTGGCTCGCTTTGTTGGTGTGGGGCGAGCTGCCCCTGCAAGGGTCTTGCCGGGGGAACCTCCTTCGTCCCTCTGCTCTTTGTGGTCTTGGCCTTGGCGTTGCTCTGGTTATCTTGGGCTTCGGTCTTACCTTGGCTCACCTCCCCTATTCTGCTTGGTGTGACCGTGGACACGGCTCCGACTGCCCGTGCACAGGTAAAGGGGTACAAAAGTGCGCCCCTCTTTTTGTACACCGACAATATGTGACATGATATGGCCATCATCGTCTTGTGCCTTTGAGCTCCATCTCCAAAGCACCGTCATGATCTCCATCATCACCGGCTTGACACCTTGATCTCCATCGTAGCGTCGTGGTCGTCTCGCCAACTATTGCTTCTACAACTATCGCTAACGCATAGTGATAAAGTAAGGCAATTACAAGGCGTTTGCATTTCATATAATAAAGACACAACCATAAGGCTCCTGTCGGTTGCTAGTGACTTTTACAAAACATGATCATCTCATACAATAACATATATCACATCATGTCTTGACCATATCACATCACAACATGCCCTGCAAAAACAAGTTAGACGTCCCCTACTTTGTTGTTGCAAGTTTTACGTGGTTGCTACGGGCTTCTAGCAAGAACCATTCTTACCTACGCATCAAAACCACAACGGTGATTTATCAAGTTTGTTTTTTTAACCTTCAACAAGGACCGGTCGCAGTCAAATTCGATTCAACTAAAGTTGGAGAAATAGACACCCGCCAGTCACCTTTATGCAAAACTAGTTGCATGTCTGTCAGTGGAACCGGTCTCATGAATGTGGTCATGTAAGGTTGGTCCGGGCCGCTTCATCCAACAATACCGCCTGTCGGGATATACCCCGCGGTGTAACCCGGCCGGGTGTATGACCCGGCTGGATCTTGGTGACTCACTGGTGACCCGCCCGGAGCTTGGCGATTCACGGTAACCCGCCCGATCTTGGTGACTCATTAGTAACCCGACGGGCGGGTCAGACAGACGAGACGGCCCAAGGCCCAGTAGGCCGGCTCATGTTATGGTGGGCCTGCTTAAGAGGAAGGCATAAGGAATATTCTTCTACAAAGGAAGCAAGACTAGGACTCCACTTGTAATAGAATAATCCTAATCCTACTAGGACTAGTCATGTAACCCGCCCCTTCAACATATATAAGGAGGGGTGGGGCACCCCAAGAGGGACATAAAATAATCGTTAAGGCTAGACACAACTAGAGGAGAGCCGGAGTTATGGTGACACCCTCATGATAATAATAAGACCTAGCCACAAATAGCATGTAGGGCTATTACCGGATGATGTTTCCCGGGGCCCGAAGCTGTCTAAATCCTTGTCTTGTGTTGCCTCTCTCGATTCCGATCAACCCCTCTCAAGCTACCACATAGATGTGTTGGCCTCACGACTAAGCCCTCACACTAGGACATCTGTCGTGACAAATCCACGACTGTTGGCGCCCACCGTGGGGCCTGCGCACGGTGGTGTTGAGTTCTTGGAGGGATTTCTCTCGGGGATCTAGAAGCTCGCGACTGACCGGGACAAGAAGAACCAGCATTGAAAAGAATTTGCAAATTTGTCATCAAAGAAGTTAGGATTCGCTGTTGAGCCGCCGCCATCGGCTATATAATCCATCAAGTTGCCGTGTTCATAACAAAAGGAATCATCGAGCCGCCTGCAACCGCGGCAAGAAGTACTAGTGTCAACAGCAATGGAGGAGTTCTACGATTTTTTGATCCAATGTGTGTTGGCGTCAAGCAAAGATTCAATCTACGTGTGAGTTTCTACCGAAGGAAACTAGAAGTCGTCAGCTACGACAAATCAGCCAAAGCAAGCAGTTGGTTTGATCAATCCAAGTTCGATCTAATCCACAGCGAAGACAAATTGAAAAAAAAAGAGAGAAAAGGAAATAAGCCCGCGACTCGTAAGTGGATTGGGACAGGAAGACTCGGTCTCCGCCATCGAGCCGGTTTCGCTTTACCAATCTCCGTCGGGCCGGCCGTGAGTCGCCGTGGCCGCGCGGCTTCACCTCGCCACCTCCTCCAGAGTGGCCGGTCTCGCCTCACCTCCGCAATTCGCCGTGAGCCGCGGTTTTGATTCTGCTGAGAGCCGCATCAGCCTCACTCCGCCGGTCTCCGCCAACGAGCCGGTTTTGCCTCCGCCTCCGCCTCAAGCGCGGCCCTGCCACCTCGCCTCTGACTTGCATCACCGCAAGCCGCCTCCACCTGCTATCTTCAAACTGGCTTCCTGCTAAGCCGCCAAAAACTCAAACTACGTCGAGCCTACAGCGGCACCATCCGAATCCAACTCTCGTCCCCCTGTTTCGAAGCCGCCGTAGTTTGCCGTGAGCCGCGGCAGTCAAACGTCAGCTCCGTCGAGCCGTCTCCACGCCGGGTCACCTCCGTCAAAACCGCCGCCGTGGGCCTGCCTTAACCCGCCGTCGTCGCGTGGACCGGTCGCCTCCATCATCGCGCGTCAAACCGCCCTCGCCACCGTGCGAGCACGCCCACGCGGCTGAAGTCACCACCACCGCGGTCATGCGACCCGTCGCATCCGAGCCGGCCATGCTTCCGTTGAGCCGCCATGGTTACCGCTCGCTTCGAGTTGCTGCGGGCCGGCCCTGCCTCGCCTTCAAACCGCCGACACGGACGCGTCAAGCTGCCGAGAGCCGCCGTTTCCAAATCCGTCGCCGTCTCTGCCACAGCTGGCCGCCGGTCCTGCCCTCATCCCTGTTGTCAGCTTGCTCTGCTTGCCGTGGCCTTAACTTAGAGCCGCCGCTTCCGCCAAACTGCTCGTTTTCGCCTCGCCTCTGCTGGCCTCGCGCCTTCCAAGCCAGCCACTCACCTCTGCCTCGAGCACTGAGGCTGCAACCCGCCCGTCACCGTCGGCTCACTTCGCGACGAGGTACCAGGTTTAGTTGCTGCCCAAAGTTCAACGCACAAGGACCTAGCAAAAGCAACAGAGGAGAAAGCAGTCCACTTCACGAGAAGATTGGGTATCCAGCCGGCTGAGTGTGTGTGGCAATTAGTACTATATGGCCCAAGAGTATAAAGTATGGGTCAGCAAAAAGAGATTCACTCACCTCGTGTGAGGAGTTGAGGGTGTTGCATCAGTCCAAAAGGCATATGGAGCACTACTATCACTACGTGAAAAAGTTCCACGTACAGATTATCTGTCGTTCACGAATATCAGGCCGGCTATTAAAAGAAAAAGGAGTGATGTTGTACCACGGATGCATGTTTGGCTGTGCCGCGCGGCTTCACGGACACGCGTGTCGCGGTCCAGTTTACATCAATGCGCCGGCTGACTCGCCCGTCTGCACCGCCTTATAACACCACGGACGAATCGTCCGTCCGCCCTCGCGGCTGGTTCATGCGTTCCGCGCCGGTTTACACCGCGGAGGACAACTTGCTCGTCCGCACCGGTTTACAATGCCACGGCCGACTCATCTGTCTGCTCCCATGGCCGGCTCACCCGTGATTGATTTCAGCTTCACCGTAGTGATCATCAACTCTGCGGCGGATAAATTCCAGCTTAACATATCAGGTGAAATGCATCCGGTATATTTTTTACATATTCATTTCTTTAAAGGAGCAATTACTCTGGCTTGCAAGTTTCCCAATGCAGGACAAGTTGTCTACTGCAAAAGAGACTATTATATCACCGAGCTGTTGAATAACTCATGCCGGTTTATATCACGGCCAAGTATGAAGAATCTCAAGTCAACTCCTCGAGTCGTCTTAAGACTCGGGGGCTATGATGACATGACTCAATAAATGATTGCCAGTTTAAAGCAGATTCAAGAACTCCGGGTCATTGGAGAGCAAAATAACCCAGCCCCGGAGGCTACTGCCTTATTGGCGAATATTTAAAGGCCGTCAGAAAATTTCCGGCTTAAAAAGAACGATTTCGGTTCAAAATCCGGTTCAAGGTATACCTGTCTCCCAGAAAGCTTTGAAGCTCTCAATATCCAGTTTGAAATTCTGGTTTAAAAAGAATTCATCTCTCGCAAGTTCGAGTTCTCAGAAAAAAATTACAGGGACCAAAGAGAGTTTGTTGCACAGCACAACTCAAACATAGGCACCCGACGAGCACAGCTCAGAAATATATCACTTGGGGGCTTCCGGCTTATTGAGCTAAGCTATGATTACCCTTTGATCCGGCTTATATGCCATGCTTACAAAAACGCTTGGGGGCTTGCTACCCAGGTTAACAGGGACCAAAGAGAGTCTGTTGCAAAAGCACAACTCAAACATAGGCGCCCATTGAGCACAACTAAAAAATATTGCTTGGGGGCTCCTTGTTCTAAAGAACAAAGAGTTTTTATAACCCTTGTAATAGGCTATAAAAGCCAGGCTTGGAAGCCAGGTGTATTCACCTAAAACCCTGGGTTATCCTGACTTTTTAAGTAAGCCACTCCGCCCAGGTAATCCTGGAATGACCCGCCGAACGTTTGACAAGTCAATCTTATGCAGACCCTAAACCTGTCAAAGTTAAAACGACAATTGATTATGTGAGGTCCATCTTATAAGGTTTGTAAAACGGTTTAACTCAGTGGCCTAGCAGCCTATGAAATGCCTCATTTTTCGGCCTGGCAGCCCATTAAAAGCCTCGTTTTTTTCGTTGGTTTTTTATTCAACGGATTCTTTCTTTTTAAGGTTTATTTGATCAGGCTTATAAAGTTTTATGATTATAATTCACCGGTGTTTATTAACCCGGCCTGGTTTTCGACTATAAGTCGCCAGTATGCGATAAGATAATATCCGGTGTTTATTAACCCAGTCTGGCTTTGGACTATAAGTCGCCAGTATATATTTGGATTGCGCCATTGGAATCATGCGCTTATAAATCATTGGGTATATTATTCAAATCTTTAATAGCCAACATGGTTGGATTTTTATTATGGTTATCAATAACCAGTATTATGATTGAGGTTTTCAAAGTCGATTTAGCGCAATGGCTATTATTTTATCAATGGATATGATTTATTCTACAATGGAGGGAATAGTTCCGAGTCACTGTAGGCTTACGACCCGACACTTGGGGGCTACATTATTCAAGTTGAGATTACATGAAATATGCACGTCTCATGTCACTGCAAGCATGCACCATGACACTTGGGGGCTAATGCAAAGTCATTTTTACTGGCCTTATTGAAGACCCGACTTATCACATCATAATGAGCCGGCCCTTGGGGGCTACCAATTGCTCCTATCAAAATTTTTAAGGTACACAAGTCTTAATCCATTATATTGAAGGATCCACTGCTCAGTTGGTATAGCACAAAGCTCTTAACCTTGTGGACGTGGGTTCAATCCCCGTGACAGGGGTTACATCATATGATATTATTTTCAACGAAGTATATATAAAGTCCCAGCTCAGTATTATCTTACTGAGTCGGCCCTTGGAGGCTACACGTCGCTGCTCAAGTATACATGATCATATTTATAAAGTCCCTGCTCATTATTGCATAATGACCCGGCCCTTGGGGGCTACATTGGTTGAAGTTTTTATGAGCACATGGCAATTATAAGTCCTAGGTTGCTGCAAGCATGACAACCCGGCACTTGGGGGCTACATATATGGAATATTCAGTTTTGACTAATGATTGAAATGAACAACCTGGATTTCTTCAAGGTTGCAGCATTTATATTGAAGCAAAGTCTTAAGTTATCACTATGTTTTCCTCTTAAGACTTGGGGGCTACAGGTAATATGCATATAAAGGAGGAAAGTCTTCAAATTCTCAGTTTTAAGGAAATCAGGAAGATTAATTGTGTTTCCCGGCGTTGGCAACAATCATGACCCGGTGTGTATAACAGTCATAACCCGGAGTCATCAGTTTTTATAACCCGGTAACTTTGGCAATGATAAACCGGCGAGTCCCAAGCCGACCGAATATCAGTTGAAATATTGAAGACCAATATTTTTATCAAGTCAGAGCATTGAAGGCCGACTCAAATGGTTTCTTTATTTACAATATTTCTTCTACAAGCAAGTTGATTATGAAGCCGGCCTATTGACCCGGATTTTCTAGAAGGAGGAAATGACAAGGACTTAAGGATGATCAGGTGTCGGCTTACAAGAATATTTAACCCGGAGCACAACCTATCAAATTTGTTCTTGTGTTTATGTTGCAGATCAGTTTAACATGGATGAATCCAAATTAAACTGGGGGCTAATGTCGGGGATATACCCCGCTGTGTAACCCGCCCGGGTGTATGACCCGGCTGGATCTTGGCGACTCACTAGTGACCCGCCCGGAGCTTGGCGATTCACGGGTAACCCGCCCGATCTTGGCGACTCATTAGTAACCCGGTGGGCGGGTCAGACAGACGAGACGGCCCAAGACCCAGTAGGCCGGCTCATGTTATGGTGGGCCGGCTTAAGAGGAAGGCATAAGGAATATTCTTCTACAAAGGAAGCAAGACTAGGACTCCACTTGTAATAGAATAATCCTAATCCTACTAGGACTAGTCATGTAACCCGCCCCTTCAACATATATAAGGAGGGGCAGGGCACCCCAAGAGGGACAGAAAATAATCATTAAGGCTAGACACAACTAGAGGAGAGCCGGAGTTACGGCGACTCCCTCATGATGATAATAAGACCTAGCCACAAACAGCATGTAGGGCTATTACCGGATGATGTTTCCCGGAGTTACTACCATTTATTATCTTCAGTTTCTGAAGTATTACCAATCACACATTAATCCAGAGCCAATTCCACGTGGACTAAACCCCTCATGTTGCCGGAACAAGGAGCGGGCGCTGCCCAAACCCCTGATTACCCGTTATATTGAGTTAATTGCCCTTGAGGTGCGGACTTGCCATTTATTGTGATTTTACCATTCCTCATTTTAAAATTTTGTTCCACAATATAGTTCTTGCTCATAGAGATGCTTTGCATGGATTGTTTAAACAACAGAGAACGTGTGATGTTTGTGCTTTGAAAATGGGATAGTATACTCAATTCTAACTTTAAAGCTGACAAGATGGAGGAGACCATGATTCCTCTTCCTGTGGACCTTCATGTGAAGGAGAAATTACAACATTGTGATATAAACGGCAAGTGGGCACTGATTTATTGATGAACTGCTAAAGCATGACTGTTGACTCATTTGTCTACATTGTTGCCCGTAGCAACGCATGGGCATTCTACTAGTATTATTTATGTATTAGTTACAGTTGATAGTTAATTTTTTAGGGAAAGCTAATTCAGGCGTGTGATGTTGTAAAAATAATTCAGACGTTTTTTCTTTGCTGAGCAACCAAAAAGAACAGTCCATGCGTGTGATGCATCGAATGGCTGGGTTGGGTGACATTTGTGTTTGGCAACTTTCTGGCCCATATTCGTGCGGCCGCTAACGGGCACCTTCGAAAAATCCTATACGCCGGTTGCTACGTCTTAATGTCGACGCTTCGCACAGGGGGTGCGGGAGCGAACGATGCAGTGGGCCGGCCCAACTGGTAGCGAAGCTTTTTGCTTCTTCTTTTCGTGTTTAGTCATTTCTGTTTCTTTTTTCTTTTCTTCTTTTTTCGTTTTCGTGTTTGTTCTCTTTCTTTGGTTTGTTATTTATTTTTATTTTTCTTTTCTCCTCGTTTTTTTCAAAATATTCAATTTTTTGTGTTTTGAAAAATGTTCAGTTTTTGAAAAAATGTTCTCAAAATTCAAAAATTGTTCTTGTTACATAAAAAAGTTCAAAACTTTCGAAATTCATACAATGTACCAGATTTCAAATTTTTTTCACATTTTCAAAAAATGATCGCGCTTCCAAATTTGTTCAGGATTTTTCAAATTTGTTCTCCGTTTCAAAATTTGCTCTCAATATTCAAAAAATGTTCGTGCTTTAACAAATTGTTCGTGCTTCCAAATTTGTTCTCTGTTTCAAAATTTGTTCTCAAGATTCAAAAAAATGTTCATGCTTTAAAAATTGTTCGCGCTTCCAAATTTGTTATCCGTTTCAAAATTTGTTCTCTTGTTTCAATTTTGTTCCTTTTTTATCCCCAAATTTTTTTGCATTTTCACACAATGTTCTAATTTAAAATTTTGTTCACAAATTATAAATGGTTTCATCACTAAAAATATTTACCTTTTCCAAACAGAAAGTAACATTTGAATTTTTTTTAAAAAAAATTGCGGTCTTTTTCGCGGCTTATAGTTCATATATGCCGGACTACCTTTTTTGACATGAAATCTCAGGAATTACAGTGGCTAGCTGCTTGCTTGCCTGGAGCAAGGTAGCGTGTTCGATCCCTCACTCACACTTTAGTTCATTGTAGTTTAGCGAACTGATATTTTAAGTTTGGTCGCTACTGTTAGTTTCTTTTAGATTTGTGTTGCCAATTTAGATAAGAACTAGCTAGTCGTTTGTGGCTAGCTCAGTGCATGCATCAATGGGTTCGATTCCGAGCGGCTGCAATCCTTTCCGTGGTTTTTACCTCGCGGACGTGGTGCTCCCACAACATGAGCTGGCCCAGGTGAGCTGATCCTGTCTGAAGTGCCGACTCCTTGCCGCAACGAGTGGCGAGAGCGGCATTTCCTATTTGGCGCTGCAGGCGCCCGTTAGTAGTGTTTTCGCAAACGGGTGCCTGCAGCGCTCCCGCGATGGGCCGGCCCATCTAGGGGTTTCTTCTCTGTGTCTTCTTAATTCTGCAAAAAGAAAGAAGTGTTGGTGCTGAATCGAACCCGCGCCCCCGAGACCAAATTTTGGAAGAACAACCACTGTGCCACCGCACCGGGATCTGTATAAAGGGAACTTTCTCTTTCTTTTATTATATATTCTCCTGTTTCTCGTTTCCCTTTTCTTTTTTCCTTTTTTCATTTTTCGTTTTCCTTTTTTTCCTTTTCTGTTTTCTGTTTTTTTCATCCTGGTTCGTCCAATTGTTTGCAAATACCTGAAACTTTTCTTTTAAATTGATGATTTCTTTTGAAATTCGATGAACTTTTTTCAAATTTATGAAATTTTTCCCAAATCGATGAACTATTTTTAAAATCTGGTGAACTTTTTTGAAAATTGATGAACTTTTTCAAATCTGATGAACTTTTTTCCAATTTTGATGAAAAAAATTCAAAATCGCTGACTTTTCCCAAATTGGATGAACTTTTTTTCAAATTCGACGAACTTTTATCAAAGTTGATGAACTTTTTCTCAAAATCGATGAAGTTTTTCTCAAATTGAATGAACTTTTTCCAAAATTGATGAACTTTTTTCAAATTGAATGAACATTTTCCAAAATTGATGAACTTTTTTTCAAATCGAGTGAACTTTTTTTCAAAATCGATGAACTATTTTTGAAGATTGATGAACTTTTTCTATTTTTATGAGTTTTTTGTTTTAAATTTGTTAAGCTTTTTTTTAACCTGTGAACTTTTTTTTGTGAACGATTTTTTAATCCCTGATTTTTCAGAAAAGATACACATATTTTTTGAACATTCAATGGTCAACTGCTCAGTCCGGTCAATTGGTGAACTTTTTTCCTCAAATTAGTGAACTTGTTCTAATTCAAATAGCGCAGCTAGAGTAGTTCTTAAAGGGTGCGCGCTGCATTCAGTCGCTAGTAGCTGGGTGGTTTGGTGGTAGCCAGTCTATTGAAAGATAGTTGCGGCCTGAGTTCGATTCCACACAATGCCTTTTTTGTGGTATTTTCGCGCTACAGTATTGCAGTACGTGTTTATGGGCCGGCCCAGTAAGGTTCTCCTGTGAGCGCCGGTTAGCTTCGCGGGCGCTTAAGGCGCCGACTAGGACCTCCCGGCGAGAGCTCCTATGCGCCGGTCACTGCGGCGAATTGTTGAGCGGACGCACAGGCGCGTCTTCGGCTGGGCCGGCCCATTAGCGCAACGCAGTGAAAAAATCCCAAAAAACTCAGCTCGAGGAGAACCAGGGACCTCCATCTTCGTACGCACAAGCCTAGCCAATGCGATAGACAAGCTTTCCTGGTTTGCCATGGCACGCAAAGCTAAAGGTAATATAGAACCGAACATTTTCTCAAATTCCTAACGCAAAAATTATTTTGAAAAAGTGTTTTTTTTAAAGCGAACACTTTCCAAATTTTAGAAGAAAAACTGAAAAGCTTGAACAAAGTTTTGGTAAAATGAACACTTTTTAAAATCCCGTATTTGTTTTGAATTTAGAGAACAGAATTTTGAAATTGATAACAAAATTTGAACATGAAGAATTTTTAAAGCATGAACTTTTTTTAATCTTGATAATTCTATTTGAAATGGCAAATTGGGAAGCGAAGAATATTTTTTTAAAGCCTGAACATTTTTCTTGAATCTTGAGAACAAATTTTGAAATGTAGAAAAAATTTGGAAGCGCGAACATTTTTTGAATATTGAGAATTTTTTTTGAAACGGAGAACAAATTTTAAAAATCCCAAACAAATTTGGAAGCGCGAATTTTTTTTAAAAAACGTGAACAAAAAAATTGAAGTCTGGTACATTATATTAATTTGAAATTTTTTGATCTTTTTTGTGTAACGAGAACAATTTTTGAATTTTGAGAACATTTTAAAAAAAATGAATATTTTATGGAAAGGCAAACAAAATTTGAATATTTTGAAAAAAAAGAGAAAATAAAATGAAAATGAAATAAGAAACCAAAGAAAGAAAACAAACAGAAAAAAAGAAAAAGAAAAAAGAAACAAAAAGGAATTTGAAAATGTGAAGAACATAAAGGAGATAGAAAGAGAAGAAAAAGGAATTGAAAAATGAAATAAAAAACAGAAAAACAAAGAAAGAAGAAAAGAAGACAAAGAAAAAAAGAAACAGAAAAAAAAACCCAGTGAAAAACCGGTTCAAGAACCTTCTGGAAGGTTCCCAAAACTGGTCAGGAACCTTCCAGAAAGTACCCAAAACCGATACTGTAGCACGTGTACTATCTCATAGTTGGGCCGGCCCATCTTGATCGCTAGGTTGCTCGCCTCTGTGCGTTCGCTCGACATTCTGCCGCAGTGAGCGGGACCTCCTATGTGCCGCTTGCTGCGGCAAAGAGGCGCAATATCGCACAAGAGACGGGTCAACTGGGCCGGCCCATTCGCTGTCCTTGGCGGATTGAAAAATCGCAAAAAGAAAAAGGGCGCACTAACTAGAAATCGAACCCGCAACCTGCTAAAGCTGCCGCGATGCGCAAGCAACTACGACAAGAGAGCTACTCTGGAAAAATTGCATCGCCACTATTAAAGAACTATAGAAAGCCGCGAAAAATAAAACAACTCCGCCAAATTCCTTTTAAAAATAAAATTTTTGGGCGAGGGACCGAACTTTTGAATAAATTTGCAAAACGGGAATAATTTTTGAAGTTCTAGAACATTTTTATATTTGTGAACAAAATTTCAAAACAGAAACATTTGTTTTTTTGTAGTTTCCACATATTTTTTAATTTCTGAACATAAGTTAAACATGTAAACATTTTTTGAATTTCTTAACAAATTTTAAAAAATGGGAACTTTTTTCAAACAAATAAATTTTGGTTTGTGAACAAAATTTTCAAAAGTGAACATTTTTTGAATTACCGAACATTTTTTTAAATGAAGCAAACAAATTTTGAAATTTATGAACAAAAATTGAGAACAGGAATATTTTCTATAAGAAAGAAAAAAATTGTAAAATGCGAACATTTTTTGAAAAAGAATAATAAATCTGAGACAGAAAAATGAAATTGAAAAGAAAAGATAAACAGAGAGAGAAAAGAAACAAAAAATGAAGAACAAATTATAAAATGGAGAATATTTTTAAAAATCTGAAACAACTTTGGAAATACGAACATTTTTTGAATACATGAACATTTTTTAAAAAACAGGAACATTTTCTGAAAACTTTTAACATATTTTTCAAAATGCGAACACTTTTTAAAACTTTGAAATTTTTTGTGAAAAACTAACCTTTTTCAAATGCTAACAAAATTTGGATATTTCGAAAAAATTATAAACATTTTTAAATTATGAAAAATGAAAAAGCGAAGAAAAAGGAAAAATAAAGAAAAGAAATAGAAAAAAATTATTAAAAATAAAACTTAAAAAAAGAAAATAAAAAAGGAAATGATGGAGAAGGAAAAATAAACAGGAAAAAGGAAAACTAAAAACGAAAAAAACGGGAAAAAAGTGTTAGGAAGCTTCTAGAAGGTTCCCAAAACTGAAAAAACCGACTAGGAACAAGCTAGGAGGTTCCTAAAACCGGAATCGTGGAAACGTTTTGCGGGCCGGCCCAGGCTCGTACGCTCGTTCGAGCTCCCTGTGCGTCGCCCTGACAATTTGCCGCAGCGAGCGGGAAATAGGATATTCCGCAGTGAGCGTCCGTTAGGTTATTCCACTGGCGGCGTATAGGAGCTCTCGGCACCTTCAGCGCTCGTAACGAGTTCTGGCGCCTACGTAGATATTAAGTGGGCTGTTTGTCGAACCCAGTGGGTCGTTGACTAGTTCGGTCGATTGTTTCTCTGCTTCACTTACTGGTTCACTTTTCTGTTTCCTCTTTTGTTTTGCGAGAATATTTTCTGTTTCCTCTGTTCCTATTGGCTTACTGGTTCCTTTCTCTGCTCCCTCAGTTCGTATTGGCCTTTTTTGTAAATTTTTCCCTTCCCTTTATGTCAACATTAGATGCAAAAGTAAAAAATATTGCAAAACGGATAGGTATTTATTGAATTCTATAATTCCCTCTGTTTAATTTATATTTCTGAAAGAATTAAGTAATTCTTAGTACTAAAAAAAGTTCATGAATTTTGCAAAAAGAAAGAATTCCAAGTACTAAATCGAATAAAAGAGTAAAAAAAATCATGAACTCAAAAATGTTCATGAATTTTAAAAAGGAAATTTCGAAAACTCCAAAATAGTTCATGAATTTTAAAAAAACTATCATCCATTTTAAAAATTATCATCAAATTTTAAATAAGTTCAGCAATTTGAAAAAAAGTTCATTGATTTTGGAAAAAGTTCGTCGAATTTGAAAAATAAGTTCCCCGACTTTCAAAACCGTTCATCGGTTTCAACAAAAAGTTCATCGAATTTGAAAAACAAGTTCACTGATTTTGAAAAGAGTTCATCGGTTACAATAAAAAGTTCACTAATTTAAAAAAAGTTCATCAATTTGAAAAAAAGTTCACCAATTTTATATAAAGTTTTTTGGATTTGAATAAAGTGCAATGAATTTGAAAAAAGTTCACCAAATTTGAAAAAGCATGCATAAAATTCAGTGAACTTTTTTCGTGAAATAGAAAGAGGTTCGCAAATTCAAAAAAAGGTTCATCCGATTTTGAAAGAAGAGCTCACAAACTTGAAAAAAGTTCACCGATTTTAAAACAGTTCATTAATCTGGAAAAAGATCATAGATTTTGGAAAATAAGTTGATTGGTTTTGAAAAAAAAGGTCATCGAATTTTTCTGAAATGAGTTCATTTTTGTTATATAGTCTCTACTCCTAATGTCTGAGTTGGTTGAATAGTACGGTTTATTTTCGTCCCACCACTTTC
Organism: Triticum aestivum; assembly: GCF_018294505.1. NCBI lineage: Eukaryota > Viridiplantae > Streptophyta > Magnoliopsida > Poales > Poaceae > Triticum > Triticum aestivum. Next base: position 86,833,259 of record NC_057808.1, read on the forward strand.
AACCGTTTTTTTTCGCTGGTTTTTTTTCGTCTCCACTCCCACCATCCAACGCGAAAGAAAAATCCAATCCCCGAACACCTCGTCCCTCCATGCCCTGAACCCTCGACCTACGTGTCCCAGGCTCCCAGCCTCCCTCCCTGCGCCGCCGCTACCACCTCCATCCCTAGCCGCCCGCCATCACATCCCCAGCAGCCATGTACAGCGGGGCGGCCCAAGGCAAGGAGCTCAACTCCCTGACCTGATCTGATGAAGAGAAGGCCAGGCCTTGCCACTCCGGTGGTCGTTGTGGCCAGATCCGATCGCGGGAGCCGCCGTAGAGCATCCACGTCGGCGGAGCAGAGCAGCCCGACAGTGGTGGGTGCCCGATCTCGTCCAGCAATTCGCCGTTGTTTGCCACGGCCACCTCATTCCCTGTCGCCCGTCTCCTTCAACCACGGTGGCGCTCCTCCCCGCATTGCCGTCGTTTGTGGAGCTTGCCTCACCCTCCTCACCCCGTCAGCTGCAACCGCTCCTTACCTCCACTGTGCTCCTCTTCGGCATCCAACGCAGGCCAGTGAACGGTGACGACTAGGAGGCATCTACCTCGACCGTACCGGCCGTGGTCGCCCCGCGTCTCCGCGCCGCCGCCCGCTAGCATCGCGTCGACGCGTCGCATCCCTCTCAACTAAGAGAGGAAGAGGTGTACGAGAGTAGGGAGAATGCTGTTCGCGGGGCCTCCAAGCACAAAGACACAAGAGGAGAAGCGTGACGGAGATCTCGCAATCGCATCTCCCGTCTCTCTCATGTCAAGTACGAAGACCGGCGACTGCGACCACACCCTACCATCGTGCATGTCTCTCCGCCTATCTTCTCGCCCCTCTTCGCTTGTCTATCCTTGAATTCTGAATTTCGCTATCACTGGTGACCACTGCATCATCATCATCGATGGAGATGCTATTGATGTCGATGAACATGGCTGTGTAAAAGGTGCAAGTCATCATCGATAAATGGGGTACACCCAGTGATGCTACTACTATTGCTTTGGAAGATCAACTGAATGAGGCTGAACAATGCATCTGTGTTGCAGGCAAGGACATGGATGGTATTCATGTGAGGGGAACATGCTGGAGCAAAGGATCTGCGACACGGTCTTATATCATTGCTGAAAATCACAAGGATGTAGTGGAGTGTGTCTGCCATGAATGGGGTGCACCTGGGTATGATCTTGCCATGAACATGACAGCTTATCAAGGTACCAGAGAAATTTCGTCTTCTGCGGCATTCTCAGCCTTGCTCTGTAATCCTGCTATTCTATCTGAACCTTTGCTTCTCTTCTTTTGTTTTAGTTCTTAGTAGTGCCGATCAATTTTGTTTACTTTAATTGTGCCCGTAGTTTACTTCCTTTTACTTACTGAATCTGGTTCTCATTGTTTGGACAATGTGTTAATTCAGTCATGATTGAAAAATGCAATAATATTAGTGTCCTCTGTATTGTGTTTCTGCCTAAACTTGTTCTGAACCTTACCTGCCGATGCTTTACTTTGCAGTTTCGTCAGAGTTATGTTTTGGTTGGCTAATAGCTTGCAAGATCTTCATCTTCTACTATCTGATTCCTTCGGTTTGTGTAGTCCACATAGTAGGCCATCATCCAGAAAGGTAAGCATTTGAGGCATGTCTGGTTTCATGTAGCTTTTAAGGAAAAGTGGATAAAGTTGTAGCGAAGACCAGTTAAGTAGAGCAACGAAAATCACATGGATTTAGAAATTAATCATTGTGGAGCTCAATCGAAAGGTGAGATTGATGATTTCAACCTCTACGAGGGTACGTGGACACACTCTCCCCTCTCGTTGCTATGCATCACCATGATCTTGCGTGTGCGTAGGAATTTTTTTGAAATTACTATGTTCCCCAACATCACCATATCATAATATTATAAATGCATTAGGGTTGATCTGGGTAAGTGTCCGGCGCTCTCTCCAGCATGCCACAATGTAGCATTTCTTAATGTTATACAATCATGCTGATATCACAAACAATAGCGGTGGATGCGGTGGTAATGTGAGTTACGTAAAACCTTGCAACCTACTATTCTAACTACCATTTATTATCTTCAGTTTCTGAAGTATTACCAATCACACATTAGTCCAGAGCCAATTCCACGCTCGATCACCTCTTACGTGGACTAAACCCCTCATGTTGCCGGAACAAGGAGCGGGCGCTGCCCAAACCCCTGATTACCCGTTGTATTGAGTTAATTGTGTTGGGGAACGTAGTAATTTCAAAAAAATTCCTACGCACACGCAAGATCATGGTGATGCATAGCAACAAGAGGGGAGAGTGTTGTCCACGTACCCTCGTAGACCGACAGCGGAAGCGTTATCACAACGCGGTTGATGTAGTCGTACGTCTTCACGATCCGACCGATCAAGTACCAAACGCACGGCACCTCCGAAGTTCTACACACGTTCAGCTCGATGACGTCCCTCGAACTCCGATCCAGCCGAGTGTTGAGGGAGAGTTTCGTCAGCACGACGGCGTGGTGACGATAATGATGTTCCACCGACGCAGGGCTTCGCCTAAGCTCCGCGACGGTATTATCGAGGTGTAATCTGGTGGAGGGGGCACCGCACACGGCTAAGAATATCGTATATCAAGTGTGTCCATGGGGTGCCCCCTGCCCCCGTATATAAAGGAGCAAGGGAGGAGGAGGCCGGCCCTAGGAGGGGGCGCACCAAGTGTGGAGTCCTACTAGGACTCCCTAGTCCTAGTAGGATTCCACCTCCCATATGGAATAGGAAAAGAGGAAGGGAAAAAGAGAAGGAAGGAAGGGGGCGCCCCCCTTCTCTAGTCCAATTCGGACCAGACCAAGGGGAGGGGCGGCCACCCTTGAGGCCCTTTTTCTTCTTTCCCGTATGGCCCAATAAGGCCCAATACGTATTCCCGTAACTCTCCGGTACTCCGAAAAATACCCGAATCACTCGGAACCTTTCCGAAGTCCGAATATAGTCGTCCAATATATCGATCTTTACGTCTCGGCCATTTCGAGACTCCTCGTCATGTCCCCGATCTCATCCGGGACTCCGAACTCCTTCGGTACATCAAAACTCAATAAAACTGTCATCGTAACGTTAAGCGTGCGGACCCTTTGGGTTCGAGAACTATGTAGACATGACCGAGATACGTCTCCGGTCAATAACCCATAGCGGGACCTGGATGCCTATATTGGCTCCCACATATTCTACGAAGATCTTTATCGGTCAGACCGCATAACAACATACGTTGTTCCCTTTGTCATCGGTATGTTACTTGCCCGAGATTCGATCGTCGGTATCTCGATACCTAGTTCAATCTCGTTACCGGCAAGTCTCTTTACTCGTTCCGTAATACATCATCCCGCAACTAACTCATTAGTCACAATGCTTGCAAGGCTTATAGTGATGTGCATTACGGAGTGGGCCCAGAGATACCTCTCCGACAATCGGAGTGACAAATCCTAATCTCGAAATACGCCAACCCAACAAGTACCTTTGGAGACACCTGTAGAGCACCTTTATAATCACCCAGTTACGTTGTGACGTTTGGTAGCACACAAAGTGTTCCTCCGCTAAACGGGAGTTGCATAATCTCATAGTCATAGGAACATGTATAAGTCATGAAGAAAGCAATAGCAACATACTAAACGATCGGGTGCTAAGCTAACGGAATGGGTCAAGTCAATCACGTCATTCTCCTAATGAGGTGATCTCGTTAATCAAATGACAACTCATGTCTATGGCTAGGAAACATAACCATCTTTGATTAACGAGCTAGTCAAGTAGAGGCATACTAGTGACACACTGTTTGTCTATGTATTCACACATGTATTATGTTTCCGGTTAATACAATTCTAGCATGAATAATAAACATTTATCATGATATAAGGAAATAAATAATACTTTATTATTGCCTCTAGGGCATATTTCCTTCAGTCTCCCACTTGCACTAGAGTCAATAATCTAGTTCACATCGCCATGTGATTTAACATCAATAATTCACATCACCATGTGATTAACACCCATAGTTCACATCTCTATGTAACCAACACTCAAAGGGTTTACTAGAGTCAATAATCTAGTTTACATCGCTATGTGATTAACACCCAAAGAGTACTAAGGTGTGATCATGTTTTGATTGTGAGATAATTTTAGTCAACGGGTCTGTCACATTCAGATCCGTAAGTATTTTGCAAATTTCTATGTCTACAATGCTCTGCACGGAGCTACTCTAGCTAATTGCTCCCACTTTCAATATGTATCTAGACCGAGACTTAGAGTCATCTAGATTAGTGTCAAAACTTGCATCGACGTAACCCTTTACGACGAACCTTTTGTCACTTCCATAATCGAGAAACATATCCTTATTCTAGTAAGGATAATTTTGACCGCTGTCCAGTGATCTACTCCTAGATCACTATTGTACTCCCTTGCCAAAATCAGTGTAGGGTATACAATAGATCTGGTACATAGTATGGCATAGTTTATAGAACCTATGGCCAAGGCATAGGGAATGACTTTCACTCTCTTTCTATCTTCTGCCGTGGTCAGGCTTTGAGTCTTACTCAATTTCACACCTTGTAACACAGGCAAGAACTCTTTCTTTGACTGTTCTATTTTGAACTACTTCAAAATCTTGTTAAGGTATGTACTCATTGAAAAACTTATCAAGCGTCTTCATCTATCTCTATAGATCTTGATGCTCAATATGTAAGCAGCTTCACCGAGGTCTTTCTTTGAAAAACTCCTTTCAAACACTCCTTTATGCTTGCAGAATAATTCTACATTATTTCCGATCAACAATATGTCATTCACATATACTTATCAGAAATGCTGTAGTGCTCCCACTCACTTTCTTGTAAATACAGGCTTCACCGCAAGTCTGTATAAAACTATATCCTTTGATCAACTTATCAAAGTGTATATTCCAACTCCGAGATGCTTGCACCAGTCCATAGATGGATCGTTGGAGCTTGCATATTTTGTTAGCATCTTTAGGATTGACAAAACCTCCTGGTTGCATCATATACAACTCTTCTTTAATAAATCCATTAAGGAATGCAGTTTTGTTTATCCATTTGCCATATTTTATAAAATGCGGCAATTGCTAACATGATTCAGACAGACTTAAGCATAGATACGAGTGAGAAACTCTCATCGTAGTCAACATCTTGAACTTGTCGAAAACCTTTTTGCGACAATTCTAGCTTTGTAGATAGTGATACTACTATCAGCGTCCGTCTTCCTCTTGACGATCCATTTATTCTCAATTGCTTGCCGATCATCGGGCAAGTCAACCAAAGTCCACACTTTGTTCTCATACATGGATCTCATCTCAGATTTCATGGCCTCAAGCCATTTTGCGGAATCTGGGCTCACCATCGCTTCTTCATAGTTCGTAGGTTTGTCATGGTCTAGTAACATAACCTCCAGAACAGGATTACCGCACCACTCTGGTGCGGATCTTACTCTGGTTGACCTACAAGGTTTAGTAACAGCTTGATCTGAAGTTTCATGATCATCATCATTAACTTCCTCACTCATTGGTATAGACGTCACATGAACCGTTTCTTGTGATGAACTACTTTCCAATAAGGGAGCAGGTACAGTTACCTCATCAAGTTCTACTTTCCTCCCACTCACTTCTTTCGAGAGAAACTCCTTCTCTAGAAAGGATCCATACTAAGCAACGAATGTCTTGCCTTCGGATCTGTGATAGAAGGTGTACCCAACTGTCTCCTTTGGGTATCCTATGAAGACACATTTCTCCAATTTGGGTTTGAGCTTATCAGGATGAAACCTTTTCACATAAGCATCGCAACCGCAAACTTTAAGAAACGACAACTTTGGTTTCTTGCCAAACCATAGTTCATAAGGCGTCGTCTCAACGGATTTTGATGGTGCCCTATTTAACGTGAATGTAGCTGTCTCTAATGCATAACCCCAAAACGATAGTGGTAAATTGGTAAGAGACATCATAGATTGCACTATATCCAATAAAGTACGGTTATGACGTTCGGACACACCATTATGCTGTGGTGTTCCAGGTGGCACGGATTTGTGAAACTATTCCACATTGTTTTAATTGAAGACCAAACTCGTAACTCAAATATTTGTCTCCGCGATCAGATCGTAGAAACTTTATTTTCTTGTTACGATGATTTTCTACTTCACTCTGAAATTATATGAACTTTTCAAATGTTTCAGACTTCTGTTTCATTAAGTAGATATACCCATATCTGCTCAAATCATCTGTGAAGGTCAGAAAATAATGATACCTGCTACGAGCCTCAATATTCATCGGGCCACATACATCTGTATGTATGATTTCCAACAAATCTGTTGCTCTCTCCATAGTTCCGGAGAACGGCGTTTTAGTCATCTTGCCCATGAGGCACGGATCGCAAGCATCAAGTGATTCATAATCAAGTGATTCCAAAATCCCATCAGTATGGAGTTTCTTCATGCGCTTTACACCAATATGACCTAAACGGCAGTGCCACAAATAAGTTGCACTATCATTATTAACTTTGTATCTTTTGGCTTCAATATTATGAATATGTGTATCACTACGATCGAGATCCAACAAACCATTTTCGTTGGTGTGTATGACCATAGAAGGTTTAATTCATATAAACAGAACAACAATTGTTCTCTAATTTAAATGAATAACCGTATTGCAATAAACATGATCAAATCATATTCATGCTCAACGCAAACACCAAATAACACTTATTTGGTTTCAACACTAATCCCGAAAGTACAGGGAGTGTGCGATGATGAACATATCAATCTCTGAACTACTTCCAACACACATCGTCACCTCACCTTTTACTAGTCTCTGTTTATTCTGCAACTCCCGTTTTCGAGTTACTACTCTTTAGCAACTGAACCAGTATCAAATACCGAGGGGTTGCTATAAACACTAGTAAAGTACACATCAATAACATGTATATCCAATATACCTTTGTTCACTTTGCCATCCTTCTTATCCACCAAATAGTTGGGGTAGTTCCGCTTCCAGTGACCAGTCCATTTGCAGTAGAAGCACTTAGTCTCAGGCTTAGGACCAGACTTAGGCTTCTTCACTTGAGCAGCAACTTGCTTGCCGTTCTTCTTGAAGTTCCCCTTCTTCCCTTTGCCCTTTTCTTGAAACTAGTGGTCTCCTCAACCATCAACACTTGATGTTTTTCTTGATTTCTACCTTCGTCGATTTCAGCATCACGAAGAGCTCGGGAATTACTTTCGTCATCCTTGCATACTATAGTTCATCACGAAGTTCTACTAACTTGGTGATGGTGACTAGAGAATTCTGTCAATTACTATTTTATCTGGAAGATTAACTCCCACTTGATTCAAGCGATTGTAGTACCCAGACAATCTGAGCACATGCTCACTAGTTGAGCGATTCTCCTCCATCTTTTAGCCATAGAACTTGTTGGAGACTTCATATCTCTCAACTCGGGTATTTGCTTGAAATATTAACTTCAACTCCTGGAACATCTCATATGGTCCATGACGTTCAAAACGTCTTTGAAATCCCGATTCTAAGCCGTTAAGCATGGTGCACTAAACTATCAAGTAGTCATCATATTGAGCTAGCCAGACGTTCATAACGTCTGCATCTGCTCCTGCAATAGGTCTGTCACCTAGCGGTGCATCAAGGACATAATTTTTCTGTGCAACAATGAGGATAATGTTGGGGAACGTAGTAATTTCCAAAATTTTCCTACGCACACGCAAGATCATGGTGATGCATAGCAACGAGAGGGGAGAGTGTTGTCCACGTACCCTCGTAGACCGAAAGCGGAAGCGTTATCACAACGCGGTTGATGTAGTCGTACGTCTTCACGATCCGACCGATCAAGTACCGAACGCACGGCACCTCCGAGTTCTACACACGTTCCGCTTGATGACGTCCCTCGAACTCCGATCCAGCCGAGTGTTGAGGGAGAGTTTCGTCAGCATGACGGCGTGGTGACGATGATGATGTTCCACCGACGCAGGGCTTCGCCTAAGCTCCGCAACGGTATTATCGAGGTGTAATATGGTGGAGGGGGGCACCGCACACGGCTAAGAATATCGTATATCAAGTGTGTCCATGGGGTGCCCCCTGCCCCCGTATATAAAGGAGCAAGGGAGGAGGAGGCCGGCTCTAGGAGGGGGCGCACCAAGTGTGGAGTCCTACTAGGACTCCCTAGTCCTAGTAGGATTCCACCTCCCATATGGAATAGGAAAAGAGGAAGGGAAAAAGAGAAGGAAGGAAGGGGGCGCCCCCCTTCCCTAGTCCAATTCGGACCAGACCAAGGGGAGGGGTGCGGCCACCCTTGAGGCCCTTTTTCTTCTTTCCCGTATGGCCCAATAAGGCCCAATACGTATTCCCGTAACTCTCCAGTACTCCGAAAAATACCCGAATCACTCGGAACCTTTCCGAAGTCCGAATATAGTCGTCCAATATATCGATCTTTACGTCTCGACCATTTCGAGACTCCTCGTCATGTCCCCGATCTCATCCGGGACTCCGAACTCCTTCGGTACATCAACATACATAAACTCATAATAAAACTGTCATCGTAACTTTAAGCGTGCGGACCCTACGGGTTTGAGAACTATGTAGACATGACCGAGACACGTCTCCGGTCAATAACCAATAGCGGGACCTGGATGTCCATATTGGCTCCCACATATTCTACGAAGATCTTTATCGGTCAGACCACATAACAACATACGTTGTTCCCTTTGTCATCGGTATGTTACTTGCCCGAGATTCGATCGTCGGTATCTCGATACCTAGTTCAATCTCGTTACCGGCAAGTCTCTTTACTCGTTCCGTAATACATCATCCCGCAACTAACTCATTAGTCACAATGCTTGCAAGGCTTATAGTGATGTGCATTACGGAGTGGGCCCAGAGATACCTCTCCGACAATCGGAGTGACAAATCCTAATCTCGAAATACGCCAACCCAACAAGTACCTTTGGAGACACCTGTAGAGCACCTTTATAATCACCCAGTTACGTTGTGACGTTTGGTAGCACACAAAGTGTTCCTCCGCTAAACGGGAGTTGCATAATCTCATAGTCATAGGAACATGTATAAGTCATGAAAAAAGCAATACTAACATACTAAACTATTGGGTGCTAAGCTAACGGAATGGGTCAAGTCAATCACGTCATTCTACTAATGAGGTGATCTCGTTAATCAAATGACAACTCATGTCTATGGCTAGGAAACATAACCATCTTTGATTAACGAGCTAGTCAAGTAGAGGCATACTAGTGACACACTGTTTGTCTATGTATTCACACATGTATTATGTTTCCGGTTAATACAATTCTAGCATGAATAATAAACATTTATCATGATATAAGGAAATAAATAATACTTTATTATTGCCTCTAGGGCATATTTCCTTCAAATTGCCCTTGAGGTGCGAACTTGCCATTTATTGTGATTTTACCATTCCTCATTTTAAAATTTTGTTCCACAAGATAGTTCTTGCTCATAGAGATGCTTTGCATGGATTGTTTAAACAACAGAGAACGAGTGATGTTTGTGCTTTGAAAATGGGATAGTATGCTCAATTCTAACTTTAAAGCTGACAAGATGGAGGAGACCATGATTCCTCTTCCTGTGGACCTTCATGTGAAGGAGAAATTACAATATTGTGATATAAACGGCAAGTAGGCACTGATTTATTGATGAACTGCTAAAGCATGACTATTGACTCATTTGTCTACATTGTTGCCCGTAGCAACGCACGGGCATTCTACTAGTATTATTTATGTATTAGTTATAGTTGATAGTTAATTTTTTAGGGAAAGTTAATTCAGGCGTGTGATGTTGTAAAAATAATTAAGGCATTTTTTCTTTGCCGAGCAACCAAAAAGAACAGTTCAGGCGTGTGATGCATCGAATGGCTGGGTTGGGTGACATTTGTTTTTGGCAACTTTCTGGCCCATATTCGTGCGGCTGCTAACGAGCACCTTCGAAAAATCCTATACGCCGGTTGCTGCGTCTTAATGTCGACGCTTCGCACAGGGGGTGCGGGAGCGAACGATGCAGTGGGCTGGCCCAACTGGTAGCGAAGCTTTTTGCTTCTTCTTTTCGTTTTTAGTCATTTCTGTTTCTTTTTTCTTTTCTTCTGTTTCCGTTTTTGTGTTTGTTCTCTTTCTTTGGTTTGTTATTTATTTTTATTTTTATTTTCTCCTCTTTTTTCAAAATATTCAAATTTTGTTTGTGTTTCCAAAAAATGTTCTCAAAATTCAAAAATTGTTCTTGTTTCATAAAAAAGTTCAAAACTTTTGAAATTCATATAATGTACCAGATTTCAATTTTTTGTTCACATTTTCAAAAAATGATCGCGCTTCCAAATTTGTTCTGGATTTTTCAAATTTGTTCTCCGTTTCAAAATTTGCTCTCAATATTCAAAAAATGTTCGTGCTTTAATAAATTGTTTGTGCTTCCAAATTTGTTCTCTGTTTCAAAATTTGTTCTCAAGATTCAAAAAAATGTTCATGCTTTAAAAATTGTTCGCGCTTCCAAATTTGTTATCCGTTTCAAAATTTGTTCTCTTGTTTCAATTTTGTTCCTTTTTTATCCCCAAAAAATGTTTGCATTTTCACACAATGTTCTAATGTAAAATTTTGTTCACAAATTATAAATGGTTTCATCACTAAAAATATTTACCTTTTCCAAACAGAAAGTAACATTTGAATTTTTTTTAAAAAAATTGCGGTCTTTTTCGTGGCTTATAGTTCATATATGCCGGGCTACCTTTTTTGACATGAAATCTCAGGAATTACAGTGGCTAGCTGCTTGCTTGCCTGGAGCAAGGTAGCGTGTTCGATCCCTCACTCACACTTTAGTTCATTGTAGTTTAGCGAACTGATATTTTAAGTTTGGTCGCTATTGTTAGGTTCTTTTAGATTTGTGTTGCCAATTTAGATAAGAACTAGCTAGTCGTTTGTGGCTAGCTCAGTGCATGCATCAATAAGGAAGACGCGGGTTTGATTCCGAGCGGCTGCAGTCCTTTCCGTGGTTTTTACCTCGCGCCCTTTTTACCTCGCGGACGTGGTGCTCCCACAACATGAGCTGGCCCAGGTGAGCTGATCCTGTGTGAAGTGCCGACTCCTTGCCGCAACGAGCGGCGAGAGCTCCTATGCGCCTGTCGCTGCGGTGAATTGTTGAGCGGACGCACAGGCGTGTCTTCGGCTGGGCCGGCCCATTAGCGCAACGCAGTGAAAAAATCCCAAAAAACTCAGCTCGAGGGAGGGATCAAACCAAGGACCTCCATCTTTGTACGCACAAGCCTAGCCAATGCGATAGACAAGCTTTCTTGGTTTGACATGGCACGCGAAGCTAAAGGTAATATAGAACCGAACATTTTCTCAAATTCCTAACGCGAAAATTATTTTGAAAAAGTGTTTTTTAAAAAGCGAACACTTTCCAAATTTTAGAAGAAAAACTAAAAAGCTTGAACAAAGTTTTGGTAAAATGAACACTTTTTAAAGTCTCGTATTTGTTTTGAATTTAGAGAACAGAATTTTGAAATCGATAACAAAATTTGAACATGAAGAATTTTTAAAGCATGAACTTTTTTTTAATCTTGATAATTCTTTTTGAAACGGAGTACAAATTGGGAAGCGCAGAATATTTTTTTAAAGCATGAACATTTTTCTTGAATCTTGAGAACAAATTTTGAAATGTAGAAAAAATTTGGAAGCGCAAACAATTTCTTAAAGCACGAACATTTTTTGAATATTGAGAATTTTTTTTGAAACGGAGAACAAATTTGGAAGCGCGAGCATTTTTTTGAAAACGTGAACAAAAAAATTGAAGTCTGGTACATTATATTAATTTCAAAAGTTTTGATCTTTTTTGTGTAACGAGAACAATTTTTGAATTTTGAGAACATTTTTAAAAAAACTGAATATTTTATGGAAAGGCTAACAAAATTTGAATATTTTTTAAAAAAAAGAGAAAAGAAAATGAAAATGAAATAAGAAACCAAAGAAAGAAAACAAACAGAAAAAACGAAAAAATAAGAAAGAAATATAAAGGAATTTGAAAATCTGAAGAACAAAAAGGAAATAGAAAGAGAAGAAAAAGGAATTGAAAAATGAAATAAAAAACAGAAAAACAAAGAAAGAAGAAAAGAAGAGAAAGAAAAAAGAAACAGAAAAAGGAAAAAAACCCAGTGAAAAACCGGTTCAAGAACCTTCTGGAAGGTTCCCAAAACCGGTCAGGAACCTTTCAGAAAGTACCAAAACCGGATACTGTAGCACGTGTACTATCTCGTAGTTGCTCGCCTTTGTGCGTTTGCTCGACATTCTGCCGCAGTGAGCGGGACCTCCTATGTGCCGCTTGCTGCGGCAAAGAGGCGCAATTTCGCACAGGAGACGGGTCAACTGGGCCGGCCCATTCGCTGTCCTTGGCGAATTGAAAAATCGCAAAAAGAAAAAGGGCGCCCTAACTAGAAATCGAACCCGCGACCTGCTACAGCTGCCGCGATGCGCAAGCCACTACGACAAGAGAGCTACTCCCGAAATATTACATCGCCACTATAAAAGAACTATAGAAAGCCGCGAAAAATAAAACAACTCTGCCAACTTCCTTTTAAAAATAAAATTTGTGGGCGAGGGACCGAACTTTTGAATAAATTTGCAAAACGGGAATAATTTTTGAAGTTCTAGAACATTTTTATATTTGTGAACAAAATTTCGAAACAGGAACATTTTTTTTTGTAATTTCCATATATTTTTTAATTTCTGAACAAAATTTAAACATGAAAACATTTTTTGATTCCCGAACAAATTTTAAAAAATGGGAAATTTTTTCAAACAAATAAATTTTGGTTTGTGAACAAAATTTTAAAAAGTGAACATTTTTTGAATTACCGAACTTTTTTTAAATGAAGCAAACAAATTTTGAAATTTATGAACAAAAATTGAGAACAGGAATATTTTCTATAAGAAAGAAATTTTTATGTAAAATGCGAACAGTTTTTGAAAAAGAATAATAAATCTGAGAGAGAAAAATGAAACTGAAAAGAAAAGATAAACAGAGAGAGAAAAGAAACAAAAAATGAAGAACAAATTATAAAATGGAGAATATTTTTAAAAATCTGAAACAACTTTGGAAATAAGAACATTTTTTGAATACATGAACATTTTTTTGAAAAAGGAACATTTTTTGAAAACTTTTAACAAATTTTCTAAAATGCCAACAATTTTTTAAACTTTGAAATTTTGTGAAAAACTAACCTTTTTCAAGTGCTAACAAAATTTGAATATTTCTAAAAAATATTAAACATTTTTAAATTGTGAAAAATGAAAATATAAAGAAAAGAAACAGAAAAAAAGTTATTAAAAATAAAACTTAGAAAACAGAAAAGAAAAAAAGAAATGATGGAGAAGGAAAAAGGAAAAAGAAAAATGAAAAAAAACAGAAAAAAAGTGTTAGGAAGCTTCTAGAAGGTTCCCAAAACCGGAAAAACCGGCTGGGAACAAGCTAGAAGGTTCCTTAAACTGGAACCGTGGAAACATTTTGCGGGCCGGCCCACGCTTGTACGCTTGTTGGAGGTCGCCCCGACATTTTGCCGCAGCTAGCGGCAAATAGAATATTCCGCAGTGAGCGTCCGTTAGGATATTCCACGGGCGGCGTATAGGAGCTCTCGGCACCTTCAGCGCCCGTAACGAGTTCTGGCGCCTACGTAGATATTAAGTGGGCTGTTTGTCGAACCCAGCCGGTCGTTGTCTAGTTCGGTCGATTGTTTCTCTGTTTCACTTACTGGTTCATTTTTCTGTTTCCTCTTTTGTTTTGCAAGAATATTTTCTGTTTCCTCTGTTTCTATTGGCTTACTGGTTCCTTTCTCTGCTCCCTCAGTTCGTATTGGCCTTTTTTGTAATTTCCCCCCTTCCCTTTATGTCAACATTAGATGCAAAAGTATAAAAAATATTGCAAAACGGATAGGTATTTATTGAATTCTATAATTCCCTCTGTTTAATTTATATTTCTGAAAGAATTACGTAATTCTTAGTACTATAAAAACGTTCATGAATTTTGCAAAAAGAAAGAATTCCTAGTACTAAATCGAATAAAAGAGTAAAAAAATCATGAACTCAAAAATGTTCATGAATTTTAAAAAGGAAATTTCGGAAACTCCAAAATAGTTCATGAATTTTTTTAAAAACGATCATCCACTTTAAAAATTATCATCAAATTTGAAATAAGTTCAGCAATTTGAAAAAAAGTTCATTGATTTTGGAAAAAGTTCATCGAATTTGAAAAATAAGTTCACCGACTTTCAAAACCGTTCATCGGTTTCAACAAAAAGTTCATCAAATTTGGAAAAAGTTCATCGAATTTGAAAAACAAGTTCACTGATTTTGAAAAGAGTTCGGTTACAATAAAAAGTTCACTAATTTAAAAAACTTCATCAATTTGAAAAAAAGTTCACCTATTTTAAATAAAGTTCTTCGGATTTGAATAAAGTGCAATGAATTTGAAAAAAGTTCACCAAATTTGAAAAAGCATGCATAAAATTCTGTGAACTTTTTTCGTGAAATAGAAAAAGGTTCACAAATTCAAAAAAAAGTTCATCTGATTTTGAAAGAAGAGCTCACAAACTTGAAAAAAGTTCACCGATTTTAAAACAGTTCATTAATCTGGAAAAAGATCGTGGATTTTGGAAAATAAGTTGATCGGTTTTGAAAAAAAAAGGTCATCGGATTTTTCTTAAAATAAATAATTATATAGGAACAAAAGCTCTCGCGACCTGAAGATGGAATAAAATAAGGGAATGAAATACGTATGCACAACACGGTCGTTGTCCTACTGGTAGTGCGGTGTTTAGATTGAACGAAAAAATAAAAAACAAGACGGGCCGGCCCAGCGCGCCGCGAGGGTGTGCACCCGTTTGTGAAAAGCGAAAGAAACAGGCGCCGTTTAGGATTTGGCACGGTAGAGGAGCCGGTTCGGGCAAATGTTGACTTTGCTGAGTTTCCTTCTATCGCCGAGTTCTGTTTCAACGGCACCATCTTGCAGCGCACTAGTTGGCGCAATTTGACAGACATATCATGCATTCCAACCTTGACGTACGATGCAACTACCACATGCAGCGTCAGGGCACTACTGTCCAAAGAGCAAACCTGGTAAACGGAATAGCTAAGATTTTTCAACAACAAAGTTGAGTACAGACGAAATTAAACGCCAGGAAAAACCCTCTGCTCAGCGACAGGTCGAAGCTGGGCTAAGGGGTGAAAAAACCTGACAGTGAATCTTATTACAACATAGTGTTAAGAAAGTAAACAAAGTAGTAGTAAATATAACCAGAAAACATGCTTCAAACAGACAGAGGCTCATGTCTTTCCCGGTCTGGAAAGAAAATAACGTGATCAACTATTAAAGCCAGAATTTGTTACATCACAAGGCATGAAAAATGTATGTCTGGTGGTATCCATGTTTGACTAACCTTAATTATGCCCAAAATCAGGATGCAGCTCAGTAAAGTTCACATACTTCAGAGTTTTCAGCTGTTCAGGGACGCCCCGCAGTTCCACAAGTTTATAGACGATAAGCTCTTCAAGGCCCCCCAAAGCTCCTTCACCAATGCATATTTGATTCACATGTGGCAAATCTCTCAACCGCATAACCTTCAAATGTGAGAACCACCCAGCCCCGAAGTTTATCCTCTCTCCCTCATAAGTTCGTTTAAGATCTAAATGGGTCAACTTTTCAGATTTCGAGAGCTTCTGCATTGGATCCTCGACAAGCTTAGACCAAGCTAGTGTTAGTTCAAAAAGTTCATGTCCATGGTTTGAGAAAAATGGAGATCCCAGAGTTCCTTCCGACAGTCGCCCTTCCAAAGTAAGCGATTGAAGAGGCTTCGTCAGTGCCAATGCTTCAAGCTGGAGCACATCATTCTCGTCAAAGGCTCTTATGCTCAAACTCTGGAGGTGCAGCATCTTTGATAAAGATCCGCACAGCTGCGCACAATGGCTGCCCTTTACCTCAGTAATCACAAGGATTCTTAGTTGAGAAAGATTTCCTATTTTCTCAACAAAATCTGTGCTAGCTTGAACTGAGTGTAATGTTCTCAGTTGTTTCAAACACCATAGGCCTTCAAAAGGCTCGATGGATTCAAATGTCCTGAAGCTCAATTCCGAGCGAAGATCTTTCCAAATAAGCATGTGCCTCAAGTTCTTGAGCTTTTTAGCCCCTTTCGGTAAAACCAAACAATTTGCATCTTCAAGGCTTAGTGTTTCTAGCTTGGAAAGATTCCCAATGGATTTTGGTAGTTACTCAACTTGGGTCACATCGAAGTTCAAAAACTTTAGGTTGAACAGCTCCCCAATTGAATCTGGAATGACCTTGATCGCACGATTTGAGAAGTCCAACACTGCAATGTACTTGCATTCTTCTAGGATAGAGAGCCAAATATCTATTCGCATGCTTTTGTCAAAACATAAGATTGTTCTGGCCTTAGATATGTCAACGTTTGACGTAAAGTCCTCATTGCATTTGTGCAGCCCAATTCGACGAGAAGCCAATCCTGATGGTACCACTCCATAGGTGCAATCATAAACAGTGCTAAAACTCTCCTTTCGAGCTTGCAAAATTGCGAGCTCGCGCACAAGATCATGCATTTGAAGATTGCTGATCTCTCCATAACTATTTCTCGTTAACACCTGAAGCATGTTCCGTCTGACAAGCTCTATAATGTAGCCTTTTGCTACATCTTCTAAGCTGCATGTTCCTCTCACATCAACAAATCCTTCGGAGATCAATAGCTTGACCAGGTAGGCTGCTCCGATTGGAAAGTCTTCAGGAAAAATTGAACAGTACAGGAAACAGTTCTTCAAATAGATTGGCAGATCCTTGTAGCTTAAATGAAGAATCCTTCCTACAACAGTGATCTCCTTGTTATTGCCCAGCTCCCAAATAAGTTGATCCTTAAAGAGCTTCCACTCTTGAGCACTATTTGTTCTAAGGGACAACATGCTCCCTATTGCTACAAGAGCAAGCGGTAACCCGTCACATCTGTCCACTATGCATTTGGCATACTCGTGTAAATCTGTAGGGCAAATATGTTCATCACTTTTCGGGAATGCCTTCCTGCAGAATAGCTGCCATGCATCATTATCACCCAATTTATCTACTTTTAACTTGCAACCTTCATCTGCTATTGAGGCTACATCGTGAGTTCTTGTTGTGATAATGACCCTGCTACCTTGGCCATTATCAATAAGAACCTCTTTAATCTTCAAGAGATCTGTGGGTGTCCATACATCATCCAGTACGATCAGGTACTTCCTGTTCTGCAGGAGTCTCTTCAGTTTCACTCGAGGCTCTTCAGTTCTCACACCCCTCGTATTTTCAGCATCAGATTCTTCAGCGTCTTGTACATTTAATTTTTCCAACATTTGCTGAAATATTTCATCCAATTTACAAGATTGGGAGATAGAAATCCATGCATCGCATTGGAAGTTGGCTGCCTGATCTCTATACACACTTGAGACAAGCGTACTTTTGCCGATGCCACCCATGCCCCACACAGCAATCATCAGCAAATGAGGGTGATCTTCTAGATGCAGGGATTTGATCAAGGTTTCCCTGTTCTTGTCCAACCCTACAAGGTCATCATCAGCAATCAAATAATCATGACCAGGAATGTAGAGTTGATGCTCGTGGTCATAGCTTTTTTCAGGAAAATTGCCGGTTGGTTGAGTCCAGTCCCTATTTTGTTTAAGCTGCTGAAGTCGTTGATTTATCTTCTGAATTTCATTGGCAATTTGATCAAGAGTATACAGAGATTTAGGCTTCTTCGCAACCTTCTTTACACAACCCAACCATGGTGAAGCCTTCTGATGGGTTGTGCCTACAACATAAATGTACTGGTCTACAACGTCTTCAATATGATAAGCCAATCTGCGGGCTTGAGCAACCAATGTTTCTGTTACTTGACTTGAATGACCCCTCATTTCAATGTCCATAAAAAAAGCTTGTAGAAGCTCTAGTTCATTACTAATCAATGTCATGTTACTTGGGATTGCAACCACGGCCGCGGCTTTGTTTGCTAAAGTTGAAGCAGCATTTAGTGCTACGGCCGTGGCAATTTTCTGTACGACAAGCAGTATAGTAGCCTCTACCATTTTCCCTGCTGCAAGTTGACTTCAAATTTCCAGCAACAATATTTAGTCACAGCAATCAATGTTCAACCATCTTGGACATCAAATCTACAAAAGAAAAAAAGAAGGAACAATATGTGAGATTATCAACTCCTTTTAAGGTTATATCATAACTTTCGGATGACTCGAATGTCAACATGGGAATGGTTCGGAATCCGGTCCATAACCATGTACTCCCTCCGTGAGACACTTATTTTGGGACGGAGGGAGTACTTGGCAGAAAATCTTTGGAAAATATATAGCAGAAAATGAAATAAATCATGAACTAAAAAGCCGGGACAGGTAACCAAGGGATAAGTTGTTGTGCAGCATCTGAATCAAGAACTAAAGGCTGCGCTGCAACTCTGAGCATTCTAACTTGAATAGGCCCGGGAATGGAAAGAGGTCTGGGGGCTCGGGCTCTGGGCGGCAGCAGCAGTGCAGCATGGCGAGATTATGCGCGCGCAGAGCAGGCAGCAGGCGCAGTACGGCGAGGGGCGCGGGGGGAGGCCGTGACAGTGGCGGACGGCGGCGGACGCAGAAGAGAACTGGAGAAGGCGAGAGGTAGAGGCGGCGGACGGATGAGACAGGGAGAAGGCTTGGGCCTCTCTTTTTTGCTTGTGGTGTGCTGGGCTCAAATCTATATCGATAGGAGGCTGAAAAAAGTCCGACGCGGGCCTGGGCCCTGAGGTGTGTAGCTCCGCCCCCGGTCCAGGGGGCTGGGACACGTCGGCTTTTCTTTCCCACTGCAAAAAAAAAAAACGACGGCTTTTTTTTTGTGTGCAGAGGCGGCTGTGTCGTTGACATGTGGGTCCAGCAGGCCACGCGTCAGTGTGTGGGATAATAATTAGGCAAAAAGGGCGCTCGTCCCAGCGTGGGCTAGGTGTCAACTTGAGCTAGGTGGGTTTCGAACCAGGATCTTCGTGGTGAAAGCGCAGCCACTGGGTTGGACGTGCGTATTGGCAGAGAAAGAGCGCGAGCCTATATGTGGTTAACTGTACCTAACAGATAGGGCCCGCTCTTCAGCGACAGAACAGCGATGCGCTGTGAAGGGGTAGATGGGTTCTAATCCCAAGCATACATTCGAGATCCAACGACATGGGGGTGCTCGTGCGTTGGCGAAACAGAGTAATACAGGGGAGCCGGCGGCGGCGACCAAAACCACGGCGGAGGACACGCCGCAGTTGCTCTCCGGGGTGTTCTGGATGCGTGCGTGTGTGAGCTGTGTTCTGCATGAGAAGACGCAATCCCGGATACCATTGACGGCACCAAACGCCGACGAGAGCGACGTTGGTGAAGCGGCGGAGTGGGGAGCTCGGGTGGTGCACGGTGATGGCGATACGGCGAGCAAAAAAGAAAAGTAATCGCGGAAAAATGATCTACGAGGATGTGCGGTTCCAGACGTGCAGTGAGAGAGGACCAGAGGCCACCGGATCATGGCCGGAGACATGGACCCGCGGCGGTGCGGGGAGTAAACGAGAGGGGGAAAGGGTCGGGGAGGAGAAGTTGCTCACCACGATCACGAGGAGTTGCTTCTCTGTCCAAGATGCCGACGGAGTCGACTGGAATCACGGCCGAGGGGAAAGCGGTGAAGGTGCTTGCCTGTCCGAGATGACCGATCGGAAGCACCGTGTGCTTTTTTCCTTTTCTGGCCGAGGGGAAAGTGGGGATGGAGGAACGATGGTTGGCGTGAGGGGGCGAGGAGATGAGGGCGGAGGCGAGCCGGGCAAGCACGGCTTGACCTCGGGTGCGCACATGGACGAGCTGGAGCGAGAGGGGGGGGCGAGTTAGGAGAAAAGGCGCAGGTGTGGGTTTGCCTCTCCTGGCTGACAGGGATGTCTCACGGAGACAAGTGGCATGGGTGAGAGAGAGAGAGGGTAAGCGGGTGTTCGGGTGTAAAACATTTCGGCCGGGGGTTGTTGGGCTGTTGCTCACGGGCTGGTTTTGGAATGGCCAGAATGCCTTTTCTCTATTTTCCCAGAAAACCAAAGAAGGAAAAAGGCAGGGGTAGGTGGGGGGGGTGGCGAGTTAGGAGAAAAGGCGCAGGTGTGGGTTTGCCTCTCCTGGCTGACAGGGATGTCTCACGGAGACAAGTGGCCCGGGTGAGAGAGAGAGAGGGTAATTGGGTGTTCGGGTGTAAAACATTTCGGCCGGGGGTTGTTGGGCTGTCGCTCACGGGCTGGTTTTGGAATGGCCAGAATGCCTTTTCTCTATTTTCCCAGAAAACCAAAGAAGGAAAAAGGCAGGGGTAGGTTGGGGAATGGTAAAAATATGACGAATGCAGTTCTGTGGGGGAATATTTATGCCCTTAATTTCCAATGTGTTTTGGGAAAAGTTTGGACACTTAAGTTCAAACAAGTTTGAATTGAATTCAAATTGTTTGGATTTGAAACCCAATTCAAATGAACTCTAAATTGGATGATTTTTTTGGAGGTAACCCAACACATTAAATGGGTTTTAGTGTAAAAATGGAACATTTATCTTGCAACTTAAATTTGCAAAATCCATTTAAGAGTGAAGTTGAAAGTTGAGTTGGAGAACTTGGAAGGTTGTGATGATTTTATGGAAGTGGACAAGATTTGAAGTTGAAGTGAAACCAACATGCCATGAAATAAAAATAAAAGGAAAAGCACTCCATTACATAAACATTCATAACTTAAATTAATATTACAAAGAGGGTCCTTAAGGCAAGTTTTAGGTTTGGATTGTTATAGTCATACTCCATGGGGATCCAGAGACTTTCTGCATGGAGGTGCACTCCATGTTCAGCGCCCACTCACTGTAGTTCCCGCATGTGAGCGTCGCTGTGGCCTGAGGTTTCCCGCACGATCTCTCTTACCATGACCTCACTGTTGTGGCCACGCCGGACCCAGCTGCGCCCTCGCCGCTTCCGTGGAGGTGGTAACTTGGAGCCATCTTGTGATGAGATAATTACAACTACGGTACCTATACTATCTGGCACGTAACATCCCGGTCCTCATACTCGTCGACTGCTCCGTTACGGTCCTCGAATACGCTGATACGCTCCAAAATGGTCCTCTGTACATATGACGATACGAACCAGGCCAGGACGGGCGCCACGTGGGTTGCTCGAGCCACGCGAGCTGGTCGAGCCGCACCACTTAAGTCACCATGCGGGCTCTCCTGCGGGAGGAACGACCAAAATTTCCCCATTCCCTACCATTGAATCCTTAACCCACGGCTGGCGGCGAGCTCGTCGGTCCCAAATCCTCTCCTCTCAATGGCCAGCCATAGCATGATGGAGAGCTCCGTTTCCTGCGTAGGCGGAAGCTCGGTGGTACGGTCGCACGCACGACGAGGTTGGGCGTCGCAGCCGCGTCGCCGACGCTTCGATTGGTAGTACTCCCTCCATTCCCTTATACAAGGCCACAAATTCATATTACAGGTACCAAGATAAAATTTAATGACTTCTTTGCAAGTCAATTTTTCTTTTCGTTAACCGGGATCACTAATACACCACAAGCATGCAATGAATGAATGGGAAGGAAGTGGCTGAGTGTCATTATGACTACATGCATGTAAGTATTAAAAAGTTGCTAGTAGGAGAAAATATCATTAATTATTGCCTCGATTACTGTTGATGGCCTTGTATTGATGCAAAATATATTTTTGATAGTGGCTTTGTATAAGGGAATGAAGGGAGTAGCAGGAGGTGTGGCTCTGTGGCACCCGCGGCGTCGGTGCTACAATCGGTGGAAGCGCCCGCTCCCTGTGAGCCGCGGCGAGGTTGGGCATAGCACACGCGGCGCCGACGCTCCAATCGGCAGCAGCAGGAGGTCTGGCTCTGCGGTGAGCCGTGCCTCCGGCCGAAGACCAGACATGTGGTCCTCCATTGCATGCAGGGGGTGACGCTGCCGCGCTCGGACTATGATGATGAAGCGGATGTTGTGCGGTTAGCTATGCTAGTGGCAATTGTGTGTACATTTGCCATACTAGGATGTATGTTTTTGCTGTGATGTTATCTGAATAAGTAGTGAGAATTGCATGTTCATTTGCCAAACCAGGATGTATACTTGTGCTGTGTTGTTACGATAGCTGTAACTAGGATTTTATCTATGCTTTAGCTGGGAAGTTGTATGCACTGCTACTATGGCCAGATATGATCTGTTATGTAATGAAGTTGAATTTAATTACCTATGTTGTTCTGCAGGCAGTTTGTGAGTTCCTAAATAATGTCCAAAATATTTGAACTTATTCCAGTCCGACAGTATGAGTGCACTATGGTGCATCATCTTGTCCATCTACTTCAGTTAATTTCATACTCCCTCGGTTTCTAAATATAAGTCTTCTTACATATTCCAATATGGACTACATACGGAGCAAAATATTGAAATCTCTAGAAAGCCTTATATTTAGAAACGGATGGAGTACATAATAACAGGTGCATTACAAAGAGGAGGAATTGAAAAAATATATTGGACATATCAGGTGCATTGCTAGCATCAGTTGAACATAAAAGGAGCATTGTCACAAAAGCATTTAGGTTGTGAAGGTTCAGTACATGATCTTGAACATAACATGATCTGCCCCTTGGCCTGATCAGTCCATGTTCATAACCAACATTTAACATGTTCATGAAAGTAAATAAAGGAGTTCTGCTACAGTTCAAAAGAAAGCACACACCACTTAATTGCTCACATGCTTATCTCCTGTCCTCCCTAAATATATCAACCATGCTATTTTTTCTTAGTTTCT
The DNA here is from genome assembly GCF_018294505.1 of Triticum aestivum. Lineage (NCBI taxonomy): Eukaryota > Viridiplantae > Streptophyta > Magnoliopsida > Poales > Poaceae > Triticum > Triticum aestivum. The sequence continues at coordinate 86,856,157 of NC_057808.1, forward strand.
TGAAACCTGCCCTGGCCTGAGTGAAGTAAGGTCTCTTTGGCTGATGTGGCTGCTCCAAATGGCTATGATTAGCTTGAAATTGATAATGCCTTTGCTTTTCACTTGCCAACATGAGATTTTCATCCATGGCTTATTTTTTTGCTTGCTCGGCTTGTGCCCTATTCCATTCTTTGGCGTGCTTCTTTCTCTCTTCCCAATGTTGTGTCCTGGAAGTATCTTGCTGTACATTTTGATTCTCCCAGGCCTGCTGCCTTAAATTTTTCCCTTGAGCAAGATAATCTTTGCAGCATGCAATTCTATTTTGCTCATCCTCTTGCCACATAAGAAGTTCCATTTCTTCTGATGTTTGTACATTTTCAGCTTGCTTTCTCTTTTCATCTGCAATTCTTTTCTTTTCTGCAGCCTTCATCTATTTTGCTTCCTCTGCTTGCATCTTTTTAACTTGAAGTGCACTCCTTTTGGCCTCTGCAAGTGCCTTCTTCTCTTGCTACTCAGCCAACTTTTTTCTCTTCCTTTCTTCAATTTATTTCCTTTTTTCTTCAGTTGCCAATTGTTTTTCTCTCAGCACAACTTTCTTTTTCTCTTCAATCTCTAATTTTTTTGCTGCAGCCTCTTGTTTCCTTCTCTCTACAACTTGTAAAATCCTTTGCTCTTCCTCACTGAGCTTGTTTAAAGATGCATCAAACTTTGCCTGATCTGCAATCTCTCTCTTTTCAGCTGCAAGTTTAAGTTTAGCCAGTGCAAGCAATGTATCTTCAAACCCTTCAAAGAAATCTTCTCATCCACTCTGACCTTGTCAACATACTTTGCAACAATGTATCTAGCAGTGAACGCTTTAACACTCCACTTCTTTGTGCATGTGTGCTCATCTTTAAATGTTTTAACCTGAATTCCCTTGGTTCTATTGTCAAACGAAGCATATAAATACCAAGGGCAACCACCATTGCACACAGCTCCAATCCTTTTCTTGTCATTCTTCGGAAATGTTATTTGCAGCCTCTCCTAGCAACTGTACTCCCTAATGGCTTGTCTGATCATTGCAATGGATGGGAAAACCTGGCCCACATAGAACTTGGGCTCCTTCAAATCAATTTCAGTGAAATGTTTGAAATTGAACTTAATGTCATCATCATCTGATTTTGGCAGATCAAAACTATCACCTTCGAAGTTTGGATCTTCTGCTAGCTCCTTGCGTGCCCTTGTCCCTTTCTTCTCATCATCGGCTGATTTTGCATCCTCATTGATCAAATCATCGTCACCATCATTGAAGTCATAGTCACTGTCAATTATTTCTGGAATATAATCCGAGTCCTCACTACCAGTTTCACTACATAACTCCTCCTCTACCTCTGGTGTCCCTCTTCTGCTCCTCCTACTTGTGCCTTCTGCATTGCCCTCACATGCAAACAACATGGAAGCGCTACTCTCCCCAGCAAGTACAATACTTTGCTCGTCCGCAACACTTTCATTTATCTTGCTCTTCATATGACTGATCACATCAGGTGCATGTGTGCATGGGTTTGCTAAAACACCATCCCCTCCACCATAAGCGGCATCGTGAACAAGATACAACATCAAGTATTTGTGCCCTTCTCTAACCAGCTTGCCGATGCATTTCACGTCATTATTGCTTGCAATTAACCCGAGCCCATCTTCATTCATTTGCATCCCAGGCAACAACAAATACATTTGAATTCTTCCTGAAGTCTCATAGCCCACCTTCTCTACTAATTCATACAACATTCCCATACAAGCGACACTACTGTCACAATAATCATAACAGACCTTGCGACCGTTGAGATATGAACGATTGCCATCACCCATCAGTGCCCATGAAAAATCCACCATGGATGAACTCAACTGTACATAAATCAGTGCCTCCATCTATTAGGCAAAAAATCAGCTATCTGACATCAAACCCTAAACATCTGTGTGAGCCCTACACAAATGAGCGCCCAGATCGTCTAAATTGTATCGAAGAACACACCAAAACGATGGAATAGATGAGAATTGTGGTAGTAACATGCCCAATGCAGCCGTGGTGGTCCAATCTTACCGTACGTGGGTACGGGAGCACCATCATGCCGCTGTACAAGATCGCACACCGCCATTCACGGCAATGTCGTCGCTGCCGTGCGAGCTCCCACCGGTTCGAGCGTCTCTTGTTGCCTCGATGTTGCCGATCACCACCCGCGCCGCCTTACGTCGTCGTCGTCAGGGAGATGAGATGAACACGAATGGGGCAGTTGGGCTCAAACTGGACGCACTCAACATCCAGGGGGCAACTGCAAAATTCCCAACCAAAGTGATGCGGCTCGACCAGCCAGCGTGGCGCCCGCCTCGGCCAAGTTTGTAGCGTGATCTGTACAGAGGACCGTTTTGGAGCATATCAGCGTATTCGAGGGTTGTAACGGGGTAGTCAACGAGTACGAGGACCATGCTGTTACGTGCCGGATAGTATAGGTACCATACTTGTAATTATCTCTCTTGTGATGGTTGCGACTTGGAGCTACCTGAGTCAGAGCACCACTCCTCTCCTTCACCGTGGTCCATGGCTACTAGAACCTAGAGGCTCTAATACCAATTGTTAACCCAAACGGATCTTTGTCAGTCGCCAAAGTGAGTGTTCCCTGGGAGGGAAACCCAGAGCTGGAGGAGAGGGAGAGGGAGAGAGTTGAGAGACGAAGCAAGCGAGATAGGCTGAAATGATTGTGGTTGCTTACTCTCTACTCCACATTGGAGCATTTCATTTATCTATTATGTTGTATAGAGCACATAGAATATATTACATTTAGGACTACCTACTACCTAGACTAAGACCACTCCATGAAACACCATGGCAGTGGTTGAGTACCACTATGAACTACCATGTCGCCTATATGTCATGATTTTGACATAGGCGTGTGGTACGGGTCGCCCCATGTGTAGTCAACACATGGGGCCACACTCGGGGAAACACCCAGCGTGCAGTCTGCCACAGGGGCATGTCGGGACTGCCCAAGGGCCTTGCTGGGAAATGGGATCTAACCCAATAGTGTGCATCTCCTTTTCCTTCTCCAAGGTATACATGCGCCCAATTATGATCATGGCCAAGCTACGGGGTGCATTATGAAGTTTTGCAGCCAAATTCTTTGTTTCCAGCCTCGACCAGATTAAATTTTCCTTCCACATTGCCTCGCTCAAAATCATAGCCATTCTCCTGGATCAAGAACCTATGAAACACCAAAATTTCAGCTACAAGTTTCTTCAACTTCCATCCACAGTCCACTCCACTACCTAGAGACCTTCCTTTGCTGCCCCTCCCTCTTCGACCTGCTAGCCATTCCAGACCAACTAGAAAAAATATTTTGAGCACCTATATTAGACTTGTTTTGATGTCAAGTTCGCAAAAAAAGATGTGGCCGCCCATCTCATGCACCTCTTTCCAACAGAGAGTACCACGCTACTGCCAAATTAACCCCCTCAACGGTTCCCTCGGATAGACACATGAACATGGTGCATCTAATGGAGGATATGACGGATGATTTTATACATGTGCAACAAAGAATACATGTGTGCATATTAGAATTAGATTTGAAGACACTATTTTTACTACTGCTACACACATGTGAAGCCAAGTAACTAATAGAGGTCCCTATTGTACGTCCAGTTCCGTTCGTTCAAACTAATAATTAACAAATGCAATTTTGGTTCCACATGGAATTAGATTCAGATGATGTCAATGTTAACCATTGCCCTGCTCCCCCGAACACCACCACCACTACCACAACCCAGACAATTGTCCTTGAAGTCAACATCATCGTAGCCATTGCCTGCACCACCTCGCTCCAAACCAAGCAATGACGAAAATCAATCCGAGATGAACCTATAGAGACTATCTACATCAAGTCCGGGCAGGTCACCCAGCGGTCTGTCATCGGCATCGTTGATGGCATGGGACTAGATTTCCAATAGCATATAGCCACTAGCTTAAGATCCCATGTCAACACATCATATCCAGTTGCTTTCGAGGCGTCGTGAATCTCCTTTTCCTTCTCCAAGGTAAACCTGCTCCAAATTCTGATCTTGGCCATGCTTCAAGCTGCATTGTGTGGTTTTTTGGCCAAATTCTTTGGTTCCCACATCCACCAGTTTAAATTTTCCTTCTGCATTGCCTCGCCTGAAATCATGTCCATTCTCCTCGACCAAGAACCTATGGAACATCTGTGACGCCCCAGATTCAATCGTACACTAATCATACACACAAACGTGTACGATCAAGATCAGGGACTCACGGGAAGATATGACAACACAACTCTAAACACAAATAAAATGATACAAGCTTAACAAGCCATGGGCCTCGAGGGCTCGAATACATAAGCTCGAAACAAACGAGTTAGCGGAAGCAACAATATCTGAGTACAGACATTAAGTTAAACAAGGTGTCATAAGATGGCTAGCACAAACAAGGATATTGATCGAAGATGCGCATGTCTCCTGCCTGGGATCCTCCTAAACTACTCCTGGTCGTCAGCGACCTCGACGTAGTAGTAGTCACCCTCAGGGTAGTAGTAGTCGTCGACGGTGGCGTCTGGCTCTTAGGCTCCGACATCTGACTGCAACAATTGGGTATAAAGGGGGAAAAGAGGTAGCAAAGCAACCATGAGTACTCATCCAAAGTACTCGCAAGACTGACATCAGATCTACACTACATATGCATCGGTACCAATAAAGGGGTAGTATCTATGGACTGAACTGCAAAATGCTGGAATAAGAGGGGGAGTGATGTCGCTTGAAGCTACGTCGGTATTTCCCCAAAGAGGGAGGGATGATGCAGCACAATGGCGGTAGGTATTTCCCTCAGATATGAAACCAAGGTTATCGAACCAGTAGGAGAACCAAGCAACACAACGTAAATGGCACATGCACACAAATAACAACTACTCGCACCCCGGCGTGTAAAAGGGGTTGTCAATCCCTTTCTGGTAACGGTGCCACAAATTGGCAAACAGACGTGAGATAAAATTGTAGGTATTGATAGATCGAACGCCAAATAAAATAAATTACAACAAGGTATTTTTGTATTTTTGGTTTAGTAGATATGAAAATAAAAGGAAAATAAAATAGATTGTGGAGGCAAATAATATGAGAAAGAGACCCGGGGCCGTAGGTTTCACTAGTGGATTCTCTCTAGAAAAATAGCAAACGGTGGGTAAACAAATTACTGTTGGGCAATTGATAGAACTTCAAATAATCATGGCGATATCCAGGCAATGATCATTACATACGCATCACGTCCAAGATTAGAAGACCGACTCCTACCTGCATCTACTACTATTACTCCACACATCATCCGCTATCCAGCATCACTACAAAAAAATACACTTCCGTGATGATACATGTTTGTCACAGTAGGTCACGTTTTCTGTCATGCATGTACATCCATGACAAATTTATGACAGAATCAAGATAGTCATACCTGTGCTGTCGTAGAAGTGTTCCATGACATTACCAAAATTATCATCACGGAAGTGTCCACTTCCATGACGATAAATCGCGCATCACAGAAGTGCTTTCGTCAAGGGTGACCGACATGTGGCATCCACCGTAACGGAACGCCGTTAAGCTATCGGGTCCGGTTTTGGATCTGATAACCCGTTAATAGCCCTGACCAATGGGGATTTTCCATGTGTAAAATCATCATTGGCTGGAGGAAACACGTGTCGGCTCACCGTTGGGACAGATGTCATCCACTCATTGGACCCAAAGCGCCTATGATACGTCGACACGTGGCACGGCCCAACAGAGGCCCATTCCTGTGAAAAGGCCGGCCCATTTGACTTGGTAAAAAGGTGGCGGGCCGGCCCACGGCAAGCCTGTTAACGGCCTGTTTGCATATAGCCCATTTACAACCCGCTAACCCAGGGCCCGTTTACGGCCTATCCGAATTAGGCCCAGTAGCGTCATCTGGGCCGTCCAATATAATTCCAGCCCATTTTAACTTCCGGCCCATGTATGGCCCATGACGTCTTTCGGCCCATATGAGGCCCTTAGTAACCCTCGGCCCATTAACGGCACGTGGTGAAACTGGCCCGTAATGAACAATGTATCACTTTATACCCATTAACGGCCCATTATTCCGTTGGGCCGTTTCCAGCCCATGTTATCTTTCGGCCTTCTTAGGGCCCATTTATTATTGGGCTCATTTCCAGTATTCATTTACTTACGGCCCGTTACTGTCATTTTCTGCTTGTGGGCCAAATTCAGCCCATGGTTATAGTCGGCCCGTTTGTGGCCCGTTAATACGTTGGGCCGTTTTCATAGCATCATCAAATACGGCAGCTTAACGACGGCCCGTTATGGTCGGCCCATGAACGGACGATTTCAACTCTAGCCCATTTACGGCCATAATGTGGTCTGTTATTGGCCCATGTTTGGCCAACCGATCATACGGCCCGGAGAAGGCCCATTGATGATACGGCCCGTAGAAGGCCCATTGTGTTTACGGCCCGTATAAGACCCATTGTTTCTACGCCATGTAGAAGGCCCATTGTTTCTAAGGCCCATAGGAGGCCCATGTTAACTATAGTAAATATGTAGCCCATGGTTATTGTGGCCTAGTTCTAAAAAATAGGTTATTGCGGCCACTAGCAAACCGCAGAAAAAGAACTGCACTGACTACAAGAAAACAAATAAACAAGACAATAAGGAAATAAATTAGCAAGCAACTTACGCTAGGCTATCACGGCTATTACACATATTACATCCACTGGGCATCAAAGTTCGCTACCAGTGCAAATATAGGGAACAAAGCAGCATATAAACGCCGCAGCAAAACAAGTCCAGAACTGAAACCACTTCAGAAGTGCTCAAGAAACAATATCCTGGGTACCCATAATGCTGGCAAGATGCTTAGCAAGCTTATTAACTTTCTCTTGTTTGGCGCTTAAATCCTCCAGCACTTGCTGTTGCACCAGAAAGTATGCATCTGAATTTTGCAGGGACTTCCTCAGTCCTTCGGCTTCCTGTAGCATAATATCTGATCGATGTCTTTCAACTTGAAGTTGAGACTCAAGAAGCCGAACTGATTCAAGCAGCGAGTTCGAAGAGCTGGTGCCAGCAGTAGTAGCCAGTAACTCGAACACTACATCAAGACAGGACTTTGGGGTTGTCCCAGTGTCTTCAATATAGTTTTTATCAGCTTTGTTGGAGACCAACAGGGATGTCGCACTATCTTGAACCTTATCTGCATTACTTCCTTTACCATTGCATAACGGGGTACTCTTCTCCAATATTTTATCCGCGTTCTAAAAGTGAAACAAACAAACACATCACAGGTTTACAATGTAGTATATGAAACTCATTTTGGTAAACCAGTTCAGTAGTAAGGTGGACAGGATAACAACATGAAACAAACATATATCTATGTAGTATGGTCACTGTATGGTCTATATCATTCTAGTTTATGTTGCCAAATCAAGATAGATACAATTCGAATCATATCTATTTAAGACAAAGCAGCATAGACAGAATATAAGTGTGGGAAACTACACAGCAAAAACAACACTTGTAATGTGCATGGCATGAGAACATAACTGTTTATTCAATTGAAACTGAAATCAACATAGAGCAAGTTACAACAGCAAACACGTTAAAGAAACAGGTTTAAAACATACCTGTTGCGCCATTGGAGTTTCAATTGCATCCTTAAAATTTGAAATTAGTTGGTATGAGTAAATACAGTGATGCAAGAGCAAAGTAGTATGAACCATAGCTATGGAACCTGACCTGAGAACAATTCTTCTTCTACTTTAAGCGTTGACTTGGGGTTCAGAGTGGTGGTCCTCGTGCTTTGGGTACTGCAGTTGCCTTACTAACTGCTCGTGTTTGGGTGCTCTGTGGTGGAGACGGTGCTGTGTCAACGGGAACTGGGTTACTATCTGCTGGGGTTGGGGTTAGAAGGGGTGTAGCTGGTTCTCTGTCCAACTGGGTAGGGGTACAATCTACGTGAGTCTGGGTTATGTGTGGTGGGGCTGGTTCTTGGGCAAGTACAACCGTGGTTCTATCTCCATCAACAGGTAGCACAATCTTTTCTGAAGACCGTGTTTTTACTCCCACAGATACTGCCATCACCCCCTCCAATTGAAATGGATGATAAACAAGAAAAGTAATTGAATGTACAGACATTGTAAGATAGACATGTGCAATGGATAGTAGGGAAGAAAATAGGGCATGAAATAATTCACATTTATGTGGTCTAACCAAATAGAATAGCAGGACATAATTTCACATATATGATGGCTAATTAAACAGGATAGCATGACACAATTTCACATGTATGATGGCTAACTAAACATGATAGAATGGCATACTTCAAAATTTGATGACCATGTAAATAGGATGACATGATATAACTATACGATGTGTCTATTAAAGTGGTTGGCATGCCATAAATCACAAACATGTCGTCGATGGAAACATGATGGCATGATATAATTGTTGGAAATATGCCCTAGAGGCAATAATAAAATGGTTATTATTATATTTCCTTGTTCATGATAATTGTCTATTGTTCATGCTATAATTGTGTTATCCGGAAATCGTAATACATGTGTGAATACATAGACCACAACATGTCCCTAGTGAGCCTCTAGTTGACTGGCTCGTTGATCAATAGATGGTTACGGTTTCCTGACCATGGACATTGGATATTATTGATAACAGGATCACATCATTAGGAGAATGATGTGATGGACAAGATCCAATCCTAAGCATAGCACAAGATCGTGTAGTTCGTTTGCTAAAGCTTTTCTAATGTCAAGTATCTTTTCCTTAGACCATGAGATTGTGCAACTCCCGGATACTGTAGGAATGCTTTGGGTGTTGCTACCTCTTGAGCACTGCGTTGGTTTTCCCTTGAAGAGGAAAGGGTGATGCAGTAAAGTAGCGTAAGTATTTCTGTCAGTTTTTGAGAACCAAGGTATCAATCCAGTAGGAGACCACGCACGAGTCCCTCGCACCTACACAAACAAACAAGAACCTCGCAACCAACGCGATAAAGGGGTTGTCAATCCCTCAACGGTCACTTACGAGAGTGAGATCTGATAGGTATGATAAGATAATTTTTTTGGTATTTTTATGATAAAGATGCAAAGTAAAATAAAGCAAAATAAACGGCGATGAAAATAGCTAAGTGTTGGAAGATTAATATAATGGAAAATAGACCCCGGGCCATAGGTTTCACTAGTGGCTTCTCTCAAGAGCATAAGTATTACGGTGGGTGAACAAATTACTGTTGAGCAATTGATAGAATTGAGCATAGTTATGAGAATATCTAGGTATGATCATGTATATAGGCATCACATCCGAGACAAGTAGACCGACTCCCGCCTGCATCTACTACTATTACTCCACACATCGACTGCTATCCAGCATGCATCTAGAGTATTAAGTTCATAAGAACGGAGTAACGCTTTATGTAAGATGACATGATGTAGAGGGATAAACTCATGCAATTACTACTGGAATCAGGCACTTTGCCATCTGGCAAAGGCACGGACGGCGGATGGCAAAGGGCTTTGCCATCTGCCAGCAGATGGCAAAGGGCCGGCTGAATAAACTTTGGTAAAGGCTTCTTTGCCGTCTGCTGGCAGATGGCAAAGAGCCTGTAGCCTTTGCCATCAGCTGGCCGATGGCAAAGCCTGAGGAACGGGGTTAGCCACGTTAGGAGGCTAATGACGTGCTTTGCCATCAGCCAGTAGATGTGTCGTGGAATTGTCACGGCAGATGTCCTCGAGCTAGGACTTAGTCGTGGAGCCATCGCAGCTAGGAAGCTTGAAGGGGTTAATGCGGGACAAGGAACACGAGGGTTTATACTGGTTCGGCCCCTTACGGTGAAGGTAAAAGCCTACGTCCAGTTTGAGGTGGTATTGATTAGGGTTACGATCACCAGGGAGCAAAACTGTTATGCCCGGCTCTCGATGAGATTGTTCTCTGCCCTAAACCGCTGCCGGGTCGTCCCCTTATATAGAGAGGCGGACGCCCTGCAGCCCTCAGAGTCCCGGCCGGCTCATAAGAGTGTCCGGCTCGGACTCTCAACTATTCTTGCCTTATACTACAAGTTCTAGCATAATAAAGATTGCAACTACGGGCTTTAAGCCATATCCGGGTCTTAGCCCATTTTTGGCCCACCGTCTTCAGGCTTGGCACCGGGCTTCTGGTAATGACCATATGAATAACCCGGCCCCTCCTGGCGGGTGACTCTAAGGTCTATATCCTCAACAAGATGGCAAAGGCTGTAGGCTCTTTGCCATCTGCCAGCTGATGGCAATGGGTGTAGGCTCTTTGCCATCGGCCAACTGATGGCAATGGGTGTAGGCTCTTTGCCATCCGCCAGCTGATGGCAAAGGCTGCAGGCTCTTTGCCATCCGCCAGCTGATGGCAAAGGATGCAGGCTCTTTGCCATCTGCTGGCAGATGGCAAAGAGAACAAATAGGCCAGACGAGCGCTTCACAGGTTGCTGCCACGTGGCCTCTTTGCCATTGGCCAGCAGATGGCAAAGTGCCTATATTGCCTCATTTAATTTTGTTTTTTCTTATATCAATTCATTTTCACAGAAAATCAAACACACACACACACACAGACATATATATATATATATGACCAACATAGCATATTCAACACATATTACCAATAGTCATGAATGCAAATATATCCAACACATATCCAACACATGTTACCAATAGTAGCAAGTTTCATCCATACATATACATAGTTTCATCAATATTGCACAGTTTCATCATAGGTAGCAAGTTTCACAATGTCAAAACAAAAACTAAAGACAAGCACTCCATCAACCCAAGCTTCCGTGATCTGAAGCAAATCTACAAAATGGGAAAGAAGAAAGTTAGAAGAAGAAGACTAGAAGAAGAAGATTATTATGATGCAACTAAAATGTGAAGATTATTATGATGCAACTTATATATGTAAAATAGGTCATTTTGGAGCTAAGTATGGTTATTATGTCATTTTTGAGCTAGCTAAGCATACTAGTCATTTTGGTGTAAAAAATGCTAAGTAAGGTCATTTTGGAACTAATAAGTTTATTATGTCATTTTGGAGCTAGCTAAGCATATGAAGTCATTTCGGAACTAAATATGTCATTTCGTAAGCATATTATGTCATTCTAGAGCTAGCTAAGCATATTAAGTCATTTGGAGGAAAAAAATGCTAAGTATAGGTCATTTTAGAGCTATCCTAGGTTAAATAGGTCATTTTGGAGCTAATTAAGCAAAGCACTATGCAAAACTTACCGTCAACCCGTAGGTGAAGGATCAGGGTTCTTGCTCGCGGTAGTGGCAGACGGAGGAGGATCAGGGTTCTTGCTCGCGCCAATGGCAGACGTCGATGCTTGTCGGGAGTTATGCTGCACCAAATTAAAGATCATTTGCAATGTCTCGTTAGCATGATGCAACTCAAATGTGAAGACTAATAAGTAATGTCCATTCAAATGAAACTCACCGTGTCCGCTGGAGCAATGACTGGCATCGGCGGAGGGGTCTGATCGTTCTTCTCGCACATGGACTGCACATTTGGTTTTGACGAGTCAGTCATATTAGTTACTAATGAAAGGAACATTGCGTGCATGATTTAGCTAATATGCAGAAGAAACTTACCGCGAAGAGCTCGTATATGGCCCGGTTAGCCAAGTCGTTCTGGTTCCTCTCCTCCTCCAAAAGCCTAGCCGTCCTCTCCTCAGTCTCCCTCTCCCTCTCCGCCGCCTGCCTCCTTTCCTCCGCCAGAAGCTCCTGGGTCTTTGCTCTCTCTTCCTCAATAGTAGCCTGCAACACCACTCCTCTTTAGCATTGTAATCATCGACGGCCGCACACATAATGTAATGGAGGAAAGGTATCTGATCCTATATAACTAACCTTGATTTTGAGATCCATTGGCCGTGGACGAGGCCTTATCTTAGGATCGGAGCTCGTCTGGCGCCTCTTGATCTGCAGGAGAGTGCTAGTACAACGTATCAGTCCATCCCCAATGGCTAACAAGCCATGGTTCCTCCGCCACCAGATATCATCACCAGCTCTGGATCAATAGGCTGGCTCGGGTTAAAGTCCGGCCCTTTCCTCGCCTTCCCCTCGTCTCTGTACCTCACGAGCTTGTTGTGGGAGGCGCGGTTGGTGAAGTTCTTTGGATCATCAAGATCAGACTCAGAGAATGCCTTGGCCTTCTTATACGGGGCACTATGGGCCATGGCATAGAGGTAACTCATAGACATCTTACCTTGGGCAAGAAGTGCTCAAGCGAGGAAACGACGGTGACCAAGGCTGGATCAAGCCCAATCTCCTCCTTTACCTCCCTTAATGATGTTGCTGCATCATCAACATCACCCTCCTCTGCCTTTCCTCCGGGCAATGCAACCTCCCCTACAAATCTCAAGTGGAGAAAACAAAATCAGATAGGGTTTATCCAGCTCGTGTCTAGGTTGGTATCTATTTGTGAACCTGATTATTCAAATATAAAAGCTAAGGCAAGCCAAACCAACACTAAATAGAAAAAGCTAGGTTAAAAATCCTCTTAAAATTAGGGAGTGTCTATTTAGTACTTGATTGTTTTTCAATTCGGTAACATTCACATTTCCTGACAAATAAACGGAGGACACTTGTATGTCCAAAAAACCCCACCCCGGCGACTGTATGCTTTCTATTTCTAAAAAATGGGTCGGGCTAGACTGTCACCCGGTTTCAACTAAACCTGAACCACAAATACCCTGGACCATGGCGAACAACTGCCCATCAGCTTGCGACCCACCAAACAGCCAAACATTGAGGGAAATCCCAGGAAGATCACCAGGTCAGAAACACTTCTACTTACTATATAGTAATAAAATCTGGGGAAATATTAGTATATTAAATTAGAAACAAACAGGATACTCTGGAAATTACAGAAACTTTGAAGTCTAGAATGAAAAAATACAGTGGCAAAAAATCATAGAACCTACACTATAATCCTGAGGTAGCTGAAAATTACACTGCAGACTCAATATTAGTGAAAGCATGCAGAAAAATACAAAAGAATGTGTGTACCTAATAGCATAAAAACATTCAGAGCCTACACACTGTGTTGACAAAGTAAATGACACTGAAAATTATCAAGAATTATAGTGCAAAAGAGTCCAAGAACACCTACAAATTACAGTCCAAGATTTACACTAGCAGAACTTGCCAACTTACACTGCAACTTCCTAGCAATTACTTTGTAATGTAGCCTTTCTTCATTAAAATTAAAATACCTCGCTATAAACAGAAGAAGGCAATAGATGATATACGCCTGTCTTGCTTTGTATGCAATCGGTGTTGAGCACAATCCAACTTGCAAACCTCAGAAAAGATTCATCTTTTTCTGAATGTATATCACGGTTATGTCGTACATATGTAGTTTTATATCAAGAAAAAGCAAGAAGAGAATTTTGTCAATTTTGGTTGAATTCCAATTGCAACTTCGACTGCAAGTCTGAACATTATTTTTTGAAAAGGGGGAAGACCCCACCTCTGCAAGTCTGAACATGGACATGAGAAACTCAAAATTGCAAAAGGAGAGACTCGACGCAAACACACCTTTCCCAACACGACGATCAATTTCTTGCAGATTTCAGCAGATTTTTAACACTATAAATCTTGCTTTCAGTTCATCAACTTCTTTCGATCACATACAAAAGATGTTTCTCTGAAAGATTTTCAGAGGCCTATATCCCATCCTACCAGTTTCTGATGGGAATTCAACCTAACTACATAATTTGACATGGGGACCTGCAAGTCCGTGTATAGATGTGAACCCTAGCATCACAGTTACTGTGCATGTTCTGCTCAGAAACAGAGAAAGGATTACATCATCATTGTAGAATGTCCTTAGTGGATTGCTCACCAATACATATATATATACTGAGAATAGATGAAGAACCCCAAACCGAGTTCATCTTGTACTAAAAACTTGTAAATCATGACATAGTCTATCATCAGCATGAGCATTCTCTACAGTTCTCTACATCTGCACCTTTTTCGTGTGGAGGGGCGGGCGCAGGGGCCTGGCTCGGTGGATGGCGCGGTGGCGGGGAGGGCCGCGGGGAGGGGCCGGCGCCGCGGCCTAGCTCGGTGGCGGGGCGGGTGCAGGGGCGGGTTGCGGTGGCGGGGACGGCCGCGGGGCACGCCGCGATGGCCGGGAGGGCCGCGGGGAGGGGGCGGCGCCACGGCCTGGGACGGTGAAGCGGTGGGCGCAGTGGCGGGGAGGGGCGGGCCGGCGGCGGTGCTGGGCGGTGGCGGGGAGGGGCGGGCTGGCGGCGGTGCTGGGTGGTGGCCGGGAGGGCCGTGGGAAGGGGGCGGGCACAGGGGCGGGCTGCAATGGCGGGGAGGGTCAGGGGAGGGCTGCGGTGGCGGGGAGGGGCGGCGGTGCTGGGCGGTGGCGGGGAGGGGCAGGCCGGCTGCGATGCTGGGCGGTGTCGGGAACACGGGGCTGGGGCGCGATGCGGTGGTGGCTGGGAGAGGTGGAGGGAGAGAGAGAGGGGTGGGGCCGGGCTGGGAGAGAGAGAGAGAGGGTGGGGCCGAGCTGGGAGAGAGGGGAGGAGATTTTTTTTGTGAAGAAGAGAGGGGAGGAGATAGTCCCACTTCTTGGCCATCAGCCAACGGATGGCAAAGACCCACATCTTTGCCATCAGCCAGCCGATGGCAAAGCCCCACCTCTTTGCCATCAGCCAGCTGATGGCAAAGAATCTTTGCCGTCGGCTGGCAGATGGCAAAGAGGTGGGGCTAGTGGGCCGTTACAGCTCCGTCATCCACTGGGCCCCACCCACTTCTTTGCCATCTGCCAGCAGACGGAAAAGATTCTTTGCAAAGAGGTGGGTTGATTGGCCGTTACAGCACTGGACCCCACCCACCTCTTTGCCATCTGCCAGCGGACGGCAAAGATTCTTTGCCATCGGCTGGCAGATGGAAAAGAACTGGCTGATGGCAACCAGGTTCTTTGCCATCTGTCAGTTCTTTGCCGTCTATTTTTTGTAAGCAGATGGCAAAGAACGTCTTTGCCATCCGGTGGCAGACGGCAAAGAACTGACTGATGGCAAATTCTCTGTTTCCAGTAGTAATATGATATAAACCCCATCTTGTTATCCTCGATGGCAACAATACAATACGTGCCTTGCTGCCCCTACTGTCACTGGGAAAGGACACCGCAAGATTGAACCCAAAGCTAAGCACTTCTCCCATTGCAAGAAAGATCAATCTAGTAGGCCAAACCAAACTGATAATTCGAAGAGACTTGCAAAGATAACCAATCATACATAAAATAATTCACAGAAGATTCAAATATTGTTCATAGATAAACTTGATCATAAACCCACAATTCATCGGTCTCAACAAACACACCGAAAAGAAGATTACATCGAATAGATCTCCACGAGAATCATGGAGAACTTTGTATTGAGATCCAAAAAGAGAGAAGAAGCCATATAGCTAATAACTATGGACCTGAAGGTCTGAGGTAAACTACTCACACATCATCGGAGAGGCTATGGTGTTGATGTAGAAGCCCTCCGTGATCAATGCCCCCTCCGCCAGGACGCTAGAAAAGGCCCCAAGATGGGATCTCACGGGTACAGAAGGTTGCGGCGGTGGAATTAGGTTTTCGTGGATGCTTCTGTTGGTTCGGGGGTATGTAGGTATATATAGGAGGAAGAAGTACGTCGGTGGAGCAACGTGGGCCCCACGAGGGTGGAGGGCGCGCCTGGGGGGGGGGGGTAGGCGCGCCTCCTGCCTCGTGCTCTCCTGGTTGCTTTCTTGACGTAGGGTCCAAGTCCTCTGGATCACGTTTGTTCCGAAAATCACGTTCCTGAAGGTTTCATTCCGTTTGGACTCTGTTTGATATTCTTTTTCTGCGAATCACTGAAATAGGCAAAAAACAGCAATTTGGGCTGGGCCTCCGGTTAATAGGTTAGTCCCAAAAATGATATAAAAGTGTATAATAAAGCCTATTAAACATCCAAAACAGAATATAAAATAGCATGAAGCAATCAAAAATTATAGATACGTTGGGACGTATCAAGCATCCCGAAGCTTAATTCCTGCTCGTCCTCGAGTAGGTAAATGATAAAACAGAATTTTTGATGCGGAATGCTACTTGGCATAATTTTAATGTAATTCTCTTAATTGTGGTATGAATGTTCAGATCCGAAATATTCAAGACAAAAGTTTAATATTGACATAAAAATAATAATACTTCAAGCATACTAACTAAGAAATTATGTCTTCTCAAAATAACATGGCCAAAGAAAGTTATCCCTACAAAATCATATAGTCTGGCTATGCTCTATCTTCACCACACAAAGTGTTTAAATCATGCACAACCCCGATGACAAGCCAAGCAATTGTTTCATACTTTTGGTGTTCTCAAACTTTTTCAATCTTCACGCAATACATGAGCGTGAGCCATGGACATATCACTATATGTGGAATAGAATGGTGGTTGTGGAGAAGACAAAAAGGGAGAAGATAGTCTCACATCAACTAGGCGTATCAACAGGCTATGGAGATGCCCATCAATAGATATCAATGTGAGTGAGTAGGGATTGCCATGCAACGGATGCACTAGAGCTATAAGTATATGAAAGCTCAACAAAAGAAACTAAGTGGGTGTGCATCCAACTCGCTTGCTCACGAAGACCTAGGGCATTTTGAGGAAGCCCATCATGGGAATATACAAGCCAAGTTCTATAATGAAAAATTCCCACTAGTATATGAAAGTGATATCATAGGAGACTCTCTATCATGAAGATCATGGTGCTACTTTGAAGCACAAGTGTGGTAAAAGGATAGTAACATTGTCCCTTCTCTCTTTTTCTCTCATTTTTTTATTTTTCGTCCAGAGTCTCATCCAGACTTATGGGGGAATCATAGTCTCCATCATCCTTTCCTCACTTGGGACAATGCTCTAAAAATGATGATCATCACACTTTTATTTACTTACAACTCAACAATTACAACTCAATACTTAGAACAAAATATGACTCTATGTGAATGCCTCCGGCGGTGTACCGGGATATGCAATGAATCAAGAGTGACATGTATGAAAGAATTATGAATGGTGGCTTTGCCACGAATACGATGTCAACTACATGATCATGCGAGGCAATATGAAAATGATGGAGCGTGTCATAGTAAACGGAATCGTGGTAAGTTGCATGGCAATATATCTCGGAATGGCTATGGAAATGCCATAATGGGTAGGTATGGTGGCTGTTTTGAGGAAGGTATATGGTGGGTGTATGATACCGGCGAAAAGTGCGCGGTATTAGAGAGGCTAGCAATGGTGGAAGAAAGAAAGTGCGTATAATCCATGGACCCAACATTAGTCATAAACAACTCATATATTTATTGCAAAAATCTACAAGTTATCAAAGCAAAGTATTACGCGCATGCTCCTAGGGGGGTAGATTGGTAGGAAAAGACCATCGCTCGTCCCCGACCGCCACTCATAAGGAAGACAATCAATAAATAAATCATGCTCCGACTTCATCACATAACGGTTCACCATACGTGCATGCTACGGGAATCACAAACTTTAACACAAGTATTTCTCAAATTCAAAACTACTCAACTAGCATGACTCTAATATCACCATCTTCATATCTCAAAACAATTATCAAGCATCAAACTTCTCATAGTATTCAACACACTCATAAGATTTTTTTTACTAATCTTGAATGCCTATCATAATCAAAGAAAATTACCACGCTGTTTTGTAGGACTCTCAAAATAATATAAGTGAAGCATGAGAGAACAATAGTTTCTATAAAACAAATCCACCACCGCGCTCTAAAAGATATAAGTGAAGTACTAGAGCAAAAACTATATAGCTCAAAAGATATAAGTGGAGCACATAGAGTATTCTAACAAATTACGAATCATGTGTGTCTCTCTCAAAAGGTGTGTACAGCAAGGATGATTGTGGCAAACCAACAAATAAAGACTCAAATAATGCAAGACACTCCAAGCAAAACACATATCATGTGGTGAATAAAAATATAGCTCCAAGTAAAGTTACCGATGGAAGTAGACGAAAGAGGGGATGCCTTCCGGGGCATCCCCAAGCTTTGGCTTTTTGGTGTCCTTAGATTATCTTGGGGTGCCATGGGCATCCCCAAGCTTAGGCTCTTGCCACTCCTTGTTCCATAATCCATCAAATCTTTTACCTAAAACTTGAAAACTTCACAACACAAAACTTAACAGAAAATCTCGTGAGCTCCGTTAGCGAAAGAAAACAAAAGACCACTTCAAGGTACTGTAATGAACTCATTCTTTATTTATATTGGTGTTAAACCTACTTTATTCCAACTTCTCTATGGTTTATAAACTATTTTACTAGCCATAGATTCATCAAAATAAGCAAACAACACACGAAAAACAGAATCTGTCAAAAACAGAACAGTCTGTAGTAATCTGTAACTAACGCAAACTTCTGGAACTCAAAAAATTCAGCCAAAATAGGACGACCTAGAAAATTTGTTTATTGATCAGCAGCAATTGGAATAAATATTTTATCACGTTCTGGTGATTTTTAACAATTGTTTTCGTGAACAGAAAGTTTCTGGAATTTTCAGCAAGATCAAATAACTATCATCCAAGAAGATCCTATAGGTTTAACTTGGCACAAACACTAATTAAAACATAAAAACAAATCTAAACAGAGGCTAGAACAAATATTTATTCCTAAACAGAAGAAAAAAGCAAAAAAAAAAATAAAATAAAAATTGGGTTGCCTGCCAACAAGCGCTATCGTTTAACGCCCCTAGCTAGGCATAAAAGCAAGGATAGATCTAGGTATTGCCATCTTTGGTAGGTAATTCTTCAATAAGACACCTACAACCCCTAGGAGTTTCTTTCTTTTTGTTAATTATCAAACTTCTAGGCACAAAATCAAGAAAATCATTTGCACCAAACGGTTCCTTAATGACAGCAAAAAGATTGGGATGAACACTTATTGATTTTAGATCAGCAGTTTCCTTACTAGAGGAGTCATCCTTATTTTTAGGAACATAAACAAGCTTGGCAATTTTGGTAGGAGGATTAGGAGCGTTTTTAACGGAAGAAAAAGCGGTCCCCAAGTTGGTGATAATTCCCTCAAGTTTATCAATTCTAGTAGAATCCTGATCTATTCTTTCATTAACTATAGGTTCCTTTTCCTTAAAACTTTTCAGAACGACTCCCACCTTAGATCCATATTGGGTAATTTGGTTGTGGATCTTTTTATCCAAATTCTTAATCAACTCTACAGTAGCAACTTTATTTTCAATAATTTCAAGCCTTTGCATCACATGTTCCAAAGTTAACATAGTTCCATTAACCAAAAGAGGTGGTGAGCCAAATAAATATATCATAGCATTATAAGAATCAAAAGTATGGCTACCCAAGAAATTCCCTCTGGTAATGGTATCAAGAATATATCTGTACCAAGGAGTAGCGCCTACATAAAAATTGCGGAGAAGAACGGAAGTAGATTGCTTCCTGGTAGATCTATTTTGAGCATTGCAAATTCTATACCAAGCGTCTTTTAGATTTTCTCCCTCCCTTTGTTTAAAATTAAGAACTTCATTCTCGGGAGACAACAGAGAAGATAGAGGACTAACCATAACGACAAAGCAAGCGAGAAAGAGGCGAACGGAAAAGAGAGGGCGAATAAAACGGCAAGGGTGAAGTGGGGGAGAGGAAAACGAGAGGCAAATGGCAAATAATGTAATGTGAGGGAGATGAGTTTGTGATGGGTACTTGGTATGTCTTGACTTGACTTGACTTGGCGTAGATCTCCCCGACAACGGCGCCAGAAATCCTTCTTGCTACCTCTTGAGCACTGCGTTGGTTTTCCCTTGAAGAGGAAAGGGTGATGCAGTAAAGTAGCGTAAGTATTTCCCTCAGTTTTTGAGAACCAAGGTATCAATCCAGTAGGAGACCACGCACGAGTCCTTCGCACCTACACAAACAAACAAGAACCTTGCAACCAACGCGATAAAGGGGTTGTCAATCCCTCAACGGTAACTTACGAGAGTGAGATCTGATAAGATATTTTTTTGGTATTTTTATGATAAAGATGCAAAGTAAAATAAAGCAAAATAAATGGCGATGAAAATAGCTAAGTGTTGGAAGATTAATATAATGGAAAATAGACCCGGGGGCCATAGGTTTCACTAGTGGCTTCTCTCAGGAGCATAAGTATTACGGTGGGTGAACAAATTACTGTTGAGCAATTGATAGAATTGAGCATAGTTATGAGAATATCTAGGTATGGTCATGTATATAGGCATCACGTCCGAGACAAGTAGACCGACTCCTGCCTGCATCTACTACTATTACTCCACACATCGACCGCTATCCAGCATGCATCTAGAGTATTAAGTTCATAAGAACGGAGTAACGCTTTAAGTAAGATGACATGATGTAGAGGGATAAACTCATGCAATATGATATAAACCCCATCTTGTTATCCTCGATGGCAACAATACAATACGTGCCTTGCTGCCCCTACTGTCACTGGGAAAGGACACCGCAAGATTGAACCCAAAGCTAAGCACTTCTCCCATTGCAAGAAAGATCAATCTAGTAGGCCAAACCAAACTGATAATTCGAAGAGACTTGCAAAGATAACCAATCATACATAAAATAATTCACAGAAGATTCAAATATTGTTCATAGATAAACTTGATCATAAACCCACAATTCATCGGTCTCAACAAACACACCGCAAAAGAAGATTACATCGAATAGATCTCCACGAGAATCATGGAGAACTTTGTATTGAGATCCAAAAAGAGAGAAGAAGCCATCTAGCTAATAACTATGGACCCGAAGGTCTGAGGTAAACTACTCACACATCATCGGAGAGGCTATGGTGTTGATGTAGAAGCCCTCCGTGATCAATGCCCCCTCCGGCAGGACGCCGAAAAAGGCCCCAAGATGGGATCTCACGGGTACAGAAGGTTGCGGCGGTGGAATTAGGTTTTCGTGGATGCTTCTGTTGGTTTGGGGGTACGTAGGTATATATAGGAGGTTGCGGCGGTGGAATTAGGTTTTTGTGGATGCTTCTGTTGGTTTGGGGGTACATAGCTATATATAGGAGGAAGAAGTACGTCGGTGGAGCAACGTGGGCCCCACGAGGGTGGAGGGCGCGCCTAGGGGGGGGGTAGGCGCGCCCCCTGCCTCGTGCTCTCCTGGTTGCTTTCTTGACGTAGGGTCCAAGTCCTCTGGATCACGTTCGTTCCGAAAATCACGTCCCCGAAGGTTTCATTCCGTTTGGACTCTGTTTGATATTCTTTTTTTGCGAATCACTGAAATAGGCAAAAAACAGCAATTTGGGCTGGGCCTCCGGTTAATAGGTTAGTCCCAAAAATGATATAAAAGTGTATAACAAGGCCCGTTAAACATCCAAAACAGAATATAAAATAGCATGAAGCAATCAAAAATTATAGATACGTTGGAGACGTATCAGGTGTGCCAAACGTCACAACGTAACTGGGTGGCTATAAAGGTGCACTACGGGTATCTCCGAAAGTGTCTGTTGGGTTGGCACGAATCGAGATTGGGATTTGTCACTCCGTATGACGGAGATGTATCTCTGGGACCACTCGGTAATGCATCATCATAATGAGCTCAATGTGTCTAAGAAGTTATTCACGGGATCATGCATTAACGGAACGAGTAAAGTGATTTGCCGGTAACGAGATTGAACGAGGTATTGGGATATCGATGATCGAATCTCGGACAAATAACGTACCGATTGACAAAGGGAATTGTATACAGGATTGATTGAATCCTCGACATCGTGGTTCATCCGATGAGATCATCGTGGAACATGTGGGATCCAACATGGGTATCCAGATCCCGCTGTTGGTTATTGGCCGGAGAGATGTCTCGGTCATGTCTGCATGATTCCCGAACCCGTAGGGTCTACACACTTAAGGTTCGGTGACGCTAGAGTTGTTATGGGAATTAATATGCGGTTACCGAATGTTGTTCGGAGTCCCGGATGAGATCCCGGACATCACGAGGAGTTCCGGAATGGTTCGGAGATAAAGATTTATATATGGGAAGTCCTTATTCGGTCACCGGAAGTGTTCGGGTGTTTATCGGTATTGTACCGGGACCACCGAAGGGGTTCTGGGGGTGCACCGGGTGGCTCCACCTGCCCCGGAGGGCCCTATGGGCTGAATATGGAGGGGAACCAGCCCCTAGGTGGGCTGGGCGCCAAACCCCCCTAGGGCCCATGCGCCTAGGGTTTAGGGGAAACCCTAAAGGGGGCGCCCCCCTTGGCTTGGGGGGCAAGCCACCTCCCCTTGGCCGCCGCCCCCCTCTCCCTTGCCCCTATAAATAGAGGGGAGGTGGGAGGGCTATCGCACCCTTCCCCTGGCGCAGCCCTCTCCCTCCCCAACACCTCCTCCTCCGTAGTAGTGCTTGGCGCAGCCCTGCCAGAGAACTGCAAGCTCCACCACCACGCCGTCGTGCTGCCGGAGTTCTTCCCCAACTTCTCCTTCCCCCTTGCTAGATCAAGAAGGAGGAGACGTCCCCGTGCTGTACGTGTGTTGAACGCGGAGGTGCCGTTGTTCGGTGCTTAGATCTGAATCAACCGCGATTTGAATCGCTGCGAGTACGACTCCCTCATCCGCGTTCTTGTAACGCTTCCGCGTTGCGATCTTCAAGGGTATGAAGATGCACTCCCCTCTCTCTCGTTGCTAGTCTCTCCATAGATTGATCTTGGTGATGCGTAGAATTTTTTTAATTTCTGCAATGATCCCCAAAAGTGGCATCATGAGCTAGGTCTATGCATAGTTTCTATGCACGAGTAGAACACAAGTTGTTGTGGGCGTTGATTTTGTCAATTTACTTGTCGTTACTAGTCTTATCTTGATTCAGTGGCATCGTGGGATGAAGCGGCCCGGACCGACCTTACACGTACGCTTACGTGAGACAGGTTCCACCGACTGACATGCACTAGTTGCATAAGGTGGCTAGCGGATGTTTGTCTCTCCCACTTTAGTCGGATCGGATTCGATGAAAAGGGTCCTTATGAAGGGTAAATAGAAATTGGCATATCACGTTGTGGTTTTGGCGTAGGTAAGAAACGTTCTTGCTAGAAACCTATAGCAGCCACGTAAGAACTTGCAACAACAATTAGAGGACGTCTAACTTGTTCTTGCAGCATATGCCGTGTGATGTGATATGGCCAAAAGGATGTGATGAATGATATATGTGATGTATGAGATTGTTCATGTTCTTGTAATAGGAATCACGACTTGCATGTCGATGAGTATGACAACCGGCAGGAGCCATAGGAGTTGTCTTAATTTATTGTATGACCTGCGTGTCAATGAAAACACCATGTAATTACTTTACTTTATTGCTAAACGTTAGCCATAGTAGTAGAAGTAACAGTTGGCGGGACAACTTCATGAAGACAGGATGATGGATATCATGGTGTCATGCCGGTGACGATGATGATCATAGCGCCCCGAAGATGGAGATCAAAAGGAGCAAAATGATATTGGCCATATCATGTCACTATTTGATTGCGTGTGATGTTTATCATGTTTTTACATCTTATTTGCTTAGAACGACGGTAGCTTAAATAAGATGATCCCTCGCAATAATTTCAAGAAAGTGTTCCCCCTAACTGTGCACCATTGCTAACGTCCGTTGTTCCGAAGCACCACGTGATGATCGGGTGTGATAGGTTCTAACGTTCGCATACAACGGGTGTAAGCCAGATTTACACACGCAATACACTTAGGTTGACTTGACGAGCCTAGCATGTACAGACATGGCCTCGGAACACGGAAGACCGAAAGGTTGAACATGAGTCGTATAGAAGATACGATCAACATGGAGATGTTCATCGTTGATGACTAGTCCGTCTCACGTGATGATCGGACACAGTCTAGTCGATTCGGATCATGTATCACTTAGATGACTAGAGGGATGTCTATCTGAGTGGGAGTTCATTAAATAATTTGATTAGATGAACTTAATTTTCATGAACTTAGTCTAAATATCTTTACAATATGTCTTGTAGATCAAATAGCCCACGCTAATGTTGCCCTCAACTTCAACGCATTCCTAGAGAAAACCAAGCTGAAAGACGATGGTAGCAACTATACGGACTGGGTCCGTAACTTGAGGATCATCCTCATAGCTGCCAAGAAAGCATATGTCCTTGATGCACCGCTAGGTGAAGCACCTATTTTCCCAGCAACTCAAGACGTTATGAACACCTGGCAGTCGCGTAGTGATGATTACTCCCTGGTTCAGTGCAGCATGCTTTACAGCTTAGAACCGGGGCTCCAAAAGCGTTTTGAGCAACACGGAGCATATGAGATGTTCCAAGAGCTGAAAATGGTTTTCCAAGCTCATGCCCGGGTCAAGAGATATGAAGTCTCCAACAAGTTCTATAGTTGTAAGATGGAGGAGAATAGTTCTGTTAGCGAGCACATACTCAAAATGTCTGGGTTACGCAACCGCTTATCTCAGCTGGGAGTTAATCTCCCGGATGACGTGGTCGTTGACAGAATCCTTCAGTCGCTCCCACCTAGCTACAAGAGCTTTGTGATGAATTTCAACATGCAGGGGATGGAGAAAACCATTCCTGAGGTATATTCAATGCTGAAATCAGCGGAGGTGGAGATCAAAAAGGAATATCAAGTGTTGATGGTCAATAAAACCACTAGTTTCAAGAAAGGCAAGGGTAAGAAGAACTTCGAGAAGGACGGCAAGGGAGTTGCCGCGCCCGGTAAGCCAGTTGCCGGGAAGAAGCCAAAGCATGGACCCAAGCCTGAGACTGAGTGCTTTTATTGCAAGGGAAATGGTCACTGGAAGCGGAACTGCCCCAAGTACTTAGCGGATAAGAAGGCCGACAATACCAAAGGTATATATGATATACATGTTATTGATGTGTACCTTACCAGCACTCGTAGTAGCTCCTGGGTATTTGATACCAGTGCGGTTGCTCATATTTGTAACTCAAAACAGGAGCTGCGGAATAAGCGGAGACTGGCGAAGGACGAGGTGACGATGCACGTCGGGAATGGTTCCAAGGTCGATGTGATCGCCGTCGGCACGCTACCTCTACATTTACCTACGGGAATAGTTTTAAACCTCAATAATTGTTATTTAGTGCCAGCTTTGAGCATGAACATTGTATCTGGATCTCGTTTAATGCGAGATGGTTACTCATTTAAATATGAGAATAATGGTTGTTCTATTTATATGTGAGATATGTTTTATGGTCATGCCTTGCTGGTCAATGGTTTATTCTTATTGAATCTCGAACGTGATGTTACACATATTCATAGTGTGAATGCCAAAAGATGTAAGGTTGATAATGATAGTCCCACATACTTGTGGCACTGCCGCCTTGGTCACATTGGTGTCAAACGCATGAAGAAACTCCATGCAGATGGACTTTTGGAGTCTCTTGATTATGAATCATTTGACACGTGCGAACCATGCCTCATGAGCAAAATGACTAAGACTCCGTTCTCCGGAACAATGGAGCGAGCAACCAACTTATTGGAAATCATACATACTGATGTGTGCGGTCCAATGAGCGTTGATGCTCGCGGTGGTTATCGTTATGTTCTCACCCTCACTGATGACTTAAGTAGATATGGGTATGTCTACTTAATGAAACACAAGTCTGAGACCTTTGAAAAGTTCAAGGAATTTCAGAGTGAGGTTGAGAATCAACGTGACAGGAAAATAAAGTTCTTACGATCAGATTGTGGAGGGGAATATTTGAGTCACAAATTTGGCACACACTTAAGGAAATGGGGAATCGTTTCACAACTCACGCCGCCTGGAACACCACAGCGTAATGGTGTGTCCGAACGTCGTAATCATACTCTGTTGGACATGGTGCGATCTATGATGTCTCTTACCGACCTACCGCTATCATTTTGGGGTTATGCTTTAGAGACTGCCGCATTCACTTTAAATAGGGCTCCGTCGAAATCCGTTGAGAGGACACCGTATGAATTGTGGTTTGGGAAGAAACCTAAGCTGTCGTTTCTGAAAGTTTGGGGATGCGATGCTTGTGTCAAGAAACTTCAACCTGAAAAGCTTGAACCCAAATCAGAAAAATGCGTCTTCATAGGATACCCTAAGGAAACTATAGGGTATACCTTCTACCTCAGATCCGAAGGCAAGGTCTTTTTTGCCAAGAATGGATCCTTTCTGGAGAAAGAGTTTCTCTCGAAAGAAGTAAGTGGGAGGAAAGTAGAACTTGATGAGGTATTGCCTCTTGAACCGGAGAGTAGCGCAGCTCAGGAAGATATTTCTGTGGTGCATGCACCGACTAGAGAGGAAGTTAATGATGATGATCATGAAACTTCGGATCAAGTTGCTACTGAACTTCGTAGGTCCACAAGGACACATTCCGCACCAGAGTGGTACGACAACCCTGTCCTAGAAATCATGTTGTTAGACAATGGTGAACCTTCGAACTATGAAGAAGCGATGGCGGGCCCGGATTCTGACAAATGGCTTGAAGCCATGAAATCCAAGATAGGATCCATGTATGAAAACGAAGTATGGACATTGACTGACTTGCCCGATGATTAGCGAGCCATAGAAAATAAATGGATCTTTAAGAAGAAGACAGACGCGGATGGTAATGTGACCATCTATAATGCTCGGCTTGTCGCTAAGGGTTATCGACAAGTTCAAGGGGTTGACTACGATGAGACCATCTCACCCGTAGCAAAGCTGAAGTCCGTCCGAATCATGTTAGCAATTGTCATATTCTATGATTATGAGATATGGCAAATGGACGTCAAAACGGCATTCCTTAATGGTTTCCTTAAGGAAGAATTGTATATGATGCAGCCGGAAGGTTTTGTCGATCCTAAGAATGCTGACAAGGTATGCGAGCTCTAGCCCTCAATCTATGGGCTGGTGCAAGCATCTCGGAGTTGGAACATTCGCTTTGATGAGATGATCAAAGCATTTGGGTTTACACAGACTTATGGAGAAGCCTGTGTTTACAACAAAGTGAGTGGGAGCTCTGTAGCATTTCTCATATTATATGTGGATGACATACTATTGATGGGAAATGATATAGAATTCTTGGAAAGCATAAAGGCCTACTTGAATAAGTGTTTTTCAATGAAGGACCTTGGAGAAGCTGCTTACATATTAGGCATCAAGATCTATAGAGATAGATCAAGACGCCTCATTGGTCTTTCACAAAGCACATACCTTGACAAGATATTGAAGAAGTTCAATATGGATCAGTCCAAGAAGGGGTTCTTGCCTGTATTGCAAGATGTGAGATTGAGCACGGCTCAATGCCCGACCACGGCAGAATATAGAGAAAAGATGGGTGTCTTCCCCTATGCCTCGGCCATAGGGTCTATTATGTATGCCATGCTATGTACCAGACCTGATGTGAACCTTGCCGTAAGTTTGGTAGGAAGGTACCAAAGTAATCCTGGCATGGAACACTGGACAGCGGTCAAGAATATCCTGAAGTACCTAAAAAGGACTAAGGATATGTTTCTCGTTTATGGAGGTGACGAAGAGCTCGTCGTAAAGGGTTACGTCGATGCTAGCTTCAACACAGATCTGGATGACTCCAAGTTGCAGACCGGATACATGTATATTTTGAATGGTGGGGTAGTAAGCTGGTGCAGTTGCAAGCAAAGCATCGTGGCGGGATCTACATGTGAAGCGGAGTACATGGCAGCCTCGGAGGCAGCACATGAAGCAATCTGGATGAAGGAGTTCATTACCAACCTAGGAGTTATTCCCAATGCGTCGGGCCCGATGACTCTCTTCTGTGACAACACTGGTGCTATTGCCCTTGCCAAGGAGCCCAAGTTTCACAAGAAGACCAGGCATATCAAGCGTCGCTTCAAATCCATCCGTGAAAATGTTCAAGATGGAGACATAGATATTTGTAAAGTGCATACGGACCTGAATGTCGCAGATCCGTTGACTAAACCTCTTCCACGAGAAAAACATGGTCAACACCAAAACTCTATGGGTATTCGATTCATCACAATGTAACTAGATTATTGACTCTAGTGCAAGTGGGAGACTGTTGGAAATATGCCCTAGAGGCAATAATAAAATGGTTATTATTATATTTCCTTGTTCATGATAATTTTCTATTGTTCATGCTATAATTGTGTTATCCGGAAATCGTAATACATGTGTGAATACATAGACCACAATATGTCCCTAGTGAGCCTCTAGTTGACTGGCTCGTTGATTAATAGATGGTTACGGTTTCCTGAACATGGACATTGGATGTCATTGATAACGGGATCACATCATTATGGAGAATGATGTGATGGACAAGACCCAATCCTAAGCATAGCACAAGATCGTGTAGTTCGTTTGCTAAAGCTTTTCTAATGTCAAGTATCTTTTCCTTAGACCATGAGATTGTGCAACTCCCGGATACTGTAGGAATGCTTTGGGTGTGCCAAACGTCACAACGTAACTGGGTGGCTATAAAGGTGCGCTACGGGTATCTCCAAAAGTGTCTGTTGGGTTGGCACGAATCGAGACTGGGATTTGTCACTCGTATGACGGAGAGGTATCTCTGGGCCCACTCGGTAATGCATCATCATAATGAGCTCAGTGTGTCTAAGAAGTTAGTCATGGGATCATGCATTAACGGAACGAGTAAAGTGACTTGCCGGTAACGAGATTGAACGAGGTATTGGAATATCGACGATCGAATCTCGGGCAAGTAACGTACCGATTGACAAAGGGAATTGTATACGGGATTGATTGAATCCTCGACATCATGGTTCATCCAATGTGATCATCGTGGAGCATGTGGGAGCCAACATGGGTATCCAGATCCCGCTGTTAGTTATTGGTCGGAGAGATGTCTCGGTCATGTCTGCATGATTCCCGAACCCGTAGGGTCTACATACTTAAGGGTCGGTGACGCTAGAGTTGTTATGGGAATTAATATGCGGTTACCGAATGTTGTTCGGAGTCCCGGATGAGATCCCGGACATCACAAGGAGTTCCGAAATGGTCCGGAGATAAAGATTTATATATGGGAAGTCCTTATTCGGTCACCGGACGTGTTCGGGGGTTTATCGGTATTGTACCGGGACCACCGAAGGGGTTCTAGGGGTCCACCGGGTGGGTCCACCTACCCCGGAGGGCCCTATGGGCTGAATATGGAGGGGAACCAGCCCCTAGGTGGGCTGGGCGCCAAACCCCCCTAGGGCCCATGCGCCTAGGGTTTAGAGGAAACCCTAAAGGGGGCGCCCCCCTTGGTTTGGGGGGCAAGCCACCTCCCCTTGGCCGCCGCCCCCCTCTAGATCCATCTGGAGGGGCCCGACCCCCTCTCCCTTGCCCCTATAAATAGAGGAGAGGTGGGAGGGCTGCCGCACCCTTCCCCTGGCGCAGCCCTCTCCCTCCCCAACACCTCCTCCTCCTCCGTAGTGCTTGGCGAAGCCCTGCCGGAGAACTGCAAGCTCCACCACCACGCCGTCGTGCTGCCGGAGTTCTTCCCCAACTTCTCCTTCCCCCTTGCTGGATCAAGAAGGAGGAGACGTCCCCGTGCTGTATGTGTGTTGAACGTGGAGGCGCCGTTGTTCGGTGCTTAGATCTGAATCAACCGCGATCTGAATCGCTGCGAGTACGACTCCCTCATCCGCGTTCTTGTAACGCTTCCGCGTCGCGATCTTCAAGGGTATGAAGATGCACTCCCCTCTCTCTCGTTGCTAGTCTCTCCATAGATTGATCTTGGTGATGTGTAGATTTTTTTTAATTTCTGCAACGATCCCCAACAATACTTCACGGATAGAATGACATAATTCAAAATATGATGACTATGTAAATAGGATGAGATGATATAACTATATTATGTCTTTAGAAAATGGGTTGGCATGCCATAATTCAGATACATGCTGTCTATGTAAACATCATGGCATGATATAATTCAAATATATGATTTATATACTAAGGAAGTGAGCAGAGGGCAATCGCATATATGATGTGTCAACTAAGGAGATGGCATTCAATATCGTGTATATGATGTAAAAACTAAGCATTGCAATAAAACATATGCATGATATGAGTAATATAACCCTGCCGAGTTTGAGCATACACCTCAGGGGGATAATAGGACTGGTCATCTGCCTCTGAATCCTCCCCTGAAGAGCCATCTGTAACCAGCAAGATATCTACTTTAGTAGGTAGCATTGTCTGCTCTGAAGACCTTGTTTTCACTCCAGATTTCTCCATCACCAATTCAAATGGCTGATGCACAGGAAGAGCAGTTGAATATACAAACATTGTCGACAAATGCAATGAGAAATACAAAAAAAGGACGACATGATATAATTCACATAGATGACGCTTGGCTAAACAGCATGGCATTGCATAATTCACATATATAATGCCTTGCAACAAGATAGCATTGCATAATTCACATATATAATGTCTTGCAAAAAGATGGCATTGCATAATTCACATATATGGCAATTAGACACTAAACATGTGGCATTCACACAAAGCATGTCTAAACTAAGCAAATGACATAGCAATGCAAGATACCATACACACGATATGAGCAACATAACCCTGCCAAGTTAGAGCATGAACCTCGGGGGGGGGGATAGGACTGGTCATCTGTCTCTAAATCCTCCTCTGAGGAGCTATCTGTAACCAGCAAGACATACGCTTCGTCAGATAGCATTGTCTGCTCTGAAGACCTTGTTTCCACTCCAGATTTTTCCATGACCGTGCCGAATGGCTGATGCACAGGAAGAGTAATTGAATGTACTAAAATTGTTGACAAATTTAACACGTAATAAAAAAATGATGTCATGATATAATTCACATATAAGATGACTGGCTAACCAGGGTGGCATTGCAAAATTCACATATATGATGCCTGGCTAAACAAGATGGCATTGAATGATTCACATATACGATAAAGAAACTAAACAGATGGCATTGACACAAAGCATGCCTAAACTAGGCAGATGACATCTTTGATGTATACAGTAAGCAATGCAAGGCACCATATGCATGATATTACCAACATCAGCATGCCATGTTAGAGCGAAGACCTCATGGGGTAAATAGGAGTGGTCTTCTGCTTCTGAATCCCCCTCAGAACAGTTATCTTCCTCTTGATTACGATCCAAAATGGGTGGAGGGGGGCTGCCTTTGTGCCCACCATGGAGCGACGTCTGCATGAAATTTTATTGCCACGCAAGGCTCGTTTCTTTTGCTCTACATGTTCAGTTCCATTGTGTACAATAACTGACATGCATAGGAATAAAACATAGTGAGATTATGTAAGGAGTGCATGCACAAATCCAGAGTGATGGTAGCAAACTATGGATACACCCAAAACCAATGATAGCAGGCAGATAATAGCTTTAGTTAAAAAATACAGATAATGGCTCCTTTAATGTTTGTTTGCACCCAACATGAAACTCATAGTAGACACCCGAGATTAACCAGATAGTAGACAGATAGTACTGATTGCTGCCCCAATATGTACCCCACAACCATTTAAAAACTCAAGTTTCAGCATAAGTTTGGACCCGACTCGGAGTCTAATAGGTGAACACGACGATAAAGTAGCATGTCATCATATTAAGCGATGCATAACGTAAGCAGACACGAGAGAGTGCGACCTCTCTTGCGGACCCGTGTAGTCCTCAAGGTCATCTGCTAAGTTGATGATGGTAATGTAGTTGTCGTGGCTGCCGGCGGCGGGGAAGAAGATCTAAGGCGGCGAAAGACAGTCTGGAGAGCGGATCCCTGCTGTGGTGAACCCTTCCGTCGTTGGAGCAGCTGAGCTGGGGTGGAATACAGCACCGCAGGAGTAGGACAAACCACACAAGGTTTTCTTTGACACATATCTGTAACAGAAGTAATTGTGTAAGGGCTTGTTTGAATTTGAGGATTCTAACAATGCATGGATAGGAAATAGATAGGAATATGATAGGAATGCACGTGCAAAATAGAGAATTTAAAAACACATGATTTCTGCCAATCTGGGTGTTTGGTTCACAAGAATTGGAAGAACACAGGATGCAAAGAAGCATGGTGAGATTAAGTCAAACCACAAGAAAATGTACGGTTATAATGTTATTATTCTACTATCTCTTAGTCTTGTGCTTGATGAATAGGAATTTGAAAAGGAGGACAAGTGGAAATTAAAATTCCTATGGTTTTTCTTTCAAGGAGACACTAAAGGAACAAATCCTACAGTTTTCCTTTGCTCCATTCCTTTGCACCAAATTCATGAAAAGTAGTACCATAGGAAACTTTCCAATTCCTATGTTTTTCATTCACTTTTCCTTTCAAGCACTGGCGATTCTAGGAGGCAGGCTTGAGCAAGGAAAAGCCTACACTAAAAAAATGTTTTTGTGCTACTTCTATTACTTTGGACCCAGGCCACTACCCTACTAGCTCAGCTCCCAGGGCCATCGACAAATGCACAACTCAAACGCACAGAGATAAATAATGATGGCATTCAAGAGAGTCCATCATGGATAGCTAAGTTGCCTGGTACCTCACTGCTTGTCATATAGTAGGATAAAATAATCATATTTCCCGTTACTCCGTGTGCTCAGTGGACAATATATATAACATGTAGAGTAAAAAAGAGATGCAACAAGTGTACAACCTCTTTGGCGAAGCCATGTCGATCTCAGCGTGATTGGGTTGGCCGGTGAGGATGCTCCGGCTGACTTGGCTGTCGGAGGAGGTGAAGAAGATCTTAGGCGTCTAGAGATGGAGCCCGAGGTACTGCTCCGCTGTGATGGAGGGTTTCATCGTTGGAGCAGCTCCGGTGAGTTGTACGACGCCGAGGCTGAAGCAGGACAAGAGGGACAACGTTAACCTGAGTGGAATTCTAATAGCATCTCCAATAGATGACGTAAAATACATAACCACAAAGTTCTAGATGTAAAATACATCAGCCGCTCATCTCTGAACTTAACTGTCGAAACTGAATTTAACTGTCGAAACTGAACTTAACTGTCGAAACTGAATTTTGCTGTCGAAACTGAATTTTACTATCGAAACTGAACGCACTAGAGGTGAGGCTACACGTCAGTCGACTGACTTTTTCATCTCTGGTCAGTCGATTTTGTAGCCGTTGGATACGAAATCAAGGGCCTGCAGTTCATCTTCAACCTCCACCCCCTGAGCCGCCAGCCACCACCAGCCAAACAGCCGCCCCCGCCGCACGCGGCCGGCGGTGCGCCGCCCCGTCCGCCCTGAAAACACTCCCCACCGCCGGTCCGCCGCCGCCCCTGCCATCCCTCTAGCCCCCCCTTGCCGAGCTTTTTCTTCGGCGATCCCCATGCCACCGCCCCACCACCGCCCCCACCATGAACCCTAAGATAGATAGTGGGGTACCTCTCCGGCGAGCCCCCCTCCCCGCTGCGGCTGGTTCTTCCTTAACTCCGGCAAGCCCCCCCCCACCCCCTGAAAATTGACTGACCCAAAAGTCGATTCAGTCGACTGAAGTGTAGCTAAATCGGAGCAGAATCGCAAGCAAGAGCAAGAGCGAGAGCAGCAGCGCGAGCAAGAGCAAGAGCAGACAAGGCAGGGGACCGAGAGCAAGAGCAGAGCAGCAGCGCGAGCGAGATCTAAAGCAGCAACAACTCCTACTGATGTGGACGTCGCCGCCGAGGGAGCGACGCCGTGGAGGAAGTGGCCGGCGACACTGCCGTGGATGGAGCCGCGCCGTGTCGGCTCGGGACCGAGCGCCGGCAGCACCGTGAAATCGAATCAAGAAGAAAATGCGGCGATTAGTGTACAACCTCTTTGGTGGCGCCGATTAGGCCGCAACTTCATCCGAGGAAATGGTGATGATGATGCTCTTCCGGTGGTGCAGGTGAAGACGGCAGTGTGGGAATGGAGGTGGCGCGAAAGATGAGGGGAATGTCGGGGCGGCTCCTTGGAGGTGGAGGACGGGGTGGCTGAACCGGCGGGAGGACCAGATCGACAACGGATCCTCATCCGGTACGGTGGATGAGTGATGACCCACAAGTATAGGGGATCTATCGTAGTCCTTTCGATAAGCAAGAGTGTCGAACCCAATGAGGAGCAGAAGGAAATGATAAGCGGTTTTCAGCAAGGTATTCTCTGCAAGCACTGAAATTATCGGTAACAGATAGTTTTGTGATAAGGTAATTTGTAACGGGTAACAAGTAACAAAAGTAAATAAACTGCAGCAAGATGGCCCAATCCTTTTTGTAGCAAAGGACAAGCCTGGACAAACTCTTATATAGAGAAAAGCGCTCCCGAGGACACATGGGAATTATCGTCAAGCTAGTTTTCATCACGTTCATATGATTCGCGTTCGGTACTTTGATAATTTGATATGTGGGTGGACCGGTGCTTGGGTGCTGTCCTTACTTGGACAAGCATCCCACTTATGATTAACCCCTATTGCAAGCATCCGCAACTACAAAAGAAGTATTAAGGTAAACCTAACCATAGCATGAAACATGTGGATCCAAATCAGCCCCTTACGAAGCAACACATAAACTAGGGTTTAAGCTTCTATCACTCTAGCAACCCATCATCTACTTATTACTTCCCAATGCCTTCCTCTAGGCCCAAACAATGGTGAAGTGTCATGTAGTCGACGTTCACATAACACCACTAGAGGAGAGACAACATACATCTCATCAAAATATCGAACGAATACCAAATTCACAGGACTACTAATAGCAAGACTTCTCCCATGTCCTCAGGAACAAACGTAACTACTCACAAAGCATATTCATGTTCATAATCAGAGGGGTATTCATATGCATAATGGATCTGAACATATGATCTTCCACCAAATAAACCAACTAGCATCAACTACAAGGAGTAATCAACACTACTAGCAACCTATAGGTACCAATCTCAGACTTAGAGACAAGAACTGGATACAAGAGATGAACTAGGGTTTGAGAGGAGATGGTGCTGGTGAAGATGTTGATGGAGATTGGCCCCCTCCCGATGAGGGGAGCGTTGGTGATGACGATGGCGATGATTTCCCCTCCCGGAGGGAAGTGTCCCCGGCAGAACAGCTCCGCTAGAGCCCTAGATTGGTTCCGCCAAGGTTCCGCCTCATGGCGGCGGAGTCTCGTCCCGAAAGCTTGCTTATGATTTTTTCTCGGACGAAAGACTTCATATAGCAGAAGATAGGCACCGGAGGGCCACCAGGGGGCCCACGAGGTAGGGGGCGCGCCCAGGGGGGTAGGGCGCGCCCCCACCCTCGTGCCCAGGGTGTGGGTCCCCTCTGGTATTTTCTTCGCTCAGTATTTTTTATTATTTCCAAAAATAACTTCCGTGGAGTTTCAGGACTTTTGGAGTTGCGTAGAATAGGTCTCGAATATTTGCTCCTTTTCCAGCCCAGAATTCCAGCTGCCGGCATTCTCCCTCTTTATGTAAACCTAGTAAAATAAGAGAGAATAGGCATAAGTATTGTGCACAATGTGTAATAACAGCCCATAATGCAATAAATATCGATATAAAAGCATGATGCAAAATGGACGTATCAACTCCCCCAATCTTAGACCTCGCTTGTCCTCAAGCGGAAGCCGATAACGATAAATATGACCACATGTTTAGAGGTAGAGGTGTCATCATGATCATTCTTATAACAACCACATATATGGATATTGCCATATGATTTCTTATGCTCAAGTAATAATCTATTCACAATGTCAAGTATGAATCAGAAACTTTATGGAGAACTAACAAACAATAATCTCAGTCATTGAAGCAATTGCAATTTATCATAACATCGGAAAGAGTCTATGTAAGAGCTTTTCAGCAAGTTCACATACTGAACTATCATTTAGTCTTTCACAATTGCTAACACTCACGCGATACTTATGGTTACGGAGTTTTAATTGGACACAGAGAAAGATAGGGGCTTATAGTTTCGCCTCCCAACCTTTTACCTCAAGGGTAATGTCAACAATAATAGTTCATGCTAACTTACATCCAATTGGATATATATATCAGGATCTTTCCAACACATTGTGCTTGCCAAAGGATAAAATGAAAAATAGGAAAGGTGAAGATCACCATGACTCTTGCATAAGGGTAAGAGATAAAAGTAAAAGATAGGCCCTTCGCAGAGGGAAGCAGAGGTTGTCATGCGCTTTCAGGGTCGGATGCACAAAATCTTAATGCGAAAGAACGTCACTTTATATTGCCACTTGTGATGTGGACCTTTATTATGCAGTCCGTCGCTTTTATTTCTTCCACATCACAAGATCGTATAAAGCTTATTTCCTCCACACTAATCAATCATACATATTTAGAGAGCAATTTTTTATTGCTTGCACCGATGACAACTTACTTGAAGGATCTTACTCAATCCATAGGTAGGTATGGTGGACTCTCATGGCAAAACTTGGTTTAAGGATATTTGGAGGCACAAGTAGTATCTCTACTTGGTGCAAAGAATTTGGCTAGCATGAGGGGGAAAGGAAAACTCCACATGTTGGATGATCCATGACAATATACTTTATCTCAGATATAAGAAAACATAACCCATTACATTGTCTTCCTTTTCCAACATAAACTCTTTAGTCATGTCATACTTTAATGAGTGCTCACAATCATAAAAGATGTCCAAGATAGTACATTTATATGTGAAACCTCTCCTTCTTTATTACTTCCTATTAATTGCAACGATGACCAAAACTATGTTTGTCAACTCTCAACAACTTTTAATCATCATACTCTTTATATGTGAAGTTATTACTCTCCATAAGATCAATATGATCTCTTTGTTTCTTTTTATTCTTTTCTCTTTTCTTTTATTCCCTCAAGATCATGGTAAAATAATCAAGCCCTTGACTCAACACTAATCTTTATTATATATAGCTCACGGACTCGATTACATAGAGGGATCATAAAGCAAAACTCAAAACTAGATCATACTAAAACTTTATTCTATTAGATCAAGATATTACTAAAAGGATCGAACTAAGAAAAACGGTAAAGATATGAGTGTGATGGTGATACGATACCAGGGCACCCCCCCAAGCTTGGTAGTTGCCAAGGGGAGTGCCCATACCCATGTGATTATGTCTCTCTTGCTGGTGAAGAAGGTGGAGGTGATGATGGATAGTCGCACATCAAGCGTAAGAGGTCCTCCAACTTGCAGATAATGCTCTTGAGTGCGATGATATGCTCCTTCAACAAAATATTTTCACGTGTGAGATACTTGTTTTGTATACGATCTAAATCAATCATCTTGAAAGCTTTGATCTTAGTTGGGGTAAGAAGATTGTGATCAAGTTGAAGGATGTCTTCTGCTGCCGGAGCTTGGTCCTCCGTGGCCTTCTTGATCCTTTCATCCTTGTTGATCTCCATGGGTTCTTCCCTCTTCAGCTCTATCTTCATTAGCCAAGCATCGTTGTCACCATTGTTGGAGGAGGGGGACGACATGATGCCTGGCCTTGACAACCCTGATAGAAAACAGCTCGAAACAAGAACAGAGGATAATTGCGTGATACGGGAGTCAAAACCTTCGGGAGATTATATAATGAATTTTTACCGACCAAAATACGTATCGTGCAAGAAAAACGGAGTCCGAAGAGTGCACGAGGTGCCCAGGAGGCAGGGGGCGCGCCCTCCACCCTCATGGAGGCCTCGTGTCCTTCCCGGACTGCTTCTTATTTTCCTATTTTTCTAAATATTCCAAAACAAAGAAAAATTGCCATTGGAACTGTTTTGGAGTCGGTTTACTTACCGTACCACATACCTATTCCTTTTCGGAGTCTGAAACGTTCTGGAAAGTGTCTCTTATGTATTCCTCCGGTGTCATGGTTTCAATAACATTAGTTTCAACATTTATAGGATTACCTGAGATATATTGTTTGATTCTTTGACCGTTCACCACCTTCGGATTTGTGCCTTCGAAGTTGTTCATTTTTATGGCACCGGAACGATAGACCTCCTCGATAACGTAAGGACCTTCCCATTTAGAGAGAAGTTTTCCTACAAAAAAATCTTAAACGAGAGTTGTATAGCAATACATAATCACCTACATTAAACTCACGCTTTTGTATCCTTTTGTCATGCCATCTTTTAACTTTTTCTTTAAACAACTTGGCATTCTCATAGGCTTGGGTTCTCCATTCATCAAGTGAGCTTATGTCAAGTACCCTCTTCTCACCGGCAAGTTTGAAATCATAATTGAGTTCTTTCATAGCCCAATATGCCTTATGTTCTAGTTCGAGAGGTAAATGACATGCTTTTCCATAAACCATTTTATACGGAGACATACCCATAGGATTTTTATATGCAGTTCTATAGGCCCATAATGCATCATAAAGTTTCTTGGACCAATTCTTTCTAGATCTATTAACAGTCTTTTGCAAAATTAATTTGAGTTTTCTATTACTCAATTCTACTTGACCACTAGACTGTGGGTGATAAGGAGATGCAATTCTATGATTAACATCATACTTAGCAAGCATTTTACGAAAAGCACCATGAATAAAATGTGAACCACCATCAGTCATTAAATATCTAGGGACTCCAAACCTCGGAAAAATAACTTCTTTAAGCATCTTAATAGAAGTGTTATGATCATCACTACTAGTTGGAATAGCTTCTACGCACTTAGTAACATAATCAACATCAACTAAAATATGTGTATATCCATTAGAGGCAGGAAACGGTCCCATATAATCAAAGCACCAAACATCAAATGGTTCAATAACAAGTGAATAATTCATAGGCATTTCTTGACGTCTACTAATATTACCAATTCTTTGACATTCATCACAAGATAAGACAAACTTACGGGCATCCTTGAAGAGAGTAGGCCAATAAAAACCGGATTGCAATACCTTATGTGCAGTTCTGTCTCCAGCGTGGTGTCCTCCATAAGCTTCGGAGTGACACTTGCGTAGGATCTGTTCCTGTTCATGCTCAGGTACACAACGTCTAATAACACCATCTACTCCTTCTTTATAAAGATGTGGGTCATCCCAGAAGTAATGTCTTAAATCATAGAAAAACTTTTTCTTTTGCTGGTCTGTGAAACTAGGTGGTATAAATTTGGCAACAATGTAATTAGCATAATCAGCATACCATGGAGCAGTACGAGAAGCATTTATGACATTTAATTGTTCATCAGGAAAGCTATCATCAATAGGTAGTGGGTCATCAAGAACATTCTCTAACCTAGACAAGTTGTCTGCAACGGGGTTCTCAGCTCCCTTTCTATCAATAATATGCAAATCAAATTCTTGTAGCAAGAAAACCCATCTAATAAGTCTAGGTTTAGCATCTTTCTTTTCCATAAGATATTTAATAGCAGCATGATCAGTGTGAATAGTTACTTTAGAATCAACAATATAAGGTCTAAACTTATCACAAGCAAATACAACTGCTAAGAATTCCTTTTCAGTAGTAGCATAATTTCTCTGAGCACTGTCTAGAGTTTTACTAGCATATTGAATAACATTTAATTTCTTATCAACTCTTTGTCCTAGAACAGCACCTACCGCATAATCGCTAGCATCACACATAATTTCAAAAGGTAAATTCCAGTCAGGTGGCTGAACAATAGGTGCAGAAATCAATG
This sequence comes from Triticum aestivum, assembly GCF_018294505.1. Lineage (NCBI taxonomy): Eukaryota > Viridiplantae > Streptophyta > Magnoliopsida > Poales > Poaceae > Triticum > Triticum aestivum. The sequence continues at coordinate 86,895,781 of NC_057808.1, forward strand.
CTTTCTTAAGTATTTCAAATGCTTCTACACAATCATCATCGAAGACAAATGGTATATCTTTTTGTAATAGATTAGTCAGAGGCCGAGAAATTTTTGAGAAGTCCTTAATGAACCTCCTATAAAAGCCGGCATGACCAAGGAAACTTCTTATACCTTTGATGTCCTTGGGACACGGCATCTTTTCAATAGCATCAACTTTAGCTTTATCAACTTCAATACCTCTTTCAGAAATTTTATGCCCCAAGACACCTTCATTAACCATAAAGTGGCACTTCTCCCAATTCAAGACAAGGCTAGTCTCTTCACATCTTTGCAAAACTCGATCAAGGTTGCTCAAGCAATCATCAAAAGAGGATCCATAGACGGAGAAATCGTCCATGTAAACCTCACAAATATTTTCACAAAAATCAGAGAATATAGCCATCATGCATCTTTGAAAGGTAGCAGGTGCATTACATAAACCAAAAGGCATACATCTATAAGCAAAAGTACCAAAAGGGCAAGTAAATGTGGTCTTTGCTTGATCATCAGCTGACACAGGTATTTGAGAGAAACTAGAATAACCATCTAGAAAGAAAAAATGTGTGTGTTTGGATAATCTTTCTAGCATTTGATTAATGAATGGCAAGGGGTAATGATCCTTTTTAGTAGCTTTGTTTAATTTGCGGAAATCAATTACCATCCTATAACCTGTAATAATTCTTTGCGAAATCAATTCATCTTTATCATTAGGAATGACAGTAATACCTCCCTTCTTAGGGACACAATGGACAGGACTTACCCACTGACTATCAGCAACGGGATAGATTATACCTGCCTCAAGGAGCTTTAGTATTTCCTTTCTTACCACTTCTTTCATCTTAGGATTCAGCCGTCATTGATGATCAATAACTGGTTTAGCATCTTTCTCCAAATTTGTTTTGTGTTGACATAGAGTGGGACTAATGCCCTTAAGATCATCAAGAGTATATCCAATAGCAGCACGGTGCTTCTTCAGAGTTTTCAATAATTTTTCTTCCTCCTTCTCTAAAAGGTTAGCACTAATAATAACAGGATATATCTTCTTTTCATCAAGATAAGCATATTTAAGGGTATCAGGCAATGGTTTAAGCTCAAACACAGGATCACCCTTGGGTGGAGGAGGATCCCCTAGGATTTCAACAGGCAAGTTGTGTTTCAGAATAGGTCCCTTTTTAAAGAATACTTCATCTATTTCCCTTCTTTCATTCATAAACATATCATTTTCATGGTCTAGCAAATATTGTTCTAAAGGATCATTAGGAGGCACAACAATAGAAGCAAGACTAATAATATCATCCTTACTAGGCAATTCCTCTTCACGGTGTTGTCTACGAAATTTAGAAAAGTTAAACTCATGAGACATATCACCTAGACCAATAGTAACAACATCCTTTTCGCAGTCTATCTTAGCATTAACAATGTTTAAGAAGGGTCTACCAAATATAATGGGACAAAAGCTATCTTGTGGGGAACCAAGAACAAGAAAATCAGCTGGATATTTAGTTTTCCCACACAAGACTTCAACATCTCTAACAATCCCAATTGGTGAAATAGTATCTCTATTGGCAAGCTTAATGGTGACATCAATTTCTTCTAACTCAACGGGTGCAATATCATGCATAATTTCTTTGTATAAGTCAATAGGTATTGCACTAGCACTAGCGCCCATATCACACAAGCCATGATAGCAATGATCTCCTATTTTAACATAAATAACAGGCATGCCTACTACAGGTCTATGTTTATTTTTAGCACCAGGTTTAGCAATTCTAGCAGTCTCATCACAGAAGTAAATAACATGCCCATCAGTATTATCAGCCAAGAGATCTTTAACCATAGCAATATTAGGTTCAACTTTAACTTGTTCAGGAGGAGTATAAGTTCTAATATTGCTTATACGAACAACAGTGGAAGCTTTAGCATGATCCTTTATCCTAACAGGGAAAGGTGGTTTCTCAACATAAGCAGTAGGAACAACATGATCATTATAAGTGATAGTCTTTTCTTCAACTTTAATAGGTTCAACTACTTTTACTTCTATGGGAGGATGATATTTAAACCACTTCTCCTTAGGGAGATCAACATGAGTAGAAAATGATTCACAGAAAGAAGCTACTATCTTAGAGTCAAGTCCATATTTAGTGCTAAATTCACGGAAAACATCGGTATCCATAAAAGATTTAACACAATAAAACTTAGGTGTTATACCTGACTCCTTACCCTCGTCGAGATCCCAATCTTCAGAGTTGCATTTAATTATTTCCAATAAATTCCATTTGAATTCAATACTCTTCATCATAAAAGAACCAGTACAAGAAGTATCGAGCAAGGTGTGATTGTTGTCAGAAAGCCGAGCATAAAAAATTTGAATAATCATTTCTCTTGAGAGCTCATGATTGGGGCATGAATATAACATTGACTTAAGCCTCCCCCAAGCTTGAGCGATGCTTTCTCCTTCGCGAGGCCAAAAATTATATATATAATTACGATCACGATGAACAAGATGCATAGGATAAAACTTCTGATGAAATTCCAATTTCAATCGTTTGTAGTTCCATGATCCCATATCATCACATAGCCTATACCATGTCAATGCATCTCCCTTCAAAGATAAAGGTAAGACCTTCTTCTTGATAACATCATCGGGCATACCTGCAAGCTTAAATAATCCACAAACTTCATCGACATAGATTAGGTGCTCATCAGGATGTAATGTTCCGTCTCCTACAAAAGGATTAGCTAGCAGATTTTCTGTCATACCTGAAGGAATTTCAAAGTAGACATTTTCATTTTCAGTAGGTTCAGTAGGTTGAGGAGCAACTCTTTTCTCTACTGGTCGAGGTGAAGATACCCCGAACAAGCCCCTCAGAGGATTACTTTCCATAGTAACAAGTGACAGTAAATTTCAGCACACATATAAATTTTTCCTTACCAAATTCCACCTACCAAAGGCGCTACACTCCCCGGCAGCGGCGCCAGAAAAGAGTCTTGATGACCCACAAATATAAGGGATCTATCGTAGTCCTTTCAATAAGTAAGAGTGTCGAACCCAACGAGGAGCAGAAGGAAATGATAAGCGGTTTTCAGCAAGGTATTCTCTGCAAGCACTGAAATTATCGATAACAGATAGTTTTGTGATAAGGTAATTTGTAACGGGTAACCAAAAAAAAGTAAACAAAGTGCAGCAAGATGTACCAATCCTTTTTGTAGAAAAGGACAAGCCTGGACAAACTCTTATATAGAGAAAAGCGCTCCCGAGGACACATGGGAATTATCGTCAAGCTAGTTTTCGTCACGTTCATATGATTCGCGTTCGGTACTTTGATAATTTGATATGTGGGTGGACCGGTGCTTGGGTGCTGTCCTTACTTGGACAAGCATCCCACTTATGATTAACCCCTATTGCAAGCATCTGCAACTACAAAAGAAGTATTAAGGTAAACCTAACCATAGCATGAAACATGTGGATCCATATCAGCCCCTTACGAAGCAACGCATAAACTAGGGTTTAAGCTTTTGTCACTCTAGCAACCCATCATCTACTTATTACTTCCCAATGCCTTCCTCTAGGCCCAAACAATGGTGAAGTGTCATGTAGTCGACGTTCACATAACACCACTAGAGGAGAGACAACATACATCTCATCAAAATATCGAACGAATACCAAATTCACATGACTACTAATAGCAAGACTTCTCCCATGTCCTCAGGAACAAACGTAACTACTCACAAAGCATATTCATGTTCATAATCAGAGGGGTATTAATATGCATAATGGATCTGAACATATGATCTTCCACCAAATAAACAAACTAGGATCAACTACAAGGAGTAATCAACACTACTAGCAACCTACAGGTACCAATCTCATACTTAGAGACAAGAATTGGATACAAGAGATGAACTAGGGTTTGAGAGGAGATGGTGCTGGTGAAGATGTTGATGGAGATTGGCCCCCTCTCGATGAGAGGAGCGTTGGTGATGACGATGGCGATGATTTCCCCCTCCCGGAGGGAAGTGTCCCCAGCAGAATAGCTCCGCCAGAGCCCTAGATTGGTTACGCCAAGGTTCCGCCTTGTGGCGGCGGAGTCTCGTCCCGAAAGCTTGCTTATGATTTTTCTCGGACGAAAGACTTCATATAGCAGAAGATAGGCACTGGAGGGCCACCAGGGGGCCCACGAGGCAGGGGGCGCGCCCAGGGGGGTAGGGCGCCCCCACCCTCGTGCCTAGGTTGTGGGTCCCCTCTGGTATTTTCTTCGCTCAGTATTTTTTTATTATTTCCAAAAATAACTTCCGTGGAGTTTCAGGACTTTTGGAGTTGCACAGAATAGGTCTATAATATTTGCTCCTTTTCCAGCCCAGAATTCCAACTGCCGGCATTCTCCCTCTTTATGTAAACCTAGTAAAATAAGAGAGAATAGGCATAAGTATTGTGACATAATGTGTAATAACAGCCCATAATGCAATAAATATCGATATAAAAGCATGATGCAAAATGGACGTATCAATGAGGGACGTCGAGGTGTTGCTATGGACGACGTCGTCGGGGAAGAGGCTCCACCTGGGTGGCGGACGGAGGAGGGTGTGGGGCTTCGTGGGTTTTCCCGGCCTCGGTGTACGAATGGGTGGACAGATGGGATGGGAGTGGGGAACCATGGCTTAGGGACGCGCTTGTCCGAAATGTGGGGTAAGTTACGAAAGTACCCCACCAATTTGAGGCGGTTCTTTCAGTTCAGGGGTATCACGGGCATTTCACGTGTCGGGATTTCACAGGAGGTGGGAGTTTTCGCGCGCGTTGTAATTTTGGAATAGCAAGGCGCGGGTTGAGATGGAGGGTGTTGTCGGAGCACAACGAGACAAAGATATATCTTAAATGTTTCGGGCTAACAAGGCGCGGGTTGAAATTTCCGGACAAGCCTAACGTGTACTGTACCAAATCAATTCGCACTAGAAATGTCATTCAAAACTTTGAATTCATGTTATGTTCAATTAAAATATTTCGCTACGTGTATAATGCATGCAACCTACTACTCAAATGAACGTTTTAGTGCATTCCAAACGTATATACTACCGCTTCAATATGAACTAAATTTGAATTCGTTTCTCTATTTGAATAAGATCTACAATAGTGATTGTTGTGAAGTCAAAGCATTTGAATTCATTTCTCTATTTTAATAAGATCTACAATCATCATTATTGTCAAGTTAAACCATCATTTGTGTATTATCTTCATAGCACACCACATGATTAGTCTCGAGTTACATATGAACTATGTACTATATGAACTCGAACTTGATTTTTTGAATCCACTTTATGTTGATTTCAAATCATAGTACATTTCAAGCTCTAGCTAGATCTTCATAATCTAAACCATATCTCATATGTATAATGTGTTTATCACATTATGTATGGTTCCCCGCCCCCTACGCCTACAAGTATTTAGATGTGAGTTGCAAACACCACACATTACCACAAATTCAAATAAAATGTGAGAATGTTCGATACATAGTATTGTTTAGATTATTCGATATTTAGTTGTAAGCTGCAAACGCCACACATTATCACAAATTCAAATAAAATGTGAGATTGTTCGATGTATAGTATGGTTTAGATTGTTCGACATTTAGCTGTGAGTTGCAAACGCCATGCATTATCACATTATGGTATAACATGTGCAAAACCACAACACACGTATCACCGCTATATTCATGCATGCATATGTTTAAAACACTATGATCTCCTATTCAAATATATGAATGCACTTTCATATCAAATTATGATCTTTGTTAGTCTCTTACACCCACACAATCCTCTAACCTTTGTAGCTACCACTAACTTTCTCTCGTGCATGCACACGCCCTCCTCGCCCTCCCCCTCCCTCAGCATTCTATCCATCGCGCACATTCATTTTTTTCTTTAGGTCGTTCTCCCACAGTCTCCACAACTCCTTTCCGACACACACCGATCGATAAACCTCTCCAGTGATGTCTGCCTACAACATACACACGCACCTTCAATCTCCTCCTTTATGTGTCCTTTCCTCGTGTCTCTCATACGGTCCCACACACATGTAAACTCTCGCCCCTCTTTTCATCGATCTCACAACCGCACACTCCTCCCCTATCTAGCTACTAGCTGGGCCTCTCGCACCACCTCCTAGCTCCATTCTCTCTGTCTATCTGTCTCACCGGGCCTTATTTGCCTCTAACAAATGGATGTACACTGACCGATCTCCCGCTATACATATGGCTAGCTAGGTCCTTATAACTCGTTTTTCCCCACGCGTCGATCGATCTACCTCATTAGTTATGTCTCTCCCTTCCTCCGACAAACAACAATTGATCTACCGATCTAGTTAGGTTTGCTTACCAAACACATGGTTCCCCTTCATCATCCATGGATGCATCCCGACAGATCTATCACGCACAGGCACACACAGAAACACATCCCCACTCTTATTCATAATATTGCAGTTCCACCCTCAGTTTGTCTAGTAGGCCTCTCCCACCATCTTCGAGAAGCAACTCCATCACCCATCCAGCACTCTACCCCTCTCCCTCCCTCTCTCACTCCTCTCCCTCTCTGTCCCATCCTATTTCCCGTCCTTCAGTCAACACATATACAACTCGTTCTACCTCTATAGTTAGGCCTCTGCCTACCCCTCCCCCACCCCCTCCCCCCCACACACCGATACATCGAGTGCTCTAGTCATGTCTCCCTGCCACACACAAACTTGACCTGTACCCTCTGACGTTCTGGTAGGTCAGTCGCCCTATATCTTTGACTTGCACACACACACACACACAATTTCGATGGCTCTCTTCATCGATCTCTCACCCACCCACTTGATCCTCTCTTCGACTCTATCGATATCTATGACCCCTCCCTCTCTTCTCGTGGATCGTCTGGCCCTCTATATATGATATGGATAGGCCTCCATTTCACACACATTGCATGCAATTTTTTTGAGATGTCATCGACACATATTGCCACAAACACATTCACGAAATCAACCTCCCCCCCAAAACAAAAAACACTCATGAACGCACAAGCCATTTGTCTAGGTTTGTATCTCTCACACACACCCACGTAGGTGGGGGACGTGCACGAAGATAAGAGGTGCACGCACGGCGCACGTACTCCCGTCTCTTTCCCAACCACATCCGCGCGGGTACATGGTGGAGCTCATTTCTGTATGAAAAGGCAGCCCACGTGGTAATTTGACATGTGTACTGGTTGTTCACTAGATGGAGGGAGGATCGTCTACCACGGGTGAACAAACAAATTGTGACTTGACGCGTTATGTTAAAAAAGAGGCAAACCATGTGGGGCCTACCTTAGAGGCAAGGCTCTATACACTGGAGTACTTTTGATGTGTCCCGTCAACTCGCAGAACAAGGAGAAGCTTGCTTAGTACACCGTCTCCCCCACCCACGGGCGCGGTGGCTCACAGGATGAGGTGAAGCTTACTTACTACTAGTAGTACTGTACTCCTTACGCCCGCTCCCTCGCCCACGCGCACGGTGGCTCGCAGGACAAGGAGAAATTTTTACTACTCCCTCTGTTTACTCCTCGTCCCTACTACCTTGGTTAGAGAGATTATCATATTGTTTGGAATATATATATCCTTGAGTAGATTTCAATATGAACTACTAGTACATACTCCAAACACTGTTGTATATCGAAGTATTTTAGAGTGTAGATTCACTCATTTTGCTCCGTATGTAGTCCATATTGAGGCCCTGTTTGGTTCATAAGTCCTAGGACTTTTTCTAGTCCCAACTAAAAAGTCCCTACTCCTTAAAAAGTCCCTCCTGTTTGTTTTCAGGGACTAAAAAGTCCCTAGTCCCTCCCTAGAGGTTATTGAATGACCATGTTACCCCAGTATACAGAAAAATAACAACCAAACAACACCATGGGGCGGCGGGGCAATGGGTGCAGGGAGGGGCATTGTTGGAAAAGTCCCAAAAAAGACTCTCCTTGAGAGTCTTCTTCATTAAGTCCCAAAAAGCAAGTTTTAGTCCCTAGTAGTCCCTCCTGTTTGGTTAAAAAGTCTCTAAGAGGGACTTTTTCTAGTCCCTACACTAAAAAGTCCCTGGAAACAAACACCCCCTGCATAAAGTTGAGACACTTATTTTGGAACGGAGGGAGTACATATTTGCTATGATCTGTCAATCATTGAGATGCAATAGCATGCATGTTAGTCTCCTTTGTATTTGATGAAATGTTGCAACGGGCAACCTTGGACGCAAGATACATGTAACAGAAGCTGGAAGCTTCATAGCATTGTACTATCTCGCTGATAAATTACAGTACGTACTATACTAGTACTTCCTCCGTTCCTAAATATAAGTCTTTGTAGAGATTTCACCATGAACCACATACGGATGTATATAGATGCATTTTAAGTGTAGATTCATTCATTTTGTTCCGTATGTAGTCCACCTAGTGGAATCTCTACAAAGACTTATATTTAGGAACGGAGGGAGTACTATGTAAAGAGTTAGGTGTCGCACGGTGTCCAGAAAATATGGTGATAGTGTGAGGTGGGCCATGTAATCACTGAGCCTGCGTGTTTTCACTGCTCTTGCACTCCTCCGCCGTAAGAATGGAGAAAATTGTAATCTAGTAGTACCTCCTTTCGCCGAAAGCGTGGGACATCCAGCAGTCCTACCACCTCAGTAATAATGACCAATGAGCCGTCAAATCACATAGACCCAGCAGTAAGTTGGACGGACGAAGCAACCATCACTCTTGAATCCGCTTCTCCCTTCAACGCAGGCGCCAGTGAGAGGTCGCGTCCGCTCTGCCCGGGCATGATTGCGGCACCGTTTCTGTGGAGTGGCGCTGACCGTTTCGGGCGGGAAGCGCGCGCGGGCGATGGAGGGGCTTTGGGTGGGCCAGGCTGGTCAGGAGCGGGCGTGGTAGCTGTCCGCCTGTCCCTACCGGACGCCCGGAAATGAGAGGATGCACCGACTCTTGCGGCTAAAATCGTACACTACACACCATCTCTCTGTAGGAGTAGGTCGATCTGTCGCTCGCTCTAACACACACATGCTGTTAAACACACACGCACACACAGGTTCATAGAATAGGAAAATCGTGTGAGTGCGAAGCCACAGGAAGTGAGATACAAATGGAGTATGTACAAGAAGCGAAGGGGTGATGAATATTCCATCAAACCTGGACTGAGGAGTAGTACTCCCTCTGTCTAGGTGTTAAGTCATCTTACGGAAATCAGATATTCCCAACATGTTTAGGCGTCGTCCATTAACTACGCATCTCAATCCCCTCCTGGCCTCATTGCTAGCGAGCGTCGTTACTTAGGGAGCGTTTGGATCCTTAGCAAGAACAGCTTATAGCATAGCCGGGCAAGGTTAGGCGTTTGGAACTATTAAAATATGTTAGCTTTTGTGGGCCAGCTAGCTTGGGTGGGCTAGAAAAACCTTCTAGCTCAGGAGAGCCAGATCGGCTCGCTTCCGATGGCAAACTTCGCGTAGTAGTAACATAGACTAGTAACATATGCATGTTACTAGTCCAAGTTACTCACCAATATGACCAGCCTAAGCAATGTAAGCAAACGCTCCTTACTCTGCCTTGTTATCTCCCCCAGAAACCCAATGCATGGAGCGCAACTACACGTTGATCAGTCAAGAAATCAAAGTCGGCTTGCATGCGAGTTAATACGTGGCCTTGCATGGTAGCTAAAACGGCATTGTTTGGATTAATTGTTGCGTTTAGAGACAGAAATAAGGGCTTTGATTGGAGGAATGACCAGTCAAGTTTCTCCTGCTCCTCCAATCTGCTTGCACCTTGGTCCCGCTGCACCTTCTAACGTGACTTATTACACCTAGACGGAGGGAGTCGTACGAGATACGGTGGCACACTGACTTAGGTCGAATACAAGTGCCCAAAATTGTCTGCATGTTATAATAAGGATTCAATTAAAATAGTACGTGAGCGAATAGAGGGATCAATTGGACAGTGTTCCCGAGTAGTAGCGAGATGTGTGAGGTAAGATACACCGCTGGCGCTTTTAATTTTTCTTATGAATTTGTTTGTTTCACCCTCTGACTGGTGGGACCCAACGTACTACGTGGAGAGAGGTAAGGTGACTAAGGCTGCATTATTTCTGCACCACTGTGGATAGTCTTACCACCAAAGCCACATGGCACGATTATGATTTAAATCCCAATGACTCCCACACAAAAAAACACGGCATGCTTGTCACACGAATGCAGGAATGTCTAAAAGGTTATTTTCCTCTCGTTGAACATAACGGGAGGGTTGTGTAGCTGGTTAGCCTGTTCGCTCATCAAACTTGAGGTCTCGGGTTCGATAACTACACTTGAGCATAATTCGTGCCAGGAGGATTCTTTGACTGCTAAAAATGGATGGATACGGAGCTATATGATCAGCTGCAGCCTCGACGCTTGTTTTCTAGGGTTTGCACTCTTCACACTCTCTCCAGTATATATATATATACACGCTGGAGCCTCAGCGCTTGTAGTCGCTCTCTTCACACTCTGTCACCCTCTCCAGATCTAAACAAGACTTCGTTGGCCTCTCTCTCTCTGCCCTCACTGCTGGTCTACTTGTAGTTGCTCTCTTCACACTCTCTCACCCTCTCCAGATCTAAACAAGACTTCGTTGACCTCTCTCTCTCCCCTCACTGCTGGTCAAAGAGCTGGCAGGATCCGTCCGCCGGGAAGGGAAGGAGGCTTAACGCTATCGCCGTCGGCGAGGGAGGGAATCCACTACCGCCGCAGATGTTCACTTTCACCCAGCGGTGGCGTGGGAGGGCCTCCGACCCCTTCTTCTTTGCCGCCATACATAGTGTGGGCCGAACGGCCTCCAGTCGCCCACCGAACCACACCCCAAGAGCCTTAAGGTATAATTTACTTATTCCACATGCATTGCTCTAGCTGCATGTGGGCTTTTTCCGCTTCTACACTCGAATCTAGGTGTTGGATCAAACAGGAAAGTAGTGGGGAAAGTTGTATACCATGAATCTAGGACGTGGTTCAAAGAGGAAAGGAATGGGGGAAAGTAGTGGGAAAAGTTGTATAGCATGAATCTAGGACGTGGTTCAAAAAGGAAAGGAAGGGGGAAAGTAGTGGGGAAAGTTGTATCACATGAATCTAAGACATGGTTCAAAGAGGAAAGGAATGGGGAAAGTAGTGGGGAAAGTTGTATAGCATAAATCTAGGACGTGGTTCAAAGAGGAAAGGAAGGGGGGAAAGTACTAGTACAAACTGGCTATCGAACACCTACGTTGGTCGAAAAGGGAAAACAATGACAAACGCAGTACGCACATCTGTAACGAACTGATCTTTTGTTTTGGGCGACAAGGCTGTAGAGTTTGAGCAGGACTAGATTTGCTGCGCTCACATAGGGAAAGGTGTCTAAAGATAACAAAACTGGGACCAACACAAATATGATCCTTGGTTGTTTGTTCTTTGTTGCAACAGACTGTGCATCACCCCAGTACATCGGTAGATGCACATGGTGCTGGTGCGTCCACTGTCCCGTGCAACTCTTTAGCTGTTGTTAATCTAAGGCCCTGTTTGGTTAAAAACTCCCTAGTCCCTACCTGCTTGGTTCCAGGGACTAAACATGGACTAGAGGTTATTAAATGACATGCTAAAAGACCATGTTACCCCTAGTAATGAATTAATAGAGACAAGGTGCGATGCGTGGCAGGGGCAACTGTTGGAAAAAGTCCCAAAAAGACTCTCCCTCGGGGTCTTCTTTCTTTAGTCCCAAATGCCCACTTTTAGTCCCTAAAAGTCCCTCCTGTTTGGTTTAGATGGGACTGACACGGAGTTTTTTTAGTCCCTCCACCAAAATGTCCCTGTAAACAAACACCCTCTAATAATGCCGCTGGAAAATTGATGCAATGCCACAGTTAAAAGCAAATTACATGTTTAACGAATTTTATTGTTAATATAATCTCTGTGTTAATATTAATCAATGCCACCGTTTGAGAAATGCTATTGTCTTGCTTTCTTTCCCATTTAGATAAGGTAGATGCTTCTTTTTGTTGGCTTCTGTGTCATCCACCGTTATTGACCACTAGTTGTTTCCTTTGCACCTCTGTGTAAACATGGTTATCTACTTCAGCTCGTTGCCATTGTGACCTTTTGTTGCACTGCATAAAACACTTTTGTTTTAAGAGTGTTTTGTGTAGTTCAACCAAAATGTCACACCGACAACATTTCTTAATTGCTTGATCTTAGTGGAACTGTACAAGAGGAGATCTTACTTCCTATCCGTGTTGGCAAATTTGGCTCAGATCTTCTTCTTGTGAGTTGTTTGAATTCCGCGTCATGAGAGATCAGTACTAGCCTTCTTTCACATGATTCTGCAGTGTGCTTTCATATGTTGTGCTACTTGTATGGTAATGTTGCTTGATTTTAGTGAACTGCACAAATGGAGACAAGACTTCCAATCTGTATGGGCACCGTAATATCCCATTGAGGTAAGATAAGGATATTTCACAACTGTTGGCCTGTATTTTGCCACTTTCATCGGAAAATTAATGTCATTGTTTAGTGCTATACTTGTGCAACCTAATCGACATGCCAAATCTTACATTGAAGGCGAAGCTTGTCTGTTATTGAACCAAGTGATGAAGGGGAAGAACAAGCAGAAGAAAAACAAAAATCAACTCCCGGTGCTGTAATGAAGCACTGGAACTATGATGACACAAGTAATGATATAGTTTTGCATCTTAATTTATTGCTATGGCTGGAACGAGCAATTGTTTTGCCACTGATTTGATGCCACTCTTAATGTAATACGTAATCATCTCTACTTGTGCAAACAGGGATCTTCTTTGAAGATACGATATATTTTAGTGGAACTGCACAAGAAGATGTTGGAAACATTAAACTAATCGAGGAGTACATAGTAAGCATGGCCACCACAGTAGATAGCAACAGATGGTTCCGGAGAAGTGCTTCATCTGTATGCTCTACACAATAAGCCTCCTGAAAAAGGTTGGTACTCGCCCACTGATTTCATCCATATGATTGAGCTTTGTCATCTCTATTGGTGTTGTGCTACTGTTTAGATACTGTCATCAAAAAGTGGTATTGTCCTTGAGAAGTGCTTCATCTGTGCTGTTTTAAATATCTCCTTTCCTTTTTTTTTGAGCAAATAGGGATGCTAGCATTTAGTTGTCCTCTTGTCTTTGCACAACAGGATCATCCTCCTCTAAAGAAGAATATGGAGTACGTGAAGTGACTTGTTCCGATTATGCCAGGATGAAGAAGCCCTGTCTATCTTCTCATCAGAAGGATCAGTTGAAGGATGGTTACATTACCCCCCACAAGACCAAACTAACTTCAGCTCAGAAGGACTGACAAATCTCCATTTTCTTGCTGTGATGCGCGAGTACAATGTTGTACTAGGATTCTTTCCGGTGAGTTCCATTTTTCTAAAAGTGTGCTCTACATGGACCATGTAGGTGTCTGTTTAAACTATCAATTCATAGTAAAATTTGCTTTATACTAATAACTTTTTTGTATTTTTGCAAACAGGGGTGCTCAGCTTGATTTCAATGGGAACTGCACAAAATGTTCAGGAATACATCAAATCATTCATTTCCACCACAATAAAGGAGGTGCCGAGCGAATTTGGTTGATTTTGGTGGAACTGCACAAGAAGAACAGCTAGTTTATTTAGCATGAGGTGCCATGTCAATGTCCGAACTGATGGCAAACCTTGCCCATTCCACAATCGTAGGCATTTGATATTTTGAAATGGGACAACCTTGTCAAATTTTGCTCATTGATTTTAGCAAGAAGACATGCGTTTGATATTTTCGAATGGGACGCCCTTTGCTGTCAGCAGCGTCGATCCATTTTTTCTTTATTCTTTACTTGTGAAGTAAATATTGGCTCTGACATGTGAATCGCTGAGATGCATAATCATCAATTGTTTTGAATGTTCTCTATGAATTGCCAGGCTTGTGTGTTTGATTGCAATGTACACGAATGCTAAAAAGCTGCTCAAACTCTTTGTACTCCTTCTGTTCCTTTTTTACTTCGCACATTGTGAAAGTATGACGCCCTCGATTCAATCGTACACTAATAATACACGCAAAGGTGTACGATCAAGATCAGGGACTCACGGGAAGATATCACAACACAACTCTAGACACAAATTAAAATAATACAAGCTTCATATTACAAGCCAGGGACCTCGAGGGCTCGAATACAAGCTTGATACACAAGCGTCAGCGGAAGCAACAATATCTGAGTACAGACATAAGTTAGACAAGGATGCCTTAACAAGCCTAGCACAAAAATCAACGATCGAAGAGGCAAGGCCTCCTGCCTGGGACCTCCTAACTACTCCTGGTCGTCGGCGGTCTCCACGTAGTAGCATCCGTCGACGGTGGCATCTGGCTCCAGGGATCCACCATCTGGTTGCATCAACCGGAAAGAAGGAAGGGGGAAAAGGGGTAGCAAGGCAACCGTGAGTACTCATCCAAAGTACTCGCAAGCGTCATATCTATACTAAGTATGCATTGGTATCAAATGGAAGGGCTGTATCTGTGGACTGAACTGCAGAATGCCAGAATAGAGGGGAAGGCCTAGCCTATCGAAGACTAGCATCTTCAAGCAGCCCCAAGCATCTTGCGGCACGTAGAAGAGTAAAGAATAGCAGTTTATATTTAACAAACATGTTGTAGCATTAACGCCCAGAGATTCTTCCTCGACTCCCTATGAGAAAGAAATCCCGGAGCCACATGTCCATCACATATCTCAACTATCCATTTCTAGTTATATAAGATCTGGATACAAGTCTGAACGTCCATTACCGTGGACACGGCATTCGAATATATATCTTCCCTGCAGGGGTGCACCACGTTACCCAACACGCTTGATTACTCTGCCCGGACACAACTTTCTAGGGTCAATGCCCGACCTCGGAAGATCAACACGTCGCAGCCCTACCTAGGCTCAGCAGAGAGGTCCCCGCCGGTCTTTATCCTAAGTGCCCCGAGGTCTTGGGCCCATCGCCTGTTGCAGTCCAGGTCGTTGTGCGCAGGGTGAATACCAGCGCCACAACGGATGGTCGACGCGATCCGGCCGTGCCGCCATGCTGAACAAGACATCTGACAAAGCTTCGGCTGATACTGCAACATTGAGGCCCATAACTATTATTGTGTGGTGGTTAGTGCGTAAAGGACAAAGGCCAACTCAGAACAAATACCCAAACCTGTTAGCGCATTGGGGGCTCGCGGAGACGAGAAGAGACTCACGATAATGTGACCCCGTCGCCCCGTCTCATGGACTTACGGCAAGGGCCCAGACTGCCCAGCCGTGCCACGTAGAAAACTCGCGGGTGCTCTACGGGCCCGCCCGACTTTCACATCAACTCACGGGTACCCCTCGGGACCGACCCGACTTCAACAATGGTCTCAAGTAAAGTCAAGGTAACCGTGTGTCCAAACATCAAGGGGAAAACCCGAGGAATCACCCACGGAGGATTCCACTCGATGTAATCATCAAGGTGAACATAAGAGGATCCACCCTCGAGGTTCACACTTGAGGTGTTGCACGACAAAGCCGTATCGAGAATGGTGAAAGAGGAACCATCCTTGTTGACCACGACCGAATAGCTACACTACAGAATTATCTCAGGAGTGCGTTATGAGGGATCACCCTCGGCACTCGATAGTAGCTCTGCAGAGTCGAGCAACTAAAGGGGCGTGATGTGATGTGAGGTGTCAGGCTCTGGTCATCGATCACATTGATCGAGTCGTCGATGATGAAGCAGGGGCAACAAGGACAAGGTGGGGGTCACTGATGGATCACTAGTCAACCTATACTAAGCAGTTTAGGATAAGCAGGTAAGGTAACAATAGCAGGTTACAAAAGCAGGCTATGCATCAGAATAGGAACAAACAATAACAGTAGCAAAATCTAATGCAAGTATGAGAGAATGGAATGGGCGATATCGGGATGATCAAAGGGGGGGCTTGCCTGGAAGCTCCGCTGAAAGGGAAGAAGGGGTCGTCATCGACGTAGTCGATCACAGCGGCATCGGCAGTGGTCTCAGGGTCTACCGGAGAGAAGAGGGGGAAGAACAGTAAATATAATGCAACGAGATGCAACACAGATGCATGACGGCGGTAACACGCAGGGCTAGGGGTGTTCTAACGTGGTGCTACATGATACCGGCGAAGGGGGAAAACATCCGGGAAAGTATCCCGGTGTTCGGCATTATCGGACAGGCGGACCGGAGGGTAAAGTTCCGTGTTCGCTATGCTAGGAGCATGTGACAGATGAATGGAGAGCGTATTCCAATTCGTCTCGTTGTTCTAAGCAACTTTCATGTATAAAACTTTTTCATCCGAGTTACGGATTATTTTCTAAGATTTTTCAAAGTTTTAAACAATCTCTGAATTTATTATTAATCCGAAAATAAAGATTAAAACGCTATGGGTACCCAGCCCTGTGTACACAGATTGTACACAGAGGCTGACAGTGGGGCCCAGGAGGACCCAGTTGACCTAGTCAAAGGGGTTGACTGGTCAACCGCACTGTTCATGGGGCCCACATGCAAGTGCCTCATCTTCATTCATTTTTATATCCTTTTTTAAGGGCCGGCCCCATAGGGCAGTGGCCCTGATTGGCCACACAGGTGGGGGCACGCACGCGCGCGAGTGCACACCGCACGACGGCCGTGGACGGCAGCAGCCGCGGGTAGCCAGGCCGCAATGGGGCTTCGCGCAGCGGCGCGCGCGGGGCAGAGGCCGGGCACGGCTAGGGCGGGCGGCTACGAGCGGCGGCGGCGGTAGGGTCAGGTGCAGAAGCAGAAGCGACGACAAGGCGAGGGGCGAGCTGGGGAAGCGACGCGCAGGGGGAGCGAGCCGGGCGCGGCCAGTGCGGCGGCCTCGCGACCGGGGCACTGGCAGGGGGGGTGGGGGGGTGGACGTGGGGCAGGGGGTGGCCGGCGCGGTGGGGTTGCAGCGGCAGGAGGCAGGCGAGGCATTGCGGCTGCGGGGGGAGGGGGCACGAGGCGGCGACGGGCGCAGGTGCTGGGCCAGCGCCAGTAGTCGAAGGCAGCTGCGGCGCGCGCGTGTGCAGACGCAGGGGGTGTGACCATGGCAAGCAGGTGGTCGGAACAGCAGGCGGGTGCGCGCGGGAGTGGAGATCGAGTAGCGACCATGGTAAATTCAACACGACAACTACAGTGATGGATACAAGGGAAAAAAATAGGGGAATCGGTCGAGGGCCTCACTGTGGAGCTCAAGGATGGCTCGTTGACGGTTTAGGAGCAGTAGTGCGGTCGAATTTGAAGACGAACGCCGACGGCAACAGAGGAAGAAGAAGCTCGATCCGCATGACGCAGAGGCGCCGAGCTCGAATGGTTGGCCGTAGATGACGTAGACGAACTCGTCGGAGCTCCTGGATGCGACCTCAGGGCGCGAGGATGACGGTGGGCGCGCCGACGAGGTCGGCCATGGCGACCACGAGCTCGAGCGCGTCCAAAACGATGATGGTGAGGGAAGGAGCGAGGGGAATTAAGCTAGGGTTTTGATCTAGGGTTCCAGGGCGTGCTCTTTAACCAAGAGGGGGGGGGTTGGGGATGGCCGCACGTGGCTGGGGGATGGCCACAGCCGTGGGATGGCCGCCACGCCCTCTCCGTTCTCCTGTAGCGAGAGGAGGGAGATGAGGGGAGGTGGGCTGGGCCACTGTAGGTTGGGTGGGCTTGGCCATTATTGCTAGATGGTCCAAGGTGCATAGTGCCACTAGAGCCCACTAATAGAGTAGTAGTTAGGGCTAAGTGCACAGTAGGTCTCCCATATTTTCCCTTTTTACTTCCTGTAATATTTCCACCACTCTTTTGCATTTAGTTCATGCAGCAAACGATTTTTGCTATAACTGAAACTTGGCACATAAATCAAACACAAAATTTTACGGTGGCACAAAAAGTTTGGGGTCAAAAAGGAGTTACCTAACCATTTTTAGAAATTGAAAAGTTCCATTTAATTGATGTTGGACCACTAAATTAAATCCCAGGGGCATTTTGGGAATCCAAAAGAGGTTGGTTCCAACATGACAAATATCCAGGGATTATTTTCCACCCTTTGAACATTTTAGTTTGCATGTTTGAGAAATTTCAATTTTGGACTTTAGTTTGAACTTGAATTTGGATTGCAACTTAGATCAACCGAGGATTAGCAACAGTAAGAGTGGTGATGTGGTACCATTAACTTGGGATTACTGTAGCTTAATTATCCGGGCGTCACAATTCTCCTCCACTACAAGAAATCTCGTCCCGAGATTTCAGGAGGTAGAAGGAAACAAAATGGGGTATTCATCTCGAAGACGATCCTCGAGTTCCCAAGTGGCATCATCTTCAGAATGATTTGACCACAGAACTTTAAGAAATTTGATAGTCCTTTGATGGGTGCGGCGTTCAGCTTGACAGAGAACATGGACCGGATGCTCTCTATAAGTGAGATCATCTTGCAAGGGTTGAGCTTTAGAAGCCATGTGGTTGTTGCGATAAGACTTGTGACTTTGGGCATCGGCCATGTCATTAGCCTTGCCATGGGTATACGAAATACCATAGTCATAGTCTGTAATTGTTTTCATACATTGTTGTTGACGAAGATCCAGATCTAGCTGAGTAAACAATTACTTCAGACGTCGATGATCGGTGAAGATCCCGCAACGATTATCAAGAAGTAAATGTCGCCACAATTTTAGTGCAAATTTAACGGCAGTAAGCTCAAGGTCATGTGGTTGGATAGTTCTTTTGGAAGGACATCTTGGAATTCACAAACGACTGGAATGTTTACAATTCTCACAAGAGGAGAAGCATTTACACATTCAAGGAATAAATCCGTGCTTCGGCATTACGAACAAGGTGAGCATGGTAGCTTACTATCTCACTTGAAGGATGTAGTAGATGGCCGGTTTTACTGGCGCAAATGATAGAAGCGGTATGTGTTTAACCATTCCATTCCCAGAATGATGTCAATATTGGATGACTTTGAAACAATGGGGGAAACATGGAATTCCAACTCTTCAAGTTCAACGGGGACGTTGTGGCTAACCATGGTGGTTCGACATTGTCCCGCAGAATGCAGCTTGGAATACCAGCCAAGTGATGGCGGTTCCAACAGGTAGGGAACGCCTATGGTTGTCCCACCATTGAGCAGCGGGACCTTTCAGATAATAAGCTGCGAAGGTGACATAGTTGGAAGGGGCTACATCAGCAGACTCTAGCTCGAAAGTGATGTCATGGAGTCTATCATCAGCATCAAGGGGCTGAGTTTAGCTGCGGTAAATGAAAGGGTTGATGTGCGCAAAGTAATGCAGTGTTCCTAGGGCTGCTGATTCATATTGGGACGAGGGAACTGAGACATGACTCCCACCATGAACTGGTGATTCATCATCAAACTGATGTCTCATTCCGGCCATGTATTCAGGTGGTCACGACCAGCGGGTCTAACCATCATGCTTAATGCAACAGGGGTAGTTTAGCAAGGGGTGGAGCAAGTGTAAGAAGTCATTCATGAGGTAAACTGAACAATGAGCAAAGGCGCAGTATGTACAAAGTAGTAGTCATTGAAGACATACAGATACATATGCGAGGCAAATTACACGTTGTTCGTATAAGTTCGGACAAGAGAAACATCATAGACATACTAGGCGGCACGCATGCACGCGATGGAGGGATACAATAGCGGGACATAGCAAAGGCTACATCAGCGCTGGAGAAACCACTGGAACGAGCGATTTGCAAGTGACAACGCAGGGTGCCCTCGATAAGAGGATCCTGAGGTCAGTGAACATTGTGAAGCAGATCTTGGCCCTCAATTCAAGAAAGGGGTAACACAAACCTCCAGATGGATGTGATCACGAGATCCTAATGTTAGATTTAACAAAATCATTTAACCCGAATAGAAGAGATGTCAGAGTCCCAGAGTCTAGATGAGGAGTAAAAGAACCTAATACCACCCATTGGCGACGTGGGCCGATAAGCCACACAGCCATGTTAGTAAAATAGTTTTTCAAAGACTAGACTCAACTTCGGCCAAGGAGTTGGAAAGGGGGTTCCTACAGGCAGTCGGCTCTGATACCAACTTGTGATGCCCCCGATTCAATCGTACACTAATCATACATGCAAATGTGTATGATCAAGATCAGGGACTCACGGGAAGATATCACAACACAACTCTAGACACAAATAAAAATAATACAAGCTTCATATTACAAGCCAGGGACCTCGAGGGCTCGAATACAAGCTCGATACACAAGCGTCAGCGGAAGCAACAATATCTGAGTACAGACATAAGTTAGACAAGGATGCCTTAAGAAGGCTAGCACAAAAATCAACGATCGAAGAGGCAAGGCCTCCTACCTGGGACCTCCTAACTACTCCTGGTCGTCCGTGGTCTCCACGTAGTAGCATCCGTCGGTGGTGGCATCTGGCTCCAGGGATCCACCATCTGGTTGCATCAACCGGAAAGAAGATGGAAGGGGGAAAAGGGGTAGCAAAGCAACCGTGAGTACTCATCCAAAGTACTCGCAAGCATCAGATCTATACTAAGTATGCATTGGTATCAAATGGAAGGGCTGTATCTGTGGACTGAACTGCAGAATGCCAGAATAGAGGGGAAGGCCTAGCCTATCAAAGACTAGCATCTTCAAGCAGCTCCAAGCATCTTGCAGCACGTAGAAGAGTAAAGAATAGCAGTTTATATTTAACAAACATGTTGTAGCATTAACGCCCAGAGATTCTTCCTCGACTCCCTACGAGAAAGCAATCCCGGAGCCACATATCCATCACATAACTCAAGTATCCATTTCTAGTTATATAAGATCCGGATACAAGTCTGAACGTCCATTACCGTGGACACGGTATTCGAATATATATCTTCCTTGCAGGGGTGCACCACGTTACCCAACACGTTTGATTACTCTAGCCGGACACACCTTTCTGGGGTCAATGCCCGGCCTTGCAAGATCAACACATCGCAGCCCTACCTACGCTCAGTAGAGAGGTCCTCACCGGTCTACATCCTAAGTGCCCCGGGGTCTTGGGGCCCATTACCCGTTGCACTCCGGGTCGTTGCGCGCAGGGTGAATACCAGCGCCACCTCGGATGGTCGACGCGATCCGGCCGTGCCGCCATGCTGAACTGGACGTCTGACAAAGCTTCGGCTGATACTGCAACATCGAGGCCCATAACTATTATTGTGTGGTGGTTAGTGCGTAAAGGACAAAGGCCAACTCAGAACAAATACCCAAACCTGTTAGCGCATTGGGGGCTCGCGGAGACGAGAAGAGACTCACGATAATGTGACCCCGTTGCCCCGTCTCATGGACTTACGGCAAGGGCCCAGACTGCCCAGCCGTGCCACGTAGAAAACTCGCGGGTGCTCTACGGGCCCGCCCGACTTTCACATCAACTCACGGGTACCCCTCGGGACCGACCCGACTTCAACAATGGTCTCAAGTAAAGTCAAGGTAACCATGTGTCCAAACATCAAGGGGAAAACCCGAGGAATCACCCACGGAGGATTCCACTCGATGTAATCATCAAGGTGAACATAAGAGGATCCACCCTCGAGGTTCACACTTGAGGTGTTGCACGACAAAGCCGTATCGAGAATGGTGAAAGAGGAACCATCCTTGTTGACCACGACCGAATAGCTACACTACAGAATTATCTCAGGAGTGTGTTATGAGGGATCACCCTCGGCACTCGATAGTAGCTCTGTAGAGTCGAGCAACTAAAGGGGCGTGATGTGATGTGAGGTGTCAGGCTCTGGTCATCGATCACATTGATCGAGTCGTCGATGATGAAGCAGGGGCAACAAGGACAAGGTGGGGGTCACTGATGGATCACTAGTCAACCTATACTAAGCAGTTTAGGATAAGCAGGTAAGGTAACAATAGCAGGTTACAAAAGCAGGCTATGCATCAGAATAGGAGCAAAAAATAACAGTAGCAAAATCTAATGCAAGCATGAGATAAAGGAATGAACGATATCGGGATGATCAAAGGGGGGCTTGCCTGGAAGCTCCGCTGAAAGGGAAGAAGGGGTCGTCGTCGACGAAGTCGATCACAGCGGCATCAGCAATGGTCTCGGGGTCTACCGGAGAGAAGAGGGGGAAGAAACAGTAAATATAATGCAACCAGATGCAACAAAGATGCATGACGGCGGTAACACGCAGGGCTAGGGGTATTCTAACACGGTGCTACATGATACTGGCGAAGGGGGAAAACATCCGGGAAAGTATCCCCGATGTTCGACATTATCGGACAGGCGGACCGGAGGGTAAAGTTCCGTGTTCGCTATGCTAGGGGCATGTGACAGATGAACGGAGAGCGTATTCCAATTCGTCTTGTCGTTCTGAGCAACTTTCATGTATAAAACTTTTTTATCCGAGTTACGGATTATTTTCTAAGATTTTTCAAATTTTTAAACAATTTCTGAATTTATTATTAATCCGAAAATAAAGATTAAAACGCTATGGGTACCCAGCCCTGTGTACACAGATTGTACATAGAGGCTGACAGTGGGGCCTAGGAGGACCCAGTTGACCTAGTCAAACGGGTTGACTGGTCAACCGCAGTGTTCATGGGGCCCACCTATAAGTGCCTCATCTTCATTCATGTTTTTTATATATTTTTCTTAAGGGCCGGCCCCATAGGGAAGTGGCCCTGATTGGCCACACAGGCGGGGGCACGCACGCGCGCGAGCGCACACCGCACGGCGGCCGTGGGCGGCAGCAGCCGCGGGTGGCCAGGCCGCAACGGGGCTCCGCGCAGCGGCGCACGCGGCCAGGGCAGACGCCGTGCGCGGCCAGGGCGGGCGGCTACGAGCGGTGGTGGATGTAGGGTCAGGTGCAGCAGCAGAAGCAACGGCAAGGCGAGGGGCGAGCTGGGGAAGCGACGCGCGGGGGGAGCGAGCCGGGCGCGGCCAGCACGGCGACCTCGCGACCGGGGGCAATGGCGCGGCCGGCAGCTAGCGCGAGCGGGGGGGGGGGAAGTGGGGCAGGGGGTGGCCGGCGCGACGGGGTTGCAGCGGCAGGAGGCAGGCGAGGCATTGTGGCCGCAGGGGGAGGGGCACGAGGCGGTGACGGGCGCAGGCGCTGGGCCAGCGGCAGTAGTCGAAGGCAGCTGCGGCGCGCGCGTGTGCGGACGCAGGAGGGTGTGACCATGGCAAGCAGGTGGTCAGAACAACAGGCGGGTGCGCGCGGGAGTGGAGATCGAGTAGCGACCATGGCGAATTCAACACGACAACTACAATGATGGATACAAGGGGAAAAATAGGGGAATCGGTCGAGGGCCTCACTGTGGAGCTCAAGGATGGCTCGTTGACGGTTTAGGAGTAGTAGCACGGTCGAATTTGAAGACGAACACCGGCGGCAACAGAGGAAGAAGAAGCTCGATCCGTATGACGCAGAGGTGCCGAGCTTGAATGGGTGGTCGTAGATGACGTAGACGAACTCGTCGGAGCTCCTTGACGCGACCTCAGGGCGCGGGGATGACGGTGGGCGCGTCGACGAGGTTGGCCATGGCGACCACGAGCTTGAGCGCGTCCAAAACGATGATGGTGAGGGAAGGAGCGAGGGGAATTAAGCTAGAGTTTCGATCTAGGGTTCCAGGGCGTGCTCTTTAACCAAGAGGGGGTGGGGGGGTTGGGGATGGCCGCACGTGGTGTCATGCCCAATATGCAACCCTATCCGAGAGGAAGTCGAAGGTCCCACCAAGGATAGACCCGCATATTGAAACGCTTTTGCAAGGTGGATATCATTACATCAACATTACATAAAAGATGGGGATACAAACAAGGCATACAAATGCCGCAAGAATACATCAATATACATGAGAACAACATCCGACTACGGATGAAACATAAACAGAAACTCAAACGACATCCACCCTGCTAGCCCAGGCTGCCGACCTGGAACCTATCCCCTGATCGAAGAAGAAGCAGAAGAAGAACTCCAAAACAAGAAACATCGCTCTCGCGTCATGATCATCGCAAAACCTGTACCTGCAACTGTTGTTGTAGTAATCTGTGAGCCACGAGGACTCAGCAATCCCATTACCATGGGTATCAAGACTAGCAAAGCTTAATGGGTAAGGAAGGGGTAAAGTGGTGAGGTTGCAGCAGCGACTAAGCATGTATGGTGGCTAACATACGCAAATAAGAGTGAGAAGAGAAGCAACGGAACGGTCGTGAAACTAGGAATGATCAAGAAGTGATCCTGTACTCCTACTTACGTCAGACATAACCCAAAACCGTGTTCACTTCCCGGACTCCGCCGAAAAGAGACCATCACGGTTACACACGCGGTTGATGCATTTTAATTAAGTCAAGTGTCAAGTTCTCTACAACCGGACATTAACAAATTCCCATCTGCCACATAACCGCGGGCACGGCTTTTGAAAGTTCAAAACCCTGCAGGGTGTCCCAACTTAGCCCATTATAAGCTCTCACGGTCAACGAAGGATATTCCTTCTCCCGGGAAGACCGGATCAGTCTCGGAATCCCGGTTTACAAGGCATTTCGACAATGGTAAAACAAGACCAGTAAGACCTCCCGGCGTGCCGACACCCTGATAGTAGCCGCGCGTATCTCGTCTCAGGACACAACCGGATGAGCTAAGCGTACAGGTACCAACGTAACCCAAGTTGCCAAGGGACGGTCCCGCACGGTGCTCTAGTTCGGACCAACACTTAGAGAAGCATTGGCCCCGGGGGGGGGGGGCTAAAATAAAGATGACCCTCGGGTTAATTACTCCGAAGGGAAAGGTAATAGGTTGTTAGGCAAATGATAAAACCAATGTTGGGCCTTGCTGGAGGAGTTTTATTCAAGGCGAACTGTCAAGGGGTTCCCATAACACCCAACCGCGTTAGGGACGCAAAAATCCGGGAACATAATACCAATATGACGGAAACTAGGGCGGCAAGAGTGGAACAAAACACCAGGCATAAGGCCGAGCCTTCCACCCTTTACCAAGTATATAGATGCATTAATTAAATAAGAGATATTGTGATATCCCAACATAAACATAATCCGACATGGAGCAATCTTCATCTTCACCTGCAACTAGCAACGCTATAAGAGGGGCTGAGCAAAAGTGGTAACATAGCCAAACAATGGTTTGCTAGGAAGGGTGACAAAGGTTAGAGATGGTTTCATGGCAATTTGGGAGGCTTGAAAAGCAAGTGGTAGGTAATGCGGCATAGCGATAGCATCGAGGCAACTAGCATAGCAATGATAGTAATGAGATCCAAGGTGACGGTCATCTTGCCTGAAATCCCACTAGGAAGAAGAACGAGTCCATGAAGAAGATGAAGCCACGAAGACGAACGAATCCTCACGATCGCAACGAAACAGGAACTAACGAGAAGGAGTACAACCGGAAAGAAGCAAACAACACGGTAAACACTCAACACATAAACAAGACATGATGCTCAACCAAGTATGATGCATGACAAGGCTACATGAAGCTACTCATGGCAAGAGATGATGCATATAAGAGCAACACATCAAAGCAAGTTTGAATGAGGCCGGAAACAACATATGACAATTCCGGTAAGTCCTCATATGAAAATTTTGAAATTGGTCCAGATCTGAATAAACCTTATATTCAAGTTTTTAAACAGCAAGTTAAGACTCACCAAGATGATCTACACGAAATTCTAGTCAAGTTACATATAAAGTTCATTAGATTCGGAGCTACGGCCTAGAAGATATGAGCAAAACAAGTTAAACATGGCATTGATGCAAAATGCATTCAAACATCAAGCAAACAGACTCAAAACAAGTATGCAACAAGGTAATATGAAACTACATGCAAAACTAAGCAAGTTTCATATAGAGCATGCTCAAAACGCAGCAACGGTGTAACACATACACTCCAAACAAGATATAGCAACAATCTGTCCAAAATAGCAACTAGGCATTTTGCACGCATCAAAACAACATGCTACAGCACCTCAACATGAAAAAAAAGACATGGACGTGATGTGAAGGTAAAGCATTGCAAAACATGAACACTGAGCTATTCCCAGAAAACAATAGAACATGCTCAAAAAGACATGGCAAGATTGCAAATAATAACAGTTTCACAGACTTAGCGGAAATCACTGGACATGGCAGAAATAACATCTGGTTGCAAAGTTTAGAGCTATCAAACAACATACTACAGGAACATATCATAGCAAACAAAGGCCTGGCATGAATCTAATAATTGCATAGAACAAAAGTCCCTTACTGATCACGAGCCAAAAAGGTACAGAAGATATGGTGCCACCCATGTAAACATAACAAGTCCATGTAAACTGAGCATGGCATAAACAGAATTATGAAGGCATCTTTGCGAGCTCAAATCACTCATCACAAAGCATTTCATGGCATGTGAAGGCACCCAACAGTAAGATGGCATAATTATGAAGCTAAGAATGTCAAGAGCAAATTTATAGGGTGCATGGATCACTAGCAAAACACATGTCAAAACTGAACTTCATGTTAACAGGCTGACAGCAACATTATTTAGCAATTTGAGAGCAAGTTTGCAACAAGCTACAGAAGGCTATAAATGCAAACAAGGGCATGGTGGGATAGAGCATAACATGTACAACATAACATCCTTAGTGAACAACTCTAGATTATGCATAGAACTCATGGTGACAGCAGGTTTACATGGCATCATAATGTTACAGCTACAGACTTAGCAGAAATGACTCACAGAAATCAGCAACATCATGGAGGCTACTTTGCATGCTTGTGCCAGTCACCACACATATCACAAAAAATACAAGACAAGAACCCCTCTAAAGATGGCATGATGTAGTACAAAACACATGTAGAGCTCATGCTCATAGGATGCACACACAAGATGCAACGAAAATAACAAATCAGCAAGTTCTGATAACAGACAGCAGTTAACATCATATAGCACTTTTGCAACGATTATTAAGGCATCAAGATGGACTCAAACAAACATCGCACAATGGAACAAAATGAAGAGCGTCTCATGATGAACATTTTGACATATAATGCATGCAAAATAGAGCTATGAGCAGGGAAGTTATAGTAGGTCAAATATGTGCACATGATGTTGAAAATGATGGGACTTGGAGAAAATTATATCCTCCGGGAAAAGTCAACGGGACGAGGAAATCCCAGGACGGAGCGGACCGGGGAGGCTCGGGGCGTTTGGATCGGGGACCGGTGGATCTGGTCCCGATCCGGATTCGACGAACTCCGGCGAGGTGGTGGCCGGCGGGGGAGGCACGGGACGACGGGGCGGCGCCGGGCGGAGATGCGGGGCGGTGGCGCGGGAGGCCGGCGAAGCTGCGGCGAGCGGCGGAGGGAGAGGCGCGGCACTCCGGCGCGGCAAGACGGCGGCGGAGGGCGGCGAACTCCCGGCGTGGAGGCGGAGGCCGGCGGGGCGGAGCTGGCGGCGGGGCGGATCCGGCCGGGCGGCGCGGAGGAGCCGTGGGGGAGCGGGCTGGCGGCGGCGGCCGACCGGGCCGGGAGGGCCGTGGCTGGGCCCGGCGGGCCCGCGCGGTGGAGGCGCGGTGGAGACGGCGGCAGTGAAACGTGGCGCTGCGTGGTTGGCTGGGGAGTCGGCGGCGGACGTGTCCGGCGCGGCGCGGACGCGTCCGGCGCGCGGAGGAAGAAGAAGGCTAGGGTTAGGGTGGATTCATCAACGAATTTCGGGGAAGGGGGGTGTTTATATAGGTAGAGGGAGCTAGGAGAGTCCAAATGAGGCGCGGTTTTCGCCCACACGATCGTGATCGAACGGCGGAGAGCATGGAGGGGAGTTGGATGGGCTAGGTGGGCTGTGTGAAGAGGTGCTGGGCTGCAAAGAGAAGGGGGTTTTCGGTTAACTCGGTTAACCGTTGGGGCATCAAACGACCTCCAAATGGAACGAAATTTGACGGGCGGTCTGTCGGTGATATACCAAGGCCACTCGGCAAATCTCGGCCCATTCCGAGAACATTTTTCTCCCGCTCACGAAACAAGGTCTGAGAGGGGCGACGGACGCGTGTGGGAGTGTCGGATAGTGAAACGGACAACGGGGAAAAGGAGCGGATGCAAGTTTTGAAAAACATGCAGATGAAATGCAGATGATGACATGGCAAAATGCAATACGCAAGCAAATGACATGGCAACAACGACGAATAACTGGCGGACACCTGGCGCATCGAATCCGGGGCGTTACACGTGGCTGAGGGGGTGGCCACAGCCGCGGGATGGCCGCCACGCCCTCTCCGTTCTCCTGTAGCGAGAGGAGGGAGATGAGGGGAGGTGGGCTGGGCCACTGTAGGTTGGGTGGGCTGGGCCATTATTGCTAGATGGGCCAAGGTGCATAGCGCCACTAGAGCCCACTAACAGAGTAGTAGTTAGGGCTAAGTGCACAGTAGGTCTCCCATATTTTCCCTTTTTACTTCCTGTAATATTTCCACCACTCTTTTGCATTTAGTTCATGCAGCAAACGATTTTTGCTATAACTGAAACTTGGCACATAAATGAAACACAAAATTTTACGGTGGCACAAAAAGTTTGGGGTATAAATGGAGTTACCTAACAATTTTTGGAAATTGAAAAGGTCCATTTAATTGATGCTGGACCACTAAATTAAATCCCAGGGGCATTTTGGGAATCCAAAAGAGGTTGGTTCCAACATGATAAATATCCAGGGATTATTTTCCACCCTTTGAACATGTTAGTTTGCATGTTTGAGAAATTTTAATTTTGGACTTCAGTTTGAACTTGAATTTGGATTGCGATTTGGATCAACCGAGGATTAGCAACAGTAAGAATGGTGACGTGGCACCATTAACTTGGGATTACTGTAGCTTAATTATCCGGACGTCACAGAAAGTGCATACTTTTTTCTATAAGATTGGTCAAAGTAGAGATACTTTGACTGCAGACAAAACTTGTATGCACACTAGAAAGGACCGGAGGGAGTACATGTGAAACTGCTGCAAACGAGGTGATCACCCTGGGAATAATGCTAGTACGTATTGTTTTGCATGTTCATCCAATGCCAGTGATACAAGAATTCGAACTAATCGAAATAAATTCATTCATACACGGTCGGATTTCATATAAACATGTCGGATTTCATTACATTTCATACATTCTTCAACTAAAAAGGGGTGCGCTGGATGTATAATTAATTAACCGAAGCTACCCACATGTGTCTGGCTGAGCCGAACAGAAGCTTCAGTGACTGAACTGCAGGTGCATTTGCGTAACTGACATGTGGCCCAGATGCCTGTTGGGCCCACGTGTCAGTCAGCCAACTGCACCAGCAGTTAAGTAGAAGCAGCGTCCTTCTCCAACATAGCTCTCCGACCCCATGTCGCCGCCAAGAAGCTAACCGGCCGTCAGTGGTCAACCCGCCTAGCTTGTCATAGCGATTAGGGCAACTAGGAGCCCAATGATCAGGATCCCCACATGACAAACACCTTTCTTCTTGTCATTCTTCTTCTTGAAGTTCGTGTGTTGCACAACCTTGTTCTTCCCATCAAACTTTGCTTTACCATCAAACTTGCCCTTGTTCTTGAACTTGTGGGGCTGGAAGTTCTTCTTCTATACCATATTGGCACTAGATCCTCCCTCAATTCCTCGAGCACGTGTGTCCTTTGCTCTCGCCTTTTCTTCACATCAAGAGTGCCAATGAGATCCACGAAGGAGGAAGCTTAGTGATGATACCTCCGGCAAAAAGCTTGTCCGGTAGCATACAAATGAAGTGTTCAAGTTCTCTAGCAAATGACTGTATCTCATGAGCTTGCTCAACCACGGAGCGCTCTTCAATCATCCTGTAATCATAGAATTGCTCCATGATGTACAGCTCAGTGCCAGCAACCGGAGGGTAGCAGCGGTGGCCTTACTTGGACCCGAGCGGCGGTGACCTGCCGTGTTCTACTCTTCCTCATTTTCTGTGTGGCGCAGCCTCGTGGGCAGCAAGGCGGGGCCTCGGCGGAGTCGGCGATGTCCTCTGTCTCGTTGCCGGCGGGCGGCGCCTCGGCGGAGCGGGGGAAATCCTCCCCCTCGTTGCCGACAGGGTGGGGCCTCGGCGGAGCCGGCGGTGTCCTCTGCCTCATTGTTGGCGCCGCGGGGCCTCGGCGGAGCAGGGCCTCGTCGACGCCAGCGGAGCGGGGACTCGTCGGAGCCGACATTGTCCTCTGCCTCGTCCTCGGTCTCGCCAAATAGCGCCTCACCCGCCTCATCGCCCTCTTTGTAGGCGGCCGCAGCCTCCGCCACCCGCATGCGGTACCGCCAGCGCTCGAGGCGGCCCTCGTGTGCGGAGCGGTACGAGTCGAGCAGCGCCTCCTGCTCCGCCCGCTCCACGGCGATCTGCTCCTCCGCCTGCAGGTGCTCCTGGAGGAGATGGTGGTTGTAGGCGGCGTCGGCCTGCGCCTCCCGGAACTGCTCCTCACACTTCTGTCTCACCGTGTCCATATATTGGGCACAGGCCTCGCCGATGGTCACGGTGCAATGCACCGGCGAGGATGGCGCGGAGGAGGGGGTTGGCGCCGGATTGTCGACTACCATGTTCTCCATTGGGACGTCGTCGTCCTCCGGCTGCCTGCCGGCCAGCCAGTCGGCAGCAATGGCTGCCATCTCCTTGTGGTCCGTCGTCCGCCCGTCCCGAAGAGCGCTGGAGCATGAGGAAGCCATGGTGGGCAGTAGTGGTGTGGACAGGAGAAAGGGAACGGATGTGGATGACTGCGGCTATGGCCGGCGCAGTAGTTTATATAGCAATGGTGGGCGGCGGAGGGACGAACGTGTGGCGCCGGAGTAGCCGCCTCGGCAACCGCATATCATTAATGTGCACGGCAGAAGGACGGACGGATGACACTTGTGTGGTTTGAAGGCGGAGCAATCGCCTGCACTAGGAAGCGGGGCGGGCGGCGCTGACCGTTTCAAGCGGAAAGCGCGCGCGGGCGAGGGAGCCGGCCTGGGTGGGCCAGGGCAGTCAGACTCGTGCTTGGCAGTAGGTCGGTCCAGCAGCCGGACATGCTGGATCGCCAGCTAGCTCGTCGAGCTGAGCGACGACAATCAGACGATGGACGTAGCTTCCGACCAGGAGCCGGCGCCACTGTCCAAGCCGGTTCATGCCGTGTTCACCATAGAGCAGGTGCGGCCGCACTTCGACGCCCTAATGGCGGAAGAGCTACCAGCGCAGGAGGACCTGTGCTGCAACCTCCGTCTCCTCACCGAGCACCAGTGAACAAGCGAACGACAATGCCGTCGCGGACATGTGGCCCTATGATCTTGGCTTCCCGAATGAGCAGCGGGCGTTGTATCAGACCATCCGTAGGGCCCGCGAGGCCCTCTCCGTCGTCCTTCGAGTTGTTGCGCTCGCCGTGGCTGTCACATCCCTAGCTTCTGACATTGCACTAGGCTAACTTCATGTGTGCATCATGTTTAAACTTTGAAAGAAACTTGAAATGGGGATTGCCTAAACCCTAGCATTAAAGGAATTCACTAGGTTCAACCAAAATATTTCCAGTAAATCCAAATGGCTTTCAAAAATGTTCATCATTCTTGGAAAATGCTGGAAACAGTAACCAGAGGTGATGCACATCTTTCCATGACATATTTGGGCTCTAGATTAAATCATACTCTATTTGCATTTGGGCATTTAAATGCTATTAAATATTTTAAATGCTCAAATAATCATAAACTAAAATGTTTACTATAGGATATATTCCCAACAGTGATCATGAGTAGTTTCATGATTTTTGGAAGTGTCTAAGTATTTTTAATAAAGCCCTAAAGACTACAGAATATTAGAAAATAGAAACAAATAAAAAAAAAGAGAGAAAGGAAACCTACCTGGCCTCACCTGTCGCAGCCCAGCTGGCCAGCCCACCTGGCCGGCCCAGCCCAGCGCCGCTGCCAGTCATCTCCCACCTCTCGCCAGTAGGACGAGAGGCGTGTGGCCGCCGTGCGCGCCCACGTGCCCCGGCCACCTCCTGCTTGCCGCTTCCCCCTGGACGTCCCTGGAGACGCCACGCGCTCCCCTCGACCCCTCCCGCTCTCCCCCGTGCTCATTCCCTCCCCTGGACCTCTCTCTCTCACCCACTCGAACGGGTTCGTCGCCGCCGCTCGCCACCACCGCAGCCACCGTGCTCCCCTCGCCTTCCCGTGCTGTCCAGTAGCTCCGTCTCGACGCCCTCGTCCTCTCAGCCGAGTCAGGCAACGCCGAACGGCCTGCATCACCCCCTGCACCCTCGACTTCGCCGCCTCTGCTCCGAGATCGCCGGCGACCTCCCGACGTCGTCAGCCCGTCCCCGACCGCGCCGTTTGCTTCTACGTGACCGCAGTGAGCTCCGCTACCTTCTCCCCCTCTCGTTCTCCCTCTCGAGCTCCGTAGCAACTGCACGTAGCTCACCCGCACACACCGCCGCCGAGCTCGTCGCCGGCGCCACTCCGGCCACTCCCCGGCCCCGCCACCCCCACGGTTGGATGCGGACGAGCGTCCGCATCCCATAGCTGTGCTCCGCGCGCCAAACGGTGCCCCGTAGGGCAAACCCGTGGCTCGCCGCCGCGTTTGGCCTCGCCGGCGGCTAAACGCCGGCGAGTTGACCCCGTTTGACCCAGGCTGACCCCCTCCCCTGAGTCAATGACAAGTGGGGCCCGCCTGCTAATTAACCTGGATTAACTTTTAATTAATTCTAACTTAGTTAGTTTACTAACAGTGACACTGATGTGTGGACCCCACACGTCAGGTTTGACCTGGACGACCCCGCTGTCCAGCTGACGTCACCTTGACGCAATGCTGACGCATTAATTTAATTACTGGAATTATTTTTATACAGGAAATTCCAAAAAATGCCCAAAACTTCTAAAATTCATAGAAATTAATCCGTAACTCCAAATGAAACAAATTATATATGAAAAATTATCAGAAAAATGCAATCTATCCATCTGTATCACTTTCATGCATGTGAAACTAAGTTATGCCTGCTGTATAGGTGAAAACATGATAATGAAATTTTAAATGCTAAATGTGGAGTTTGCATATGAACCCTTAGTTCATATGGACTTCATTTAAACTGTTGTTAGATGCATTAATGTAAATCATAACATTCTTGACATGTCACGACCATGCATCATATTGTTGCATTCCATTGATTGTGTTTCCTCTCTGTTGCCGGTAATTGTCCCCTCTCGATAGCCGTGATTCCGACGATGAGTTCGATGACACCGATGAAGAACTATAATATCTTCAGAAGTGCCAGGCAAGCATAACCCCCTTGTTCATTCCGATACAATCCCACTCTCTCGCTCCTGCTCTCTTTTACTGCATTAGAACAACAACGATTCAACTGTTACATGCTGCGGTAGCTGAACCCCTTATCCTCTGCATGACCTGTCATTGCCACAGTAAATAGATGAAACCCACTAGCATGAGTAGGAGTTGTTTGAGCCCTGATGTGCCTACTCATTCATGCTTGTTTGTCATGCCTGCTACTGCTTAGAGTTGAGTCAGGTCTGATTCATCGGGGATGAGTTGGAATGGTGATGAACATGTCCTACTGTGTGTGAGCTAAGTGCATGAACACGATTTGGTAAAGGTATCGGTGAGAGGCC
This sequence comes from Triticum aestivum, assembly GCF_018294505.1. Lineage (NCBI taxonomy): Eukaryota > Viridiplantae > Streptophyta > Magnoliopsida > Poales > Poaceae > Triticum > Triticum aestivum. Next base: position 86,929,423 of record NC_057808.1, read on the forward strand.
ATGTAGGAGTACATGGTGGGTTGTCTCATTGAAGCCGTCCTCAGGAACTGAGTTCTGTGTTTGTGATCCATGAAACAGTTACTACCACGCATTGGGCCCGAAACCAATGGACCCCCTCGGCTTCTTAATCACCCTTGTCCTCTGTCCAGGAGTTGCACGTAGTTTCTGGTGTTTGTAGTAAGCTGGAGGCCGTGGACAGCGCTGACCCGAGGGGTGGGCTGTGAAGCGGTAGGCTCGTGGCATGGTGTACCGAGTCGCCCGTTTGGTGTCCCGGGAACCCTGCACACATCGTTTGGGGCCGTATGTGGAAACCTTGGCCGGACTCCCTGCGGATGGAACCTGAATAGGCGATAAACCTGGACTAGAGACTTGAGTGTTTAGGTAGGCTGTGGCCGACACCCTCGTTGGGCTTCCGCTTGAAGGTTGCCGAGTACATGCTGTGTAAATGGCGGTAAGTGGTGAGAGCGTGTGTGACGAAGTACACCCCTGCAGGGTTAATATGATCTATTCGAATAGCCGTGTCCGCGGTAAAGGACTTCTGGGTTGCCTATAATAGTTCATAGACAAGTGAAAGTGGATACCCTAAAATGCGCAAGATAAGCGTGAGTGCTATGGATGGCGTTCTCGTAGGGAGACGGGAGCGGATCCATAGTGGTGTATTGATATGGTGAATATGTGGACTCGTGTGCGCCACCTCAAAAGAGTTACTTGCAGTCGTAGTTAGGATAGCCACTGAGTCAAAGCTGGCTTGCTGCAGTTAAACTCCACCACCCCCTTTGTTGATACCGATGCATATGTAGATAGTTCTGATGTAAGTCTTGCTGGGTACATTTGTACTCACGTTTGCTTATTTTATGTTTTGCAGAGAGACGTCAGTATCGCTAGTAGTTCCGTGTGGACTTCGACGTTTAGCTTGATACCTCAGCTACGATCTTGTGCCCTCGGTAGGATCTAGTAAATAGTCAGGCTTCTCAGCCTTTTTCATTTGTAGATGTCTGTACTCAGACATGTTAAGCTTCCGCATGTGCTTTGACTTGTATGCTCTGAATGTTGGGTCATAAGACCCATGTTTGTAATATCTCGCTCCTCGGAGCCTAATGAATAAGTACTTGAGTCGTAGAGTTATGTTGTGATGCCATGCTGTATTTACACATATCAAGCATATTGTGTGTATGATTGAAATGCTTGGTATGTGTGGGATCCGACAACCTAGTTGTTTATCCTTGGTAGCCTCTCTTATGGGGAAATGTAGTCTTGTGCTTCCATGAGCCATAGTAGTCCGCTACAGCCCGGTTCACCGGAGTCCTGCTAGCCCAGCACTACTGCTCCGGAACACTTGACTGGCCGGCATGTGTTTCACTTCGTTCCTGTGTCTGTCCCTTCGGGGAAATGTCACGCGGTGACATCCGGAGTCCTGCCTAGCCTGCTACAGCCCGGGTTCCCGGAGTCCTGTTAGCCCAGTGCTACAGCCCGGATTCGCACGCTGCTGACCGACATGCTCGATGTTGATTCATGTATGCCCGTCCCCGTAAGTTAGTGCCACTTTGGGTTCACGACTAGCCATGTCGGCCCAGGTTCTCTGGCATATGGATGCTAGCGACACTATCATATACGTGAGCCAAAAGGCGCAAACGGTCCCGGGCCATGGTAAGGCGACACCCGTGGGAATACCGTGCGTGAGGCCGCAAAGTGATATGAGGTGTTACAGGCTAGATCGGTGTGACTTAGAATCGGGGTCCTGACAGTGGCGCCGCCGTCTCGCGTTGTCAACATGGTCAACGGACATGAGGATGAGGAGATGACTTTACTTGGAGAGGATGATAGTGGGGACCCACCAGGGCCATAGCCGCACGTACGCAAGTGCCTCCTTATTAGTATATAAAACTATAATTTTTTTTGCTTCCTCCTGGTTTCCTGACATCACGGTCCCACACCATTGTCAACCTATGTAGTCAATAAACGAGAGAATTGCACAAGAAGCGGCCGACAGCTGGGACCAAGCAGCTCGAGCAGTATTTGTGTTTTTGAGGTGTGAGCACTGCAGAGTTTTTCTTGAGCGATGTTTAGCCCAGATATTAATTTTTCTCCTCTGAACAACAACGAAAACATCGCTGCAGGTATTAACTGGGCGGGCTGTGGCCCATCTAGCCCAGGCCAGATATCCAGCCCAGATATTAATTTTTTTCAAGCTGAAAATGGCTAGCATAGCTATAATTTTTTTTAGGAATACCCAGGCAAGGTCAAGTTATTCTCCGCCCCGCTGGGCTGCAAATCTTTCCTAGGAGTGATGCATTAGGCTTAGCAAGAAAATGGGCTTTAAGAAATAATAAATGGGATGTAATTATAAAAACTGGGCAGTAACTATAAAAAATGCACCAAACACGTAATTACTTTATAAAATATTATTTTTGGATATTGAAAATTTAACTTCATTAATTGTTGCGAGCGCAATGTTTCGTTGGATTTTTACGTAATAGAAATTTATATTGAAATTGTATTTAATCTGACTAGAAATTTCGGGATAAAAATATTTCGGATCCCATCAAAATGTGGGAAATTTTATTGAATTTTGTTTTGAGCGGTTGGTTGAAATGGGCTATACTTTTAACAAACTGTAAATGGGTTGTAGTAAATTCCATTAGAATTAAAAAATTAGCTGCACATTCTTACAAATCTCAAATGGGCTATATGTTCTCTGCCACACACTTGTGGCCTTACTAAGTTGATGCGTCCCCTCAAAAAAAAAAGAGTTGACGCATATGCAAGGCTTTGTCAACTTATAGTCAACACACGGTTCTAGCAGCAGTGGCCGTTGGATGTCCATCCAACAGATGCCGTGCTTCTTCTTCAATCTCGAATATTCTAGCTTCATCCGCCCAAAAAATGATTCCTCCCCCTGACATCTGGGGCGCACCGTTTCGGAAGCTGACCTGTGGGCGTACTAAGTTGACGCGTACCAAGGGCTTTGTCAACTTAGTCAATATAAACGATTCTACCTGCAGTGACCGTACAATGTCCATCCAATGACCGTCGTGCTTCTTCAACCTCTGGTCTTCTTGCTCCAGCCGCCCAAAGCAGCGCCAGTCGTGCCGCCTGCAACTGCCTCCCGTGGCCGGCTGTGCTGCCGGAGGCCTCACCGCCCCTACTACTCCCACCGCTGGCCAGGCCATCCCTCCACTCACCCACACCCCCTATTATTCTGCAACGACGGTAGCCTCACACCGCAGCCGAACCAGTGAACCCTCGTACTCCTCTCCGCATGGGTATCCACTACCGCGTCTTCCCCGGCTCTGCGTCGTCCCCTTCCTAGGCCTCGCCGTCGTCCACCGTCGTGGTGCTCTCGGTGCGGCGTGGTCAATGTGGTCAACGACCGACTTCCATCGGAAGAGTACTGTATGTGGAGAGGCTGACAGCTGGGTCCACGACAGCCGCAAGGAAGTGCCTCCTTATTACGCGCAAAATAATTATTCATCCACCTGACAGCGGGGACCCACCGGACGGGCCACCGTATTTTGCAAAAAAAAAACGTTTCCCCCCTCACTGCTGGGACCCACCAGCTACATCTTCGCACGCAAGGAAGTGCGTCCGGGCAAAAAAACAATTCGTCCCCCTGACTGCTGTGACCCACCAGCTACATCTTGGCACGCAAGGAAGTGCCTGACAGTCGGGCCCCACATGGTCGAAGCGTACGTAGCGTTGTCATTCTGGTCGCGAACGTGTACGTACATACTGGTCCATGTAGAGGCGCGCACGTGTCGTAATAGAGGCGCGCACGTAGCATGTACACGTACGTACAATGGCCAGTGTGCAAGAAAGAAAATACGGCCACGTACGTACATACGGGCAGGGTCTCGAACGCCTACTCGCGCATACGTACGACCAGGGCTCATGTACATGGCTGGGTTGGAACAGAGAAACAACGTCGTCGTCGTGTTCATGGGGAGCCAACCGGCTGGGTCAGAACGGAATGCGTCGTCGTGTTCATCGGGAGGGCTTGGACGGAACAGCCGATGGAAACAAGGCCCGGCGTACCGCACAACAGAGGAAATGGCCTTGTGTTCGACCGGCCACGTTTGAAACGGGATCCTGTTCATCGGGAGGGGTCTAGCGTACTGCAAAACGGAGGAAACGGACCTCCTACGGTCGAAACGGGGTCCTGTTGATCGGGAGGGGTGTGGCGTACCGAAAAACAGAGGAAACGGACTTGTGTCGGAGCGCTACGGTCGAAACGGGGGTCCTGTTCATCGGGAGGGGTGTGGCGTGCCGCAAAACGGGACTCCGCGGGATACTGTTCATCTCCACCATCGACCCCCTCCAGCCTCCACGGGCTACTATTCATCCACCGTCGACCTCCTCCAGCCTCCACCTGTGACTATTCATCCACGGGCTCCTGTTCATCCAGCCTCCACTGCGCGCTACTCCACCGGCTACTGTTCAACCTGCCCTCTCCACGCGGGCTCCTGTTCAACCACCCCTCCACGGGCTACTGTTCATCCAGCCCTCCACCGTCTACTGTTCATCCAGCCCTCCACGGGGTCGTCCTATTCATCCAGCCCTCCACGGGGTCCTGTTCATCCAGGCCCAGCCGGCTCGATCGATCGGGGTCCTGTTCGTCCAGAGGCAACACCACGGGGTCCTGTTCATCCACCCCCACCGGGAACTGTTCATCCAAACCCCCCAGCAACACTCACTATTCATCCAGAGGCAGCACCGACCGGCTTCAGTTAGCAGCAGTAGCAAAGGAATCGCTCGATCGGGTTCTGTTAACAGCCATCGATCGATCGCTCGGGTTCAGTAACGCGTAGCCTGCAATGCAATCGCTCGGGTTCAGTAGGCGAACGCCTCGCTTGGGTTCAGTTAGAGCCCAACGCCTCGCACCCACGTGCGTGCGTGTATGAGAGAAACGTGCAAACCTCCGTGCATCGCTCGGCCCCGACCACCCACCGTAACCGGGAACACCCTGATATTTTCCTTGCCCTTGCTTCTACCACGGTTTTTTCCGTCATGGACAGCCCAAAGAATGTCATGCAGCTGCGTCTCCGGCCGTCCCAGGTCAAAAAGCCCATTTTCTGTCATGATTTTTTGTCATAGAAGTAGGAGCCCACCCAATCTATGATGATACCGGGTTTTGTCACAATTATCGTCATAGAAGTGTCATAAGTATGACACAAATTTTTTTCGTTCGACCCAAAATGTCACGGATGTGTCTTTTTTTGGTAGTGCATGCATCTAGTGTATTAAGTTCATGGAGAAACGGAGTAATGCAATAAGAACGACGACATGATGTAGACAAGATCTATCTATGTAGAGATATACCCCATCGTTTTATCCTTAGTAGCAACGATACATACGTGTCGGTTCCCTTTTTGTCACTGGGATCAAGCACCGTAAGATCGAACCCACTACAAAGCACCCCTTGCCATTGCAAGAAAAATAGATCAAGTTGGCCAAACAAAACCCAAATATCAGAGAAGAAATACGAGGCTATAAGCAATCATGCTTATAAGAGATCAAAGAAACTCAAATAACTTTCATGGATATAAAAAAGATAGATCTGATCATAAACTCAAAGTTCATCCGATCCCAACAAACACACCGCAAAAAGAGTTACATCATTGTATTGAGAATCAAACGAGAGAGAGGAAGCCATCTAGCTACTAACTACGGACCCGAAGGTCTACAAAGAATTACTTACGCATCATCGGAGAGGCACCAATGGAAGTGGTGAACCCCTCCGTGACGGCGTCTAGATTGGATCTGGTGGTTCTGGAATCTGCGGTGGCTGGAATTGATTTTCATCAACTCCCCTAGGGTTTCTGAAATATTGGGGTATTTATAGAGCAAAGAGGCGGTCCGGGAGGCACCCGAGGTGGGCACAACGCCCTGGTGGGTTGTGCTCTCCTCGGAGCACCCCCAAGCGCTGCCTTGGCCCATTAGGTGTTTTCTGGTCCATTAAAAATCTTCGTAATGTTTCGTTGCATTTGGACTCCGTTTGGTATTGATTTTCTGTGATGTAAATAACATGCAAAAAAACAGCAACTGGCACTTGGCACTATGTCAGTACCAAAAAATGACATAAAATGACTATAAAATGATTATAAAACATTCAAGATTGATAATATAACAGTATGGAACAATAAAAAAATTTATAGATACGTTGGAGACGTATCAGCATCCCCAAGCTTAACTCCTACTAGTCCTCGAGTAGGTAAGTGATAAAAATAGAATTTTTGATGTGAAATGTTGCCTAACATGTCATATCATATTCTTTTCTTCATAGCATGGACATTTGGACTTTTATATTGTTCAAAGCAATAGTCTAGTTTTGACATGATAACTTAAATACTCAAGCATATCAACAAGCAACCATGACTTTCAAAATATCAACGCCAAAATAAGCTATCCCTAGCCCATCATGCTCAATCATTGATCCATTCATGAAATACACTCGCATATTAACTACACCCAATGCTCAAGTACGATCATAGTGCCTCCTAGTTGGTGTTTTTATAAGCGAAGATGGAGGCTCAAATTCAAAATGAAAATTGCATAAAGTAAAAGAAAGACCCTTCGCATAGGGAAGTAGGGATTTGTAGAGGTGCCATAGCTCAACGCGAAAAAATTAGAAATAAAAATATTTTGGGAGGTGTGTCCTTCCCACCAATGAAAATGACTTAGAGTTCCCAATACTTTCCATGCTAGATATATCATAGGCGGTTGTGACGCCCGGATAATTAAGCTACAGTAATTACCTGCTAATGATGCCACATCATCATGATTACTGTTGTTAAACTTGCGTTGGTTCAAATCCGGTCCAAATTCAAATCTAAATTAAAGTCAAAAATAAAAGTTTTCAAACATAAGATCTAAAATGTTCAAAGTGTGGCAAATAATCTATGGTTATTTTTCATGTTGGAACCAACCTATTTTGGATTTCCAAAATGCCCCTGGGATTTAACTTATTGGTCCAGCAACAATTAAAATTGGCCTTTCCAAATTTCTAAAAATTGATTAGACAACTCCTTTTGGCCCCAAACTTTTTGTGTCATCTAATATTGTTGTGCTTGATTTATGTGCAAAGTTTCACAATTGACAAAACTCATTTGGTAGCTAGAATAAATAGAAAATAGTAGCGAGAATGTAAAACAATAAAAGAATATAAAATTAATAAAGCCTATTGTGCCACTAGGCCATAAGTGGCCTCAGCACACAAGGCCCGGCCCACCAAGAGCCATCCTCCTCCCTGTTCACAATAGGAGGTCGTGGCATGCATCCGACCACCATGGCCGCGGCTGTGGATGCGTGTTGGACATCCCGCGGCTTACCCCGGCGCCTATTAGACGCCCCGAGCCCCCCTCTCCCTCCCTGGTAACCCTAGTCCCCAAATCCCCATCTCCCTCGCTCATATCCGACGAACTGGAAGAGGCCGAGCTCGCGGTCATCATCATCATCGTCGATCCCGCGGCCACCGGCCTCCAATCGTCGCGCCAAGATGTCGAGGAGCTCTGCCATCGTTGTCTCTGTCGCCCTCGCCTATCGGTTGGAGCTCGGACAGCCTGCTACCTCGCCATCGCGCGGTCTTCTCCGCCATGGCAGCCGCATCTCGTCGACGAGTGCAACGTGTCCGGTCACCTCGAGTCATCCTCAGGCCGTCCCAGCAATGGCAGTGAGCCCCTGTTCAATTCGCATCCTCCCCCTCTCGAATCCATTCCGTAGGCCGCCGTAAGCCACTGCCGTCGATCTCACGGTCACCAACCGTCGGCGGCGCCCCAGGCTCCCCTGTCGCGTCTTGACCGCGTCCCGCAGCGCCTAGCCGACCCCCGCGTGCGCCCGCAGCCTGCTGCTCTGCTGCCGCTGGTGCCCGCCTCCGCTGGCGCCATGGCCGAAGCTCGCGGCGCCCGCGCGACCTGCCTCGCCTTGGGCCGCGTTTGGCCGCACCTGCCCGCCCCGTGCTGCTCCCGCCGCTCGCCCTGGCCGCGTCCAAGGCGCGCCTCCGCAGCCGCCCGCGGCCCCTGCTCTGCCTACTGATGTTGTTGTTGAGCCACTGCTACTCTGTACTGCTGCTACTGCTTTGCTGGTACTCTTGCCGCTGCTGCTGCTTCTTGTTGCCCACCGACCGCCGTTCCTGCTGCTTGCCGCTGCTGCCGCTGGCGCCTACTGCTCTGCTGTTGGTGCTACTGCTACTTGCTACCGTTGGCTGCTCCTGTTACTGAATGGCCGGCCCTTGCGTGTGTGCTGAATGCACGTGTGTGTGGCTAGTTGGGCTATGCCCAGTAATGGCCGGTCGTTGCTTAGATTAGCACTACTATGTTTAGCTAGTATTAATTAGTTAAGTTAGTCTAGTAGTAGATGACATGGATGACCCTTTTAAATAAGTTAGGTTTATTTATTTGTTTAGGTAAAAAGTCTATGACAGGTGGGCCACACCTACCCCTTTTTAACTAGTCAATTTGACTTGGTCAATTTGGATTAATCTAAATATGATAATTCCAGAAATGTTTAGAAACTTTGAAAATTAATTTAAAATAATCCATATGTCAGATGAAAATGTTTTCTACATGAAAGTTGCTCGGAATTTCGAGACGAATCCGACTACGCAACCCGTTCGTCTGCCACACATCCCTAGCATAGCGAACATGCAACCTTTCCCCTCCGTTTCGTCTGTCCGAAAATGCCAAACTTCGGGAAAGCATTCCCGGATGTTATCCCCTTCGCCGATAACTTGTAGCACCGCGTTAGAACACCCCTAGCGCTGCTTTTGACTTTTCATGCATAGTATTGCACTTGTTTGCTCTGTATTTATTGTTTTTCCCCACTCTTCTCTCCGGTAGACCCCGAGACCGCTGTTGATGTCCCTGTGATCGACTACATCGACGACGACCCCTTCTTCCATTTCAGCGGAGCTTGCAGGCAAGCCCCCCCTTTGATCATCCCGATATCGCCCATTCCATTCTCTCATGCTTGCATTAGATTTTGCTACTGTTATTGTTTGCTCCTATTATGATGCATAGCCTGCTTTTGTAACCTGCTCATTGTACCTTACCTGCTTATCTTGAACTGCTTAGTATAAGTTTGTTAGTGATCCATCAGTGACCCTCACCTTGTCCTTGTTGCCCCTGCTTCATCTTCGACGACTCGATCAACGTGATCGATGAACAGAGCCTGACACCTCACATCACATCACGCCCCTTTAGTTGCTCGACTCTGCAGAGCTACTATCGAGTGCCGAGGGTGATCCCTCATAACGCACTCTTGATGATAATTCTGTAGTGTAGCTATTCGGTCGTGGTCATCAAGGGTGATTTCCTCTTTCACCATTCCCGATACGGCTCTGTCGTGCAACACCTCAAGTGTGAACCTCGAGGGTGGATCCTCTTACGTTTACCTTGATGATTACATCGAGTGGAATCCTCCGGGGGTGATTCCTCGGGTTTTCCCCTTGATGTTTGGACACACGGTTACCTTGACTTTACTTGAGACCTTTGTTGAAGTTGGGTCGGCCCTGAGGGGTACCCGCGAGTTGATGTGAAAGTCGGGCGGGCCCGTTGAGCACCCGCGAGTTTTCCACGTGGCACAGCCGGGCATTCTGGGCCCTTGCCGTAAGTCCATGAGACGGGGCGACGGGGTCACATTATCTCGAGTCTCTGATCGTCTTCGCGAGCCCCCAATGCACTAACAGGTTTGGGTATTTGTTCTTAGTTGGCCTTTGGCCTTTACGCACTAACCACCACGCGAGAATAGATATGGGCCTCGACGTCGTGGTATCAGCCGAAGCTTTGTCAGACGTCCAGTTCAGCACTGCGGCACGGTCAGATCATGCTGGCCATCCGAGGCGGTGCTGGTATCCACCCTGCTCGCAACGACCCAGAGTGCAACGGGCGATGGGCCCAAGACCCCAGGGCACTTAGGATGTAGACCGGCGGGGACCTCTCTGCTGAGCCTAGGTAGGGCTGCGACGTGTTGATCTTCTGAGGCCGGGCATTGACCCCAGAAAGGTGTGTCCGGCCAGAGTGATCGAGCGTGTTGGGTAACGTGGTGCACCCCTGCAGGGAAGATATATATTCGAATACCGTGTCCATGGTAATGGACGTTCAGACTTGTATCCGGATCTTATATAACTGGAAATGGATACTTGAGACATGAGATGGTTATGTGGCCCCGGGATTGCTTCCTCGCAGGGAGTCGAGGAAGGATCTCTGGGCATTAATGCTACAACATGCTTGTTAATTATAAACTGCTATTCTTTACTCTTCTACATGCTGCAAGATGCTCGGAGCTGCTTGAAGATGCTAGTCTTCGATAGGCTAGGCCTTCCCCTCTATTCTGGCATTTTGCAGTTCAGTCCACAGATACATCCCTTCTTTTGATACCAATGCATACTTAGTATAGATTTGATGCTTGCGAGTACTTTGGATGAGTACTCACGGTTGTTTTGCTACCCCTTTCCCCCCTTCTTCCTTCTTTTCGGTTGTCGCAACCAGATGGTGGTGTTGGGGAACGTAGTAATTTCAAAAAAATTCCTACGCACACGCAAGATCATGGTGATGCATAGCAACGAGAGGGGAGAGTGTTGTCCACGTACCCTCGTAGACCGAAAGCGAAAGCGTTAACACAACACGGTTGATGTAGTCGTACATCTTCACGATCCGACCGATCAAGTACCGAACGCACGGCACCTCCGAGTTCAGCACACATTCAGCTCGATGACGTCCCTCGAACTCCGATCCAGCCGAGTGTTGAGGGAGAGTTTCATCAGCACGACGGCGTGGTGACGATGATGATGTTCCACTGACGCAGGGCTTCGCCTAAGCTCCGCAACGGCATTATCGAGGTGTAATATGGTGGAGGGGGCACCGCACACGGCTAAAATATCGTATATCAACTTGTGTGTAGAGGTGCCCCCCTGCCCCCGTATATAAAGGAGCAAGGGGGAGGCCGGCTGCCTTGGGCACGCCAAGGAGAGGGGGGGAGTCCTCCTCCTAGTAGGAGTAGGACTCCCCTTTCCTAGTCCAACTAGGAAGAGAGGGGGGAAGGAAAGAGAGGGAGAGGGAGAGGGAAAGGGGGGGCCGCGCCCCCTCTCCTAGTCCAATTCGGACTCCTCATGGGAGGGGGCGCACCACCTCCTGGCTGCTGCCCTCTCTCTCCCCTCAAGGCCCACTAAGGCCCAATACTTCCCCGGGGGGTTCCGGTAACCCCTCCGGCACTCCGGTTTTTTCCGAAACTTCTCCGGAACACTTCCGGTGTCCGAATATAGTCGTCCAATATATCAATCTTTATGTCTCGACCATTTCGAGACTCCTCGTCATGTCCGTGATCACATCCGGGACTCCGAACAACCTTCGGTACATCAAAACATATAAACTCACAATATAACTGTCATCGTAACGTTAAGCGTGCGGACCCTACGGGTTCGAGAACTATGTAGACATGACCGAGACACCTCTCCGGTCAATAACCAATAGCGGAACCTGGATGCTCATATTGGTTCCCACATATTCTACGAAGATCTTTATCGGTCAAACCGCATAACAACATACGTCGTTCCCTTTGTCATCGGTATGTTACTTGCCCGAGATTCGATCGTCGGTATCTCGATACCTAGTTCAATCTCGTTACCGGCAAGTCTCTTTACTCGTTCCGTAATACATCATCCCGCAACTAACTCATTAGTAACAATGCTTGCAAGGCTTATAGTGATGTGCATTACCGAGTGGGCCCAGAGATACCTCTCCGACAATCGGAGTGACAAATCCTAATCTCGAAATACGCCAACCCAACAAGTACTTTTGGAGACACCTATAGAGCACCTTTATAATCACCCATTTACATTGTGACGTTTGGTAGCACACAAAGTGTTCCTCTGGTAAACGGGAGTTGCATAATCTCATAGTCATGGGAACATGTATAAGTCATGAAGAAAGCAATAGCAACATACTAAACGATCGGGTGCTAAGCTAACGGAATGGGTCAAGTCAATCACGTCATTCTTCTAATGAGGTGATCCCGTTAATCAAATGACAACTCATGTCTATGGCTAGGAAACATAACCATCTTTGATTAACGAGCTAGTTAAGTAGAGGCATACTAGTGACACACTGTTTGTCTATGTATTCACACATGTATTATGTTTCCGGTTAATACAATTCTAGCATGAATAATAAACATTTATCATGATATAAGGAAATAAATAGTACTTTATTATTGCCTTTAGGGCATATTTCCTTCAGTCTCCCACTTGCACTAGAGTCAATAATCTAGATTACACAGTAATGATTCTTACACCCATGGAGTCTTGGTGCTGATCATGTTTTGCTCGTGGAAGAGGCTTAGTCAACGGGTCTGCGACATTCAAATCCATATGTATCTTGCAAATTTCTATGTCTCCCACCTGGACTAAATCCCGGATGGAATTGAAGCGTCTTTTGATGTGCTTGGTTCTCTTGTGAAATCTGGATTCCTTTGCTAAGGCAACTGCACCAGTATTGTCACAAAAGATTTTCATTGGTCCCGATGCACTAGGTATGACACCTAGATCGGATATGAACTCCTTCATCCAGACTCCTTCATTTGCTGCTTCCGAAGCAGCTATGTACTCCGCTTCACTCGTAGATCCCGCCACGACACTTTGTTTGGAACTGCACCAACTGACAGCTCCACCGTTCAATGTAAATACGTATCCGGTTTGCGATTTAGAATCGTCCGGATCGGTGTCAAAGCTTGCATCAACGTAACCATTTACGACGAGCTCTTTGTCACCTCCATAAACGAGAAACATATCCTTAGTCCTTTTCAGGTATTTCAGGATGTTCTTGACCGCTGTCCAGTGATCCACTCCTGGATTACTTTGGTACCTCCCTGCTAAACTTATAGCAAGGCACACATCAGGTCTGGTACACAACATTGCATACATGATAGAGCCTATGGCTGAAGCATAGGGAACATCTTTCATCTTCTCTCTATCTTCTGCAGTGGTCGGGCATTGAGTCTTACTCAATCTCACACCTTGTAGTACAGGCAAGAACCCTTTCTTTGCTTGATCCATTTTGAACTTCTTCAAAACTTTGTCAAGGTATGTGCTTTGTGAAAGTCCTATTAAGCATCTTGATCTATCTCTATAGATCTTAATGCCTAATATATATGCAGCTTCACCGAGGTCTTTCATTGAAAAACTCTTATTCAAGTATCCCTTTATGCTATCCAGAAATTCTATATCATTTCCAATCAGTAATATGTCATCCACATATAATATCAGAAATGCTACTGAGCTCCCACTCACTTTCTTGTAAATACAGGCTTCTCCAAAAGTCTGTATAAAACCAAATGCTTTGATCACACTATCAAAGCATTTATTCCAACTCCGAGAGGCTTGCACCAGTCCATAAATGGATCGCTGGAGCTTGCACACTTTGTTAGCTCCTTTTGCATCGACAAAACCTTCCGGTTGCATCATATACAACTCTTCTTCCAGAAATCCATTCAGGAATGCAGTTTTGACATCCATTTGCCAAATTTCATAATCATAAAATGCGGCAATTGCTAACATGATTCGGACAGACTTAAGCATCGCTACGGGTGAGAAGGTCTCATTGTAGTCAATCCCTTGAACTTGTCGAAAACCTTTCGCAACAAGTCGAGCTTTATAGACAGTAACATTACCATCAGCGTCAGTCTTCTTCTTGAAGATCCATTTATTTTCAATGGCTTGCCGACCATCGGGCAAGTCAACCAAAGTCCATACTTTGTTCTCATACATGGATCCCATCTCGGATTTCATGGCTTCAAGCCATTTTGTGGAATCTGGGCTCACCACCGCTTCTTCATAGTTCGTAGGTTCGTCATGGTCTAGTAACATAACCTCCAGAACAGGATTACCGTACCACTCTGGTGCGGATCTTGATCTAGTTGACCTACGAGGTTCAGTAATAACTTGATCTGAAGTTTCATGATCATTATCATTAACTTCCTCACTAATTGGTGTAGGTGTCGCAGAAACTGATTTCTGTGATGATCTACTTTCCAATAAGGGAGCATGTACAGTTACCTCATCAAGTTCTACTTTCCTCCCACTCACTTCTTTCGAGAGAAACTCCTTCTCTAAAAAGGATCCATTCTTAGCAACGAATATCTTGCCTTTGGATCTGTGATAGAAGGTGTACCCAACAGTCTCCTTTGGGTATCCTATGAAGACACATTTCTCCGATCTAGGTTCGAGCTTATCAGGTTGAAGTTTCTTCACATAAGCATTGCAACCCCAAACTTTAAGATACGACAACTTTGGTTTCTTGCCAAACCATAGTTCACAAGGCGTCGTCTCAACGGATTTCGATGGTGTCCTATTTAGAGTGAATGCAGCCGTCTCTAAAGCATAACCCCAAAACGATAGTGGTAAATCAGTAAGAGACATCATAGATCGCACCATATCTAATAAAGTACGATTACGACGTTCGGACACACCATTACGCTGTGGTGTTCCGGGTGGCGTGAGTTGCGAAACTATTCCGCATTGTTTCAAATGTAGGCCAAACTCGTAACTCAAATATTCTCCTCCACAATCAGATCGTAGTAATTTTATTTTCTTGTTACGATGATTTTCAACTTCACTCTGAAATTCTTTGAACTTTTCAAATGTTTCAGACTTACGTTTCATTAAGTAGATATACCCATATCTACTCAAATCATCTGTGAAGGTGAGAAAATAACGATATCCGCCACGAGCCTCAATATTCATCGGACCACATACATCTATATGTATGATTTCCAACAAATCTGTTGCTCTCTCCATAGTTCCAGAGAACGGTGTTTTGGTCATCTTGCCCATGAGGCACGGTTCGCAAGTACCAAGTGATTCATAATCAAGTGATTCCAAAAGTCCATCAGTATGGAGTTTCTTCATGCGCTTTACACCGATATGACCCAAACGGCAGTGCCACAAATAAGTTGCACTGTCATTATCAACTCTGCATCTTTTGGCTTCGACATTATGAATATGTGTATCACTACTATCGAGATTCATTAAAAATAGACCACTCTTCAAGGGTGCATGACCATAAAAGATATTATTCATATAAATAGAACAACCATTATTCTCTGATTTAAATGAATAACCGTCTCGCATTAAACAAGATCCAGATATAATGTTCATGCTCAACGCTGGCACCAAATAACAATTATTTAGGTCTAAAACTAATCCCGAAGGTAGATGTAGAGGTAGCGTGGCGACGGCGATCACATCGACTTTGGAACCATTTCCCACGCGCATCATCACCTCGTCCTTAGCCAATCTTCGCTTAATCCGTAGCCCCTGTTTCGAGTTGCAAATATTAGCAACAGAACTAGTATCAAATACCCAGGTGCTACTTCGAGCATTAGTAAGGTACACATCAATAACATGTATATCACATATACCTTTGTTAACCTTGCCATCCTTCTTATCCGCCAAATACTTGGGGCAGTTCCGCTTCCAGTGACCAGTCTGCTTATAGTAGAAGCACTCAGTTTCAGGCTTAGGTCCAGATTTGGATTTCTTCTCCTGAACAGCAACTTGCTTGCTGTTCTTCTTGAAGTTCCCTTTCTTCTTCCCTTTGCCCTTTTTCTTGAAACTAGTGGTTTTACTGACCATCAACACTTGATGCTCCTTTTTGATTTCTACCTCCGCTGCCTTTAGCATTGCGAAGAGCTCGGGAATTGTCTTATTCATCCCTTGCATGTTATAGTTCATCACGAAGCTCTTGTAGCTTGGTGGCAGTGATTGAAGAATTCTGTCAATGATGCTATCATCCGGAAGATTAACTCCCAGTTGAATCAAGTGATTATTATACCCAGACATTTTGAGTATATGCTCACTGACAGAACTATTCTCTTCCATCTTGCAGCTGTAGAACTTATTGGAGACTTCGTATCTCTCAATCCGGGCATTTGCTTGAAATATTAACTTCAACTCCTGGAACATCTCATATGCTCCATGACGTTCAAAACGTCGTTGAAGACCCGGTTCTAAGCCGTAAAGCATCGCACACTGAACTATTGAGTAGTCATCAGCTTTGCTCTGCCAGACGTTCATAACTTCTGGCGTTGCTCTTGCAGGAGGCCTGGCACCTAGCGGTGCTTCTAGGACGTAATTCTTCTGTGCAGCAATAAGGATAATCCTCAAGTTACGGACCCAGTCCGTGTAATTGCTACCATCATCTTTTAACTTAGCTTTCTCAAGGAACGCATTAAAATTCAACGGAACAACAGCACGGGCCATTTATCTACAATTAACATAGACAAGCAAGATACTATCAGGTACTAAGTTCATGATAAATTTAAGTTCAATTAATCATATTACTTAAGAACTCCCACTTAGATAGACATCCCTCTAATCATCTAAGTGATTACGTGATCCAAATCAACTAAACCATGTCCGATCATCACGTGAGATGGAGTAGTTTCAATGGTGAACATCACTATGTTGATCATATCTACTATATGATTCACGCTCGACCTTTCGGTCTCCGTGTTCCGAGGCCATATCTGCATATGCTAGGCTCGTCAAGTTTAACCTGAGTATTCCGCGTGTGCAACTATTTTGCACCTGTTGTATTTGAACGTAGAGCCTATCACACCCGATCATCACGTGGTGTCTCAGCACGAAGAACTTTCGCAACGGTCCATACTCAGGGAGAACACTTTTATCTTGAAATTTTAGTGAGAGATCATCTTATAATGCTACCGTCAATCAAAGCAACATAAGATGCATAAAGGATTAACATCACATGCAATCAATATAAGTGATATGATATGGCCATCATCATCTTGTGCTTGTGATCTCCATCTCCGAAGCACCGTGCTCGTGAACTCCATCTCCGAAGCACCGTCATGATCACCATCGTCACCGGTGCGACACCTTGATCTCCATCGTAGCATCGTTGTCGTCTCGCCAACTATTGCTTTTACGACTATCGCTACCGCTTAGTGATAAAGTAAAACAATTACATGGCGATTGCATTTCATACAATAAAGCGACAACCATATGGTTCCTGCCAGTTGCCGATAACTCGGTTACAAAACATGATCATCTCATACAATAAAATATAGCATCATGTCTTGACCATATCACATCACATCATGCCCTGCAAAAACAAGTTAGACGTCCTCTACTTTGTTGTTGCAAGTTTTACGTGGCTGCTACGGGCTTAGCAAGAACCGTTCTTACCTACGCATCAAAACCACAACGATAGTTTGTCAAGTTGGTGCTGTTTTAACCTTCGCAAGGACCGGGCGTAGCCACACTCGGTTCAACTAAAGTGAGAGAGACAGACACCCGCCAGTCACCTTTAAGCAACGAGTGCTCGCAACGGTGAAACCAGTCTCGCGTAAGCGTACGTGTAATGTCGGTCCGGGCCGCTTCATCTCACAATACCGCTGAACCAAAGTACGACATGCTGGTAAGCAGTATGACTTATATCGCCCACAACTCACTTGTGTTCTACTCGTGCATAGCATCAACGCATAAAATCAGGCTCGGATGCCACTGTTGGGGAACGTAGTAATTTCAAAAAATTTCCTACGCACACGCAAGATCATGGTGATGCATAGCAACGAGAGGGGAGAGTGTTGTCTACGTACCCTCATAGACCGAAAGCGGAAGCGTTAACACAACGCGGTTGATGTAGTCGTACGTCTTCACGATCCGACCGATCAAGTACCGAACGCACGGCACCTCCGAGTTCAGCACACGTTCAGCTCGATGACGTCCCTCGAACTCCGATCCAGCCGAGTGTTGAGGGAGAGTTTCGTCAGCACGACGGCGTGGTGACGATGATGATGTTCCACCGACGCAGGGCTTCGCCTAAGCTCCGCAACGGTATTATCGAGGTGTAATATGGTGGAGGGGGGCACCGCACACGGCTAAAATATCGTATATCAACTTGTGTGTAGAGGTGCCCCCTGCCCCCGTATATACAGGAGCAAGGGGGAGGCAGGCTGCCTTGGGCGCGCCAAGGAGAGGGGGGAGTCCTCCTCCTAGTAGGAGTAGGACTCCCCTTTCCTAGTCCAACTAGGAAGAGAGGCGGGAAGGAAAGAGAGGGAGAGGGAGAGGGAAAGGGGGGGCCGCGCCCCCCTCTCCTAGTCCAATTCGGACTCCTCATGGGAGGGGGCGCGCCACCTCCTGGCTGCTGCCCTCTCTCTCCCCTCAAGGCCCACTAAGGCCCAATACTTCCCCGGGGGGTTCCGGTAACCCCTCCGGCACTCCGGTTTTTTCCGAAACTTCTCCGGAACACTTCCGGTGTCCGAATATAGTCGTCCAATATATCAATCTTTATGTCTCGACCATTTCGAGACTCCTCTCATGTCCGTGATCACATCCGGGACTCCGAACAACCTTCGGTACATCAAAACATATAAACTCATAATATAACTGTCATCGTAACATTAAGCGTGCGGACCCTACGGGTTCGAGAACTATGTAGACATGACCGAGACACCTCTCCGGTCAATAACCAATAGCAGAACCTGGATGCTCATATTGGTTCCCACATATTCTACGAAGATCTTTATCGGTCAAACCGCATAACAACATACGTCGTTCCCTTTGTCATCGGTATGTTACTTGCCCGAGATTCGATCGTCGGTATCTCGATACCTAGTTCAATCTCGTTACCGGCAAGTCTCTTTACTCGTTCTGTAATACATCATCCCGCAACTAACTCATTAGTAACAATGCTTGCAAGGCTTATAGTGATGTGCATTACCGAGTGGGCCCAGAGATACCTCTCCGACAATCGGAGTGACAAATCCTAATCTTGAAATACGCCAACCCAACAAGTACTTTTGGAGACACCTGTAGAGCACCTTTATAATCACCCATTTACGTTGTGACGTTTGGTAGCACACAAAGTGTTCCTCTGGTAAACGGGAGTTGCATAATCTCATAGTCATGGGAACATGTATAAGTCATGAAGAAAGCAATAGCAACATACTAAACGATCGGGTGCTAAGCTAACGGAATGGGTCAAGTCAATCACGTCATTCTTCTAATGAGGTGATCCCGTTAATCAAATGACAACTTATGTCTATGGCTAGGAAACATAACCATCTTTGATTAACGAGCTAGTTAAGTAGAGGCATACTAGTGACACACTGTTTGTCTATGTATTCACACATGTATTATGTTTCCGGTTAATACAATTCTAGCATGAATAATAAACATTTATCATGATATAAGGAAATAAATAATACTTTATTATTGCCTCTAGGGCATATTTCCTTCAGGTGGATCCCTGGAGCCAGATGCCACTGCCGATGGATACTACTACATGGAGACCGTCGACGACCAGAAGTAGTTAGGAGGTCCCAGGCAGGAGGCCTTGCCTCTTCGATCGTTGTTGCTTTTCTGTTTGCCTTCTTAAGGCATCCTTGTTTACCTTATGTCTGTACTCAGATATTGTTGCTTCCACTGACTCTTGTGTATCGAGCTTGTATTCGAGCCCTCGAGGCCCCTGGCTTGTAATATGAAGCTTGTTTTATTTCAATTTGTGTCTAGAGTTGTGTTGTGATATCTTCCCGTGAGTCCCTGATCTTGATCGTACACATTTGCATGTATGATTAGTGTACGGTCGAATTCGGGGGCGTGACAGTGGTTGCCAAACAGAAAATAAAGTTTATTCCTTTTTCCACCATACTTTCACTTTCCATGGCTAACCGTACCCACGAGTGCCTTCCATACCAACATTTTCTAAGGAATTTATTATTTGACAACATAAAGTAAATTCATTTTTCATTTCGGGACTGGGCATCCCTAATACCTTTGCCTTACTCTCGTGCAATGACAAGTGAATAAACACTCATCGTGAGAATAACACATCTAGCATGGAAAATATTAGCCACCCCTCACCGCTCCGCGAGCGAAACGAACACACAAAAGAGAATTTTATTTTGAAAATTAGAGATGGCACATATAAATTTGCTTAGAACAGCAAAAGAATACCGCATATATGTAGATATAGTGGACTCATGTGGCAAAACTGGTTTAAAGGTTTTTGGATGAACAAGTAGTGATCATACTTAGTGCAAAATGAAGGCTAGCAAAAGATTGAGAAGCGACCAACCAAGAAATGAATAGTCTCATAAGCGAGCATTAAGCATAATTAACACCGAATAATGTACCACAAGTAGGATATAATTTCATTGCATAATTATTGACTTTCGTGCTTGCATAGGGAATCACAAACCTTAACACAATATTCTTACTAAAGCATAATTACTCATCAACATAACTCACATATCACATCATCATATCTCAAAACTATTACTAAGAATCAAGTTTATTTTGTCCAATGATCTTCATGAAAGTTTTTATTATATCCTTCTTGGATATCTATAATTTTGGGACTAATTTTCATATGTTGCTTTTGATAAGCTCAAACAAATATAAGTGAAGATCATGAGCATAATTTTTCTTTCTCTCAAATTATTTTAAGTGAAGCAAGAGAGAATTTCTTCAAAAAATTTACTAGCTCTCAAATAAATCTAAGTGAAGCAAGAGAGCATTTCTTCAAAAATACTAGAGCACACCATGCTCAAAAAGATATAAGTGAAGCACTAGAGCAAGTCCATAGCACATAAAAATTTAAGTGAAGCATAGAGAGCAATTCTAACAAGTCATGACATAATTTTGGCTCTGTCAAATAAGTGTGTCCAGCAAGGAATCAAGACTTAGAACATGAAATAAAACAAGCAAAGACTCATATCATACAAGACGCCCCAAGCAAAACACATAGTATGTGACGAATGAAAATATAGCTTCGAGTAAAATACCGATGGTCGTTACAAGAAAAGAGGGGATGCCACTCGGGGGCATCCCAAAGCTTAGTTGCTTGCTCTCTTTTGGATAATAGCTTGGGATGTCGGGGCATCCCCAAGCTTAGGCTATTCTTACTCCTTATTCCTTCATCCATCGTAAGATAACCCAAAACATGAAAACTTCAATCACACAAAATTCAACAAAAGCCTTCGTGAGATCCGTTAGTATAAGAAAACAAATCACTACTATAATACTGTAGTAAACCAATTCATATTTTGTTCTTGCATTATATCTACTGTATTTCAACTTTTATATGGCAAAAACTATCAAAGAAAACCATAGAGCCATCAAAACAAGCACACAACGCAAAGAAAACAGAATCTGTCAAAAACAGAACAGTCTGTAGTAATCTGGGTGTTTCGAATATTCTGTAACTCCAAAAACTCTAAAAAAATTAGGAAGACATGCGAAATTTGTATAATGATCTACTACAAAAGGAATGGGTATTTTATCGCTCTCTGGTTAAAAATTAGAATTATTTTCGTGAGTGCAAAAGTTTCTGTTTTTTTGGCAAGATCAAACAACTATCACCCAAGAAGATCCTAAAGGCTTTACCTGGCACAAACACTAATTAAAACATAAAAAACACAATCATAACAGTAGCATAATTGTGCAAACACTCGAGAACAGGAAGCAAAAAGTAAAAATAAATTTTATTCATTGGGTTGCCTCCCAACAAGCGCTATAGTTTTACGCCCTTAGGTAGGCATAAAGCAAGGATCTAAGTTTTGTCATCTTTGTTTCGTGATCCATAAGATGCCCTCATGATTGATTCATATGGTGGCCTTATTCTTGTTCTAGGGAAGTATTCCATACCCTTCCTCAAAGGAAATTGGAACTTAATATTGCCCTCTTTCATATCAATCACGGCACCGATAGTGTGTAAAAACAGTCTACCAAGAATAATTGGACAAGATGGATTGCAATCAATATCAAGAACAATAAAATCTATGGGCACATAATTCCCATTTGCAAGAATAAGAACATCATTGATTCTTCCCATAGGCTTTCTAATAGTGGAATCCACCAAGTGCAAATTTAAAGAACATGATTCAATATCGGTAAGACCAAGCACATCACATAAAGATTTCGGAATTGTAAAAACACTAGCACCCAAGTCACACAAAGCAAAACACTCATAATTTTTAATATTGACTTTGATAGTAGGTTCCCACTCATCATGCAATTTTCTAGGAATTGAAACTTCTAATTCCAACATCTCTTCTAAAGCTTTCATCATAGCATCAACAATATGTTTAATAAAAGCTTTATTTTGTTCATAAGCATGGGGTGAATTTATCATGGATTGCAACAAAGAAATACAATCAATCAAAGAGCAACTATCATAATTAAAGTCCTTGTAATCCAAAAGAGTGGGCACATCACTAGTTAAAGTTTTGACCTCTTCAAACCCACTTTTATCAATTTTCTCAACAAGATTTTCACCCTCCGAATTATCGGAATGCCTTCTAACTAAAGTTGACTCTTCTCTAGTCCTTTTTCATCAATCTTAACTTTACTAAACAAGGAATCAATAGAAGAAACACCAATCATTTTAAGATCTTCATCACTTTTGCGAAAGTAATCACTAGAAAACGCTTTTTCTAATAATTCTCTTTTAGCTCTAAGCATAGCGGTTCTTTTCTTAATTTCATCCATAGAAACATGAAGAGCTTTAATTGATTCCTCAACCTTAGGCACAAATTTTTTCATCTTGAGACTTTTCACATCATGAGAAATTCTATCAACACTTCTAGACAAATCATCAATCTTATTCAACTTTTCTTCTATGGTAGTGTTGGAAACTTTTTGCATGTTGATAAATTCTTTAATATTATTCTTAAGATCAGAGGTGTTCCTATTATTATTATAAGAAGGATTTCCATAGGAATTACCATAATTATTAGAGTAATTACTAGGAAAAGGCCTAGGATTAAAATTACCTCTATAAGCATTGTTGTTGAAATTATTTCGAGAGATAAAATTCACATCTACGGCATCACTAGTTTGCTCAATCAAAGTAGACAAAGTCATATCATTAGAATCAATAGGAGCACTTTTACTAGCAACCATTTTCATAAGAGCATCAACTTTTTCACTCAAAGAAGAAATTTCTTCGACCGAATTAACTTTTTTACTAGTAGGAGCTCTTTCGGTATGCCATTGCGACTAATTTGCCATAATATTATCAAGAAATTTGGTAGCTTCACCCAAATTAATTTCCATAAAAGTACCACCGGCGGCGGAATCTAAAATATTGCGAGAAACAAAATTCAACCCCGCATAAAATTTTTGTATGATCATCCAAAGATTTAACCCATGAGTTGGGCAATTCCTTAGCATCATTTTCATCCTTTCCCAAGATTGTGCAACATGCTCATGTTCAAGTTGCTTGAAATTCATGATCTGGGTTCTACGGGAAATTATTTTTGCTGGCAGAAAATACTTAGTGATAAAAGCATCTTTGCACTTATTCCAAGAATCAATACTATTGCGAGGCAAAGAAGAGAACCAAATTTTTGCAGAATCACGCAAAGAAAACGGAAATAATTTCATCTTCACAACATCATTGTCCACATCTTTTTTCTTTTGCATATCACATAATTCCACGAAGGTATTAAGATGGGACGTGGCATCCTTATTAGGAGTACCGGAAAATTGATCTTTCATTACAAGATTCAGCAAAGCAGTATTAATATCACAAGGCTCCGCACTAATGGAGGGAGGAGCAAGCGGAGTGCCAATAAAATCATTGTTGTTGGTATTTGAGAAATCACACAACTTGGTGTTCTCTTGAGTCATGATGACTACACAACAAGATTGCACTCAAAAACAGATCCGGCAAGAAAACCGCAAATGGAAAATAGGGGCGAATAAAATGGCAAATTTTTGTGAAGTGTGGGAGAGGAAAACGAGAGGCAAATGACAAATAATGTAAATTGCGAGGAGATGAGATTTGTGATTAGGAACTTGATATATGTTGAAGATCCTCCCCGGCAACAGCACCAGAAATTCCTTTTGATGTCGCTTGAAGCTACGCCGGTATTTCCCCAAAAAGGAAGGGATGATGCAGCACAGCGTCGGTTGGTACTTCCCTCAGGTATGAAACCAAGGTTATCGAACCAGTAGGAGAACCAGGGCCTCTAGGCGCACCCTGGTGGGTTGTGCTCTCCTCGGTGCACCCCCAGGCGTTGCCTTGGCCCATTAGATTTCTTCTGGTCCATAAAAAATCTTCGTAAAGTTTCGTTGCATTTGGATTCCGTTTGGTATTGATTTTCTGCGATGTAAAAAACATGCAAAAAACATCAACTGGCACTTGGCACTATGTCAATAGGTTAGTACCAAAAAATGATATAAAATGATTATAAAACATCCAAGATTGATTATATAACAGCATGGAACAATAAAAAATTATAGATACGTTGGAGACGTATCAGGGAGAAGCTAGTCCTATCGAAGACTACGCTTCTGGGAGCCTCCATCTTGAAGCATATAGAAGAGAGTAGCTGGTAAGTTAACCAAGTATCATCGCATAGCATAATCCTACCTGACGGTCCTCTCCTCGGCACCCCGCGAGAGAGCAATCACTGGGTTGTATCTCGCACTTAACTGGGTGTGTTTTATTAAGTATCCGATTTTAGTTGTAAGAGGTCGGAATACAACTCCAATTCGTCCTGTTACCGTGGACAAGACTATGTGAATAGATAAACTTCCCTGCAGGGGTGCACCACATTCCCCTGGGTCATGTCCGGCCTCGAAAGATCAACACGTCGCAACCCTACCTAGGGTCAACAAAGAGGCCAGCACGCCAGTCTATATCCTAAGCACGTAGGGGTCTTGGGCCCATCGCTCATTGCACTCCTACAAGCTGCGAGGGCGGCTGAGATCAGTCCTAGAAACCTCCATTTCAAAGGTAGGTGCTTTACACGGACCACCCGGGCGCGCGCCACTCAGTCGCTGATGTCTTGAAAGCTTCAGCTGATACTACGACACCGGTTGCCCATATCTTGTCCCACGTGGCGGTTAGTGCGTATATGGTCAACGACCAACTCATATCAAATATCCAAACTCCTTAGGCGTGTTATTATGAAATAACCATGGACATTGACCAGGGACCATGCCCACCTCTCTCCTGGGTGGTCTCAACCTGCCCTGTCGCTCCGCCACAAAGATCCACTTAGAGGGCCGCCGGGAAACATGTCCTTTCAGCCCCCAGTCCGTGAATCACTCGCGGGTACTCTACGATCTGACCCGACTTTAGTCACCACATGTCTCTAGTATGTATATAGTAAATATATACCCGTGATCACCTCCAGAGTGATCACCACTAGTACAGCGAGGTGCTATACAAACGGTTTTAAACCCCTTTTCGCGAATGCATTTTAAACCGTCGCCAAGTGAGTATGTGCGATAGGGGAGTCCTACCCGCACGACCCAAAAACCATCGGGGATAGGGAGCCATGATATATACAGTTGTCCCTATAAAATTGTTTCTGATCTCTCGAATATCCCAAATGCTTCATCCTTGCAACTCATTTGTGCTCGCATTGCCATCACAGTCGGTATTCTGTGGTGCTATGTTTACGATGCGTGACCCATCACAAACAGTTCATGATTATAAGACGTGTATGATAAGCAGACAATCACACACATTTACTTTTCCTCGACTGTATGCGATTCGATGTAAGAGTGCATACAGTTGTCCCTATAAAACTGTATGCGAAGCTTGAATACATCCGACACGATTCGTCCGTCGTACCCGCGTCGGATGAAGACCTATCGCACACGTTCTTCTATGACCAAACGTTTGCGATGCGCACAACATCATATACAATCCATAATTGCCAAGCGTGTGTGATAAGGTGAATTTCGCAAACATTTAATAAGAAGGAACTATGTGTGATGCTGTTGTTAATCGCATACGTTCTTTCTTAGTTGATCGTGTGTGCTGTAGAGATTGATCACACACGTAGTGGATCAGAGAAACGTGTCTGATCTCCTCGTCTATCGCAGACGTTTTGCTTTTGCAAACCGTGTGCAGTGTAATCCCTGCATTTAAAAATCACAGATTTTGAATTTGAAAGTAGGCAATCACTTATTTCATATCGAACCATGTTTATTACAAATATAGGTTCAACCACGAATGCATAATGGGTACATATACTAAAGAACTATAGAAGCACCAAGTAAAGAATGATGAACCACAGTTGTACTAAATACTGTAAAGAAAGAGGCGGAATACATTCTGGTTGCTGGAAAAGGTGAAGCGGAATGCCCATATTGTGCCCTCCTCCATGCGTAATGCATGCACGACTCTAGGCCAACCCCTTGTGATGGTTGCCGGTCCATCCTTCACTGTCTTCATTAGGACTTCTCGATGCTCATTGTAGTCTGGATGAAATACTTTAACCTTCATTGAGTATCCACAAATCATGTACTTTGCGAGGTAATTTTGAGTAAATTGCTTTCGGAACCACTGCGGATGAAAAAGATACAGACATTGTTGTCTAATAACTCATTATGGGCAGTAAAAAGAGAAGACTGCAGAGTTTGTAGTTACCATCCCATAGCTCACTGTTGTGTTGGATAGAGCGTGAACAAATAATTTGCTTGCCACCGTTCGTATCTTTTTGCTAATAATCCATATCAGTTTCCTCACTTGATGCTTGTTCATCAATATCTCATTGCCCCATACACAAAAAGGGTCGATGTGTGGATCTTTGCCAAGGGCATATGTACCTACAAGCAACAAGTCAATATTAGAAGCTAACAAGTGTCCAGGCCTGGATTTGTATGCACTACATTATGGAACGACGGGGGAGTACAAGCCGAGGGATGAAACTAACATCGGCAGAAAATGCTAGCCAGTCCCGTTGTTGTCATGCATAAGTAGTGGAAATGCATGATAAGTACAGCAACCTTAACATCAAACAAATATAGCTAAGGTAAACAACATCATCACAAAATGATAGCTTGAAATGTGTTGGTTTCAGCATGCTGTTAAAGCAAATATAAAATGGAAGGGAATGTTACCTACAACAGGCTTACCAACCATCAAATATTGCAATTCAAACTGGTATTGTTGAAAATGAATAGAACATAGGTCATGCTTAAATATCACACTGGATAAATGTGTAAAACTGAAATAAAGGGCACGTGTTAACTACACCAGGCATAACCGGAACCAAATATAGCCATTCAAACTGGCATTGATGAAATCGAGCAGCACAATTCTGACTTGCACAAAATGAACATCATATTGTGAATGACTGAAATAAAACAAGGCATAAATGGTTAGTATAACAACCAAATATAGCCATTGAAGATTGGGCAGAGTCTCACTGCAACCAACCTAACAAGCAAATATAGATAAACAGGGCATATGCTTGAAAACTTGACAAATGCTCACTGCAACCAACTTAACAAGCAAATACAGATAAACAAGGCATCTGCTTAAAAACTAGACAAATGCTCACTGCAACCAACCTAACAACCAAATACAGATAAATAAGGCATCTGCTTGATAACTGGACAAATGCTCACTGCAACCAACCTAACAACCAAATACAAATAAACAAGGCATCTGCTTGATAACTGGACAAATGATCACTGCAACCAACCTAACAACCAAATACAGATAAACAAGGCATGTACTCACTATAAACAACTAAATATAGCCATTCATGAAACTGAAGTGGGCAATTCATACTTAAACATCACATAGCCCTATTGAACATTACATTTTTGCATAACTAAAATAATTAAACATGGCACGGTTAAAACACCACAAGGCAAAAGCTACTACAACAAAGGGTACGGGTTGGCAAGCTAGAAAGGTAAGATTTGCTGATAGGATGTTGCCTCACACTTCATGGACGGGATCCTTCCAGTTGGAAGAGCACAGACCCATGGTGCGCTCTCTGATATCACAGATGGGCTGTTTCACCTTGGAAGAACCTTTGTGGGTGCCCTCCTCGTGGTCGTGGTCGATGAGATCTGACTTGGCAATTGAGGATCCCAAGCCGCCGCCGTAGAATGTGTCCTTCAGAAATGGCAAAATGGGCTCGATGGCGTACAATGATCGCAAATCCTTGACCGCATGGTGGAGGAGATCAGCGGGTGGGCCAGCGAAGAGATCGATGGCGGTTGAACCAGAGGGGTTGGGGATGGACCACATAACCTGTGACATGGACCGTGTGAAGCCGTCGCTGTCGACGAGCTTGATGTCATAGCCAGCTTTCCCGCGATACAGTAATATGCTAGCCCACTGACGTGAAGCCTTCGGCATGGCAACGTAGTCAACATCTTCACCGACTTCAGTGACTAGGTGTTGCTCCGGAATCGCCAGATCGGGGCGAACGGCGGCCACCTCGTCAACGTCCGCCCGACAGGCCATGATAAACCTCTTCTTGGCCGAACGCTCGTCGGGCTCCCCGGGATACGTGTTCAGGCTTAGGCTGCGACATTCTGCAGCAGGGGTGTGGATCTGGCGGGGAGGGACACCACAGACCTCATCTGGGGAGTGGGGCGACGGTATGGGAATCGCTGGGTAACCTGATCTTTATTATCTAAGCTAGGAGGAACAGGCAGACCGGCAGGGGTTGGCGGCGGCGGCGAGCTAGAGTTCGAGGGGGGAAGGGGGCGGGTGGGGGACTGTGGAGGGGTGGTGAGGTGGTGTTTGAGGATATGCCGCGGCTACTGAAAATTTTAGTAATGGTGGGTGGAGATGGTGGTGGAGGAGGGAGGGCGGCAGTTCAAAACTTCAAATGCCTCGGCTACTGCAATTTTACTATAAGGTCGGTGCTGGAGGAGTGGGGCGATGGTTGAAGTACCACGGCTACTAAAATTTGGGTAAAGGAATTGATGCAGGGCGGGAGCACCCAAAATCGGACACAGTCCAACAAGAATATGCATGCAGGATAATAAGGAAAAGCGGCGGAACCGCCGATTTTTGCAATGCTCAAGGCGGCTAGTTTGTTTTTAGATTTCTAGCTAGCTGGTCTATCGCACATGGTTTGTCCTAATTTTCAGACGTAGACATGGAATTCAATCTAAATAAACTACCCGCCTTTAGCTTGCACGGGTGGTGATTTTATAGCGCACTAGCATCGCACGCGGTTATGCCAGTACCTCCACGTTTGCTCGCGCTTGCGCAGTCGTGGTGATTCTTAGTGCACTTGCATCGCACATGGTTAAACCACTACCTACTGATACGTCTCCAACGTATCTATAATTTTTGATTGTTCCATGCTATTATATTATCTGTTTTGGATGTTTAATGGGCTTTAATATACCTTTTTATATTATTTTTGGGACTAACCTATTAACCGAAAGCCCAGTGCAAATTGCTGTTTTTTTGCCTATTTCAGTGTTTCGCAAAAAAGGAATATCAAACGGAATGAAACCTTCGCGAGGATCTTTTTTGGAACAAACGTGATCCAGGAGACTTGGAGTGAACGTCAAGGAAGCAGCGAGGCGGCCACGAGGTAGGAGGGTGCGCCGAGGGGGCCAGTCGTGCCCCCACCCTCGTGGGCCCCTCGCAGCTCCACTGACCTACTTCTTTCACCTATATATACTCTTATACCCTAAAACCTTCGGGGAGAGCCACGAAACACCTTTTCCACCGCCGCAACCTTCTGTACTTGTGAGATCCCATCTTGGGGCCTTTTCCGGCGCTCCGCCGGAGGGGGATTCGATCACGGAGGGCTTCTACATCAACACCATAGCCTCTCCGATGATGTGTGAGTAGTTTACCACAGACCTTCGGGTCCTTAGTTATTAGCTAGATGGCTTCTTCTCTCTCTTTGGATCTCAATACAAAGTTCTCCTCGATGTTCTTGGAGATCTATTCGATGTAACTCTTTTTGCGGTGTGTTTGCCGAGATCCGATGAATTGTGGGTTTATGATTTGATTATCTATGAATATTATTTGATTCTTCTCTGAATTCTTATATGCATGATTTGATATCTTTGCAAGTCTCTTCGAATTATCAGTTTGGTTTGGCCTACTAGATTGATCTTTCTTTCAATGGGAGAACTGCATAGCTTTGGGTTCAATCATGCGGTGCTCGATCCCAGTGACAGAAAGGGAAACGACACGTATTGTATTGTTGCCATCGAGGATAAAAAGATGGGGTTTATATCATATTGCTTGAGTTTATCCCTCTACATCATGTCATCTTGCCTAATGCGTTACTCCGTTCTTATGAACTTAATACTCTAGATGCATGCTGGATAGCGGTCGATGTGTGGAGTAATAGTAGTAGATGCAGAATCATTTCGGTCTACTTGTCACAGACGTGATGCCTATATTCATGATCATTGCCTTAGATATCATCATAACTATGCGCTTTTCTATCAATTGCTCGGTAGTAATTTGTTCACCCACCGTAATACATGCTATCTTGAGAAAAGCCACTAGTGAAACATATGGCCCCCGGGTCTACTTTACATCATGTAAGTTTCCAATCTACAATTCTAGTTTACTATTTATTTTGCAATCTTTATTTTCCAATCTATACCATAAAAATACCAAAAATATTTATCTTATTATCTTTATCGGATCTTACTTTTGCAAGTGGCCGTGAAGGGATTGAAAACCCCTTTATCGCGTTGGTTGCAAGGTTCTTGATTGTTTGTGCAGGTACTAGGCGACTTGCGTGTAGTCTCCTACTGGATTGATACCTTGGTTCTCAAAAACTGAGGGAAATACTTACACTACTTTGCTGCATCACCCTTTCCTCTTCAAGGAAAACCAATGCATGCTCAAGAGGTAGCATCTACACCCTTGATCGCGCTTGCGCAGTCGTGGTGATTTCACAACGCACTTGCATCGCACACGGTTAAACCAGTAAACCCTGATGCCGAACGCCGGTATTTAATCAGGGGAGTGGACCATCGGTGGCAGCATACTGTTTCCGCCGCATCTAGAATTGGCGGGACTGCCTGGTGGCGGGAAGGGCGGTGGTGGTGACAATGGGGCACCACCGTGTGGCTTTGCCCTCTTGATGGCCGGAGGCAGGCGTACGTCACTACAAAAAAAGACACATCCTGACATTTTGGGCCGAACGAATTTTTTTTCTGTCATGCTTATGACACTTCTATGACGATAATTGTGACAAAACCCGGTATCATCATAGATGTGGTGGGATCCTACTTCTATGACAAAAAATCATGACAGAAAATTGCCTTTTCGTCCTGGGCAGGCCGGAGACGCAGCTGCATGACATTCTTTGGGCCGTCCATGATGGAAAAAACCATGGTAGAAGCGAGGGCGAGGAAAATATCGGGGAGTTCCCGGTTATGGTGGGTCGTCGGGGCCGAGCGATGCACGGAGGTTTGCGCATTTCTCTCATACATGTACGCGCATGTGTGCAAGGCGTTGTGCTCTATTCTAACCCGAGCAAGGCGTTCGCCTACTAAACCCGAGCGATTGCACTGTAGGCTATGTGTTACTGAACCAGAGCGATCGATCCCTGGCTGTTAACTGAACCCGATCGAGCAATTCCTTCGCTACTGCTGCTAACTGAAGTCGATCGAACCTGTTGCCTCTTAATGAATAGTGAGTGTTGTGGGGGGGTAGATTAACAGTTCCCGGTGGGGGGTTGGATGAATAGGACCCCGTGGTAGTAGAGGCCATTGCCGCTGGATGAACAGGACCCCGATCGATCGAGCCGGTTGGGGGTGGATGAACAGGACCCATGGAGGGCTGGATGAACAGGACCCTGTGGAGGGCTGGTTGAATAGTAGCCGGTGGAGGGCTGGATGAACAGTAGCTCGTGGAGGGGTGGTTGAACAGGACCCCGTGGAGAGGGCTGGTTGAACAGTAGCCGGTGGAGGAGCGGTGGAGGCTGGATGAACAGGAGCCCGTGGATGAACAGTCGCAGGTGGAGGCTGGAGGAGGTCGACGGTGGATGAATAGTAGCCCGTGGAGGCTGGAGGAGGTCGATAGTGGAGATGAACAGTAGCCCGTGGAGTCTCGTTTTGCGGTACTCCACACCCCTCCCGATGAACAGGACCCCATTTCGACCGTAGCGGTCCAACACAAGTCCGTTTCCTCAGTTTTGCGGTAGGCCACACTCCTCCCAATCAACAGGACCCCGTTTCGACCGTAGGAGGTCCAAGAGAAGTCTGTTTCCTCCGTTTTGCGGTACGCCAGACCCCTCCTGATGAACAGGATCCCGTTTCGACCGTGGCCGGTCGAACAGAAGGCCATTTCCTCCGTTCTGCGGTACGCCAGGCCTCATTTCGATCGGCTGTTCCGTCCAAGCCGGTTGGCACCCGATGAACACGACGCATTCCATTGCCTCCCGAAGAACATGACGACGCAGTTTCTCCGTTCCGACTCAGCCATGTACACGAGCCCTAGCCATACGTATGCGCGAGTAGGTGTTCGAGACCCCGCCCGTATGTACGTACGTGGCTGTATTTACTTTCTTGCACCCTGGTTGTACGTATGTGTACATGATATTAACGGGACTGCGTGACATGCTACGTGCGTGCCTCTACTATGACACATGCGCGCCTATACTATGACACATGCCCTTCCTTACTCGGCCCGGTTCATCGCTGCAGCTTACAGACAGACCAATCATATGTACGTACATGTTCGCAAATAGAATGACAACGTTACGTACGCTTTGATCAGGTGGGTCCAGACTGTCAGGGAGGATAAGGAGGCACTTCCTTGCGTGCGAAGATGTAGCTGGTGGGTCCCAGCAGTCAGGGGGGAACGTTTTTTTCACGAAACACGGTGGCCCGTCCGGTGGGTCCCTACTTTCAGGTGGAGGAATCATTAGTTTCCGCGTAATAAGGAGGCACTGATACATCTCCAACGTATCTATAATTTTTGATCGTTCCATGATATTATATATTTTGTTTTGGATGTTTAATGGGCTTTATTATACACTTTTATATTATTTTTGGGACTAACCTATTAACCGGAGGCCCAGCCCAAATTGCAGTTTTTTTGCCTATTTCAGTGTTTTGAAGGAAAAGGATATCAAACGGTGTCCAAACGGAATGAAACCTTCGGGAACGTGATTTTCAGAACAAACGGGATCCAGAGGACTTGGAGTGGACGTCAAGCAATCAACGAGGAGGCCACAAGGCAGGGAGGCGCAACTGCCCCCCTGGGCGCGCCCCCACCCTCGTGGGTCCCTCGTAGCTCTCCTGACCGACCTCTTTCGCCTATATATACTCATATACCCTGGAAACATCAGATACGGAGCCAAAACCCTATTTCCACCGCCGCAACCTTTTGTACCCGTGAGATCCCATCTTGGGGCCTTTTTCGGCGCTCTGCCGGAGGGGGCACTGATCACGGAGGGCTTCTACATCAACACCATAGCCTCTCCGATGATTTGTGAGTAGTTTACCTCAGACCTTCGGGTCCATAGTTATTAGCTAGATGGCTTCTTCTCTCTCTTTGGATCTCAATACAAAGTTCTCCTCGATTCTCTTGGAGATCTATTCGATGTAACTCTTCTTTTTGCGGTGTGTTTGTTGAGATCCGATGAATTGTGGGTTTATGATCAAGATTATCTATGAACAATATTTGAATCTTCTCTGAATTCTTTTATGTATGATTGGTTATCTTTGCAAGTCTCTTCGAATTATCAGTTTGGTTTGGCCTACTAGATTGATCTTTCTTGCAATGGGAGAAGTGCTTAGCTTTGGGTTCAATCTTGCGGTGCTCGATCCCAGTGACAGTAGGGGAAACGACACGTATTGTATTGTTGCCATCGAGGATAAAAAGATGGGGTTTATATCATATTGCATGAGTTTATCCCTCTACATCATGTCATCTTGCCTAAAGCGTTACTCCATTCTTATGAACTTAATACTCTAGATGCATGTTGGATAGCGGTCGATGTGTGGAGTAATAGTAGTAGATGCAGGCAGGAGTCGGTCTACTTGTCACGGACGTGATGCCTATATACATGATCATACCTATATATTCTCATAACTATGCTCAATTCTATCAATTGCTCGACAGTAATTTGTTCACCCACCGTAATACTTATGCTCTTGAGAGAAGCCACTAGTGAAAACTATGGCCCCCGGGTCTATTTTCCATCATATTAATCTCCCGTCAACTAGCTATTTCTTTCGCCGTTTATTTTGCAATCTTTACTTTTACTCTTTATCATAAAAATACCAAAAATATTATCTTATCATTTCTATCAGATCTCACTTTTGCAAGTGGCCGTGAATGGATTGACAACCCCTTTATCGTGTTGGTTGCAAGGTTCTTATTTGTTTGTGTAGGTACGTGGGACTCGAGCATGGTCTCCTACTGGATTCATACCTTGGTTCTCAAAAACTGAGGGAAATACTTACGCTACTTTACTGCATCACCCTTTCCTCTTCAAGGGAAAACCAACGCAGTGCTCAAGAGGTAGCAAGAAGGATTTCTGGCACCGTTGCCGAGGAGTCTACGCACAAGTCAAGACATACCAAGTACCCATCACAAACTCTTATCCCTCGCATTACATTATTTGCCATTTACCTCTCGTTTTCCTCTCCCCCACTTCACCCTTTCCATTTTATTCGCTTTCTTTTTCGTTTGCCTTTTTCTTGCCAGATCTATTGTTTGCTTGTGTTACCATGTGCCTTCTATTTGCTTGCATCTTTGCTTGCTAAAAATCTATTGATATGGATCTACTTAAAGTGTTCTACTTGGATCATCTTCGATCCTTATGCGCTCGTGCTGAAACCCCAACTAGCCTAGTTGATGGGAAATCTTTAGATGAGCATGCTCACTTTGTGCGTCACCGTTTGTCTGAAAAGGGGAGACTCTTATGGGATCAAATAAACAGATTGATGTGTTATGCTTGGAATCTTTGTGAAATTTATGGTTTTACTTGTTGCTCTGAAAACCTAAAGAAACACCTTCCCTACCAATGTGAGTTTAGTGATAATGGAATCATATCTGCGTATGCTAAGGGTGTTTATAATTACTATGATGTTCAACAAATTGAAGAATTTGTTGCTTTTAAGGGTGCTTATGAAATTGCTTCTTTGATTGAAACGTATGATGCTACTCTTTACAAATCTGAAAATTTTGCCATACTTAAATATTGTTATGATAATTATGCTTATAATGCCTATGTTAAACCATATATTGAGGACTCCTCCGCTGAAGAGGCTAATATTTTGCAAGAGTCTATGGAGGAAGAAAATAATGATATACACGAATCTATAGATAATTATGATTCCGATGATTTGATTGAAATATCCATTGATGAACAAGATGCTTGCTATTCTTGTGGCCATGATGCCAATATTTATGAAGATGAATTTGCTATAGTTCCTTCTGTTAAACATGAGATCGTTGCTATTGCACCCACACTTGATAGTTCCTTCGATGAAAAGCATGATTGCAATGATTTTACTATAAATTCTCTTGATGTCAATTGTGCCAATAATATTCAAAACCCTAAGCTTGGGGATGCTGGTTTTGCTATGTCTACTACTTGTTGCAATGATCATGATTGGGGTGATTCTTCTTGTGATCTTGAAAATTCATTTAAGCCCCATGATGAATATGAGATTGATAATAGTGCTTGCAATATTATTGAAAGTGGGTTTGGAAGAGTGTCAACTTTAGATCCCACATATTTGGAGAATGTTCAATCTCATGAATTTTTTGATAAAAGTGGGTTTGGAGAGGTCATGACTTTAGTTAATGATAATCCCACTATCTTGGAAGAGTGTCAACTTTGCATACATGTGGATCGTGTTCATAATATGTTTTGTGATAGCTATATTGTTGAATTTGCTTATGATCCTACATGTAATTATTATGAGAGAGGAAAATATGGTTGTATAAATTTTCATGTTACTAAATTACCTCTCTTCATGTTGAGATTGCTATCGTCACTTTCTCCTTCCTTGCATATGCTAGTTTTTGCTTGCCTTGCAAATTTCTTTGCTTATAATATGCCTATGCATAGGAAGTATGTTAGACTTATATGTGTTTGTCATGTGTTTTATGATGATCTCTTTGCACTTCAATTCTTGTCTTTCATGTGAGCATCATTAAAATTATCAATGCCTAGCTAAAATGCTTTAAAGAAAAGCGCTTGTTGGCAGGCAACCCAATTTTATTTTAGTTTTTTGCTTTTTGCTCCTGTTTAGTAATAAATCTTTGATCTAGCCTCTGGTTAGATTTGTTTTTATGTTTTAATTAGTGTTTGTGCCAAGTAAAACCTATAGGATCTTCTTGGATGATAGTTATTTGATCTTGCTGAAAATTCCAGAAACTTTCTGTTGACGAAAACAATTGTTAAAAATCACCAGAACGTGATAAAATACTTATTCCAATTGCAATATATCAATAAACAAATTATATAGGTCGTCCTATTTTGGTAGATTTTTCTGAGTTACAGAAGTTTGCGTTAGTTACAGATTACCACAGACTGTTCTGTTTTTGACAGATTCTGTTTTTCGCGTGTTGTTTGCTTATTTTGATGAATCTATGGCTAGTAAAAGAGTTTATAAACCATAGAGAAGTTGGAATACAGTAGGTTTAACACCAATACAAATAAAGAATGAGTTCATTACAGTACCTTGGATTGGTGTTTTGTTTTCTTTCGCTAACGGAGCTTACGAGATTTTCTGTTAAGTCTTGTGTTGTGAAGTTTTCAAGTTTTGGGTAAAGATTTGATCGATTATGGAACAAGGATTGGCAAAATCCTAAGCTTGGGTATGCCCAAGGCACCCCAAGGTAAAATTCAAGGACAACCAAAAGCCTAAGCTTGGGGATGCCCCGGAAGGCATCCCCTCTTTCGTCTTCGTCCATCGGTAACTTTACTTGATGCTATATTTTTATTCACCACATGATATGTGTTTTACTTGGAGCATCTTGTATGATTTGAGTCTTTGCTTTTTAGTTTACCACAATCATCCTCACTGAATACACTTTTGAGAGAGACACACATGATTCGGAATTTATTAGAATACTCTACGTGCTTCACTTATATCTTTTGAGCTATATAGTTTTTGCTCTAGTGCTTCACTTATATCTTTTAGAGCACGGTAGTGGTTTTGTTTTATAGAAACTATTGTCTCTCATGATTCACTTATATTAATTTGAGAGTCCTACAAAACAGCATGGTAATTTGCATAAATTGTGAAATTAGTCCTCATATGATAGGCATCCAAGATTAGTAAAAACATTCTTATAAGTGCGTTGAATACTAAGAGAAGTTTGATGCTTGATGACTGTTTTGAGATATGGAGGTAGTGATATTAAAGTTGTGCTAGTTGAGTAGTTGTGAATTTGAGAAATACTTGTGTTGAAGTTTGCAAGTCCCGTAGCATGCACGTATGGTAAGCGTTGTGTTACAAATTTGAAACATGAGGAGTTATTTGATTGTCCTCCTTATGAGTGGTGGTCGGGGACGAGCGATGGTCTTTTCCTACCAATCTATCCCCCTAGGAGCATGCGCGTAATGCTTGGTTTTTGATGACTTGTAGATTTTTGCAATAAGTATGTGAGTTCTTTATGACTAATGTTGAGTCCATGGATTATACGCACTCTCACCATTCCATCATTGCTAGCCTCTTCGGTACCGCGCATTGCCCTTTCTCACCTTGAGAGTAGGTGCAAACTTCGCCGGTGCATCCAAACCCCATGATACGATACGCTCTATCACACATAAACCTCCTTATATCTTCCTCAAAACAGCCACCATACCTACCTATTATGGCATTTCCATAGCCATTCCGAGATATATTGCCATGCAACTTTCCACCGTTCCGTTTATCATGACACGCTTCGTCATTGTCATATTGCCTTGCATGATCATGTAGTTGACATCGTATTTGTGGCAAAGACACCATGCATATTATTTGATACATGTCACTCTTGATTCATTGCTCTTCCCGGTACACCGCTGGAGTCACTCATATAGAGTCATACTTTGTTCTAGTATCGAGTTGTAATCATTGAGTTGTAAATAGATAGAAGTGTGTTGATCATCATTCATAGAGCATTGTCCTAGAAAAAGGGAAAGGCCAAAAAAAAAAGAAGGCCAAAAAAAGGGGCAATGGTACTATCCTATTTTTTCCACACTTGTGCTTCAAAGTAGCACCATGATCTTTATGATAGAGAGTCTCTTGTTTTGTCACTTTCATATACTAGTGGGAATTTTTCATTATAGAACTTGGCTTGTATATTCCAACAATGGGCTTCCTCAAATGCCCTGGGTCTTCGTGAGCAAGCAAGTTGGATGCACACCCACTTAGTTTCTTTTGTTGAGCTTTCATACATATATAGCTCTAGTGCATCCGTTGCATGGCAATCCCTACTCCTTGCATCGACATCAATTGATGGGCATCTCCCTAGCTCGTTGATTAGCCGCGTCAATGTGAGACTTTCTCCCTTTTTGTCTTCTCCACATAACCCCCGTCATTATATTCTATTCCACCCATAGTGCTATATCCATGGCTCACGCTCATATATTGCGTGAAAGTTGAAAAAAGTTTGAGATTACTAAAGTATGAAACAATTGCTTGGCTTGTCATCGGGGTTGTGCATGATGAGAGCATTCTTGTGTGACGAAAATGGAGCATGACCAAACTATATGATTTTGTAGGGATAAACTTACTTTGGCCATGTTATTTTGAGAAGACATAATTGCTTAGTTAGTATGCTTGAAGTATTATTACTTTTATGTCAGTATTAAACTTTTATCTTGAATCTTTCGGATCTGAATATTCATGCCACAAATAAGAGAATTACATTGAAATTTTGGCTAAGTAGCATTCCACATCAAAAATTATGTTTTTATCATTTACCTACTCGAGGACGAGCAGGAATTAAGCTTGGGGATGCTTGATACGTCTCCAACGTATCTATAATTTTTGATTGTTCCATGCTATTCTATATTCTGTTTTGGATGTTTAATGGGCTTTATTATACACTTTTATATTATTTTTGGGACTAACCTATTAACCGGAGGCCCAGCCCAAATTGCTATTTTTTGCCTATTTCAGTGTTTCGAAGGAAAAGGATATCAAATGGAGTCCAAACGGAATGAAACCTTTGGGAACTTGATTTTCGGAACAAACGTGATCCAGAGGACTTGGAGTGGACGTCAAGCAATCAACAAGGAGGCCACGAGGCAGGGAGGCGCGCCCCCACCCTCGTGGGCCCCTCGTAGCTCTCCTGACCGACCTCTTTCGCCTATATATACTCATATACCCTGGAAACATCAGATACGGAGCCAAAACCCTATTTCCACCGTCGCAACCTTCTGTACCCGTGAGATCCCATCTTGGGGCCTTTTCCAGCGCTCCGCCGGAGGGGTATTGATCACGGAGGGCTTCTACATCAACACCATAGCCTCTCTGATGACGTGTTAGTAGTTTACCTTAGACCTTCGGGTCCATAGCTATTAGCTAGATGGCTTCTTGTCTCTCTTTGGATCTCAATACAAAGTTCTCCTCGATTCTCTTGGAGATCTATTCGATATAACTCTTCTTTTTGCGGTGTGTTTGTCGAGATCCGATGAATTGTGGGTTTATGATCAAGATTATCTATGAACAATATTTGAATCTTCTCTGAATTCTTTTATGTATGATTGGTTATCTTTGCAAGTCTCTTCGAATTATCAGTTTAGTTTGGCCTACTAGATTGATCTTTCTTGCAATGGGAGAAGTGCTTAGCTTTGGGTTCAATCTTGCGGTGCTCGATCCCAGTGACAGTAGGGGAAACGACACGTATTGTATTGTTGCCATCGAGGATAAAAAGATGGGGTTTATATCATATTGCATGAGTTTATTGTGACGCCCGGGTAATTAAGCTACATTAATTCCCTGCTAATGATGCCACGTCACCACGGTTACTGTTGTTAACCTCATGTTAGTTTAAAACGGATTCAAAACTCAAATTCAAACTATAACAAACAACAAAAGTTTTCAAACATCAAAACTAAAATGTTCGGAGTGAACAAAATATTGCATAGGTAATTATGATGGAGAAACCACACCTTTATAAAATGTTTAAATACTATAAGATGAATAAAACAACAGCAAAAACAATTTATTAAATACCTTTTGTAATTAATAAAATGTCTAAATAATTTATTTGAGGATTGGACTTTTTGTGACTATGGGCTAAGTTGAGATCCTAAATTAGATGCTAAGTGTATGTTTTACTAAAACTAAAATAATTGGAAATAAAGTAAAACAATAAAAAGTAGATAAATAAAAAGAACAGAAAAGTAACGTAAAACAAAAATAGAAAATTAATAAAATAAAATAAAATAAACAAACAGAAAAAGGCACCCCCCAACTGGGCCTCGACCCAGCAGGCCATTGGGCCAACCAGCCCAACTCGGCAAAGGCCCAACCGGCCACCCCACTCCCCCATAACCCCCACCCCTGGTCAAACCCTAACCCAACCACCCGCACTCCTCCCCCCACGTCGTTCCCCTCCCCCGATCCAGATCGGATCGGAGCTCACACGCACGCCGCCGCCGCTGCCCGGTACGCCGCCTCGCCGTTCACCCGCGCCGCCCGCTGGATCGCCCCATCCTCTTCTCCTCTCCGCCGTCCCCTCGTCACCGGGACGCAACCGCTCGCCATCGCTGTGCGCCAGCACCGTCGCCCGAGGACCTCGCCGGAGCTTCCCCTGCCGGACTGCCTCCTCCTCCTCAACGGCCTGCCTCCTCTTCGTCACCGTCGTCCCCGACGTCCTCCTCGACCCCCGCTGCACGAACCCCTACCGCCCCAGTGAGCCTCCGCCTCGCTCCTTCCCTCCCCTATGACCCGCGCTCGCGCGCCCTGCGCTCATCGTCGCGGCCACCGCACGCGTGCGCCCCATGCACGCCCGCGGTCGTGCTCCCCCTCGTACGCCCATCCTGTCCAGAACGCCATCTGCGTCGGCGACGCCCCGTCCTGCTGCTTGGCGCTCTCCCGGCCTCGTCGGCTTGCGCGCAGCGCCCGGACGCCCACCTGTGTTGGCCTAGTCGCCCACGCCCACGGCTGCCCATGCGCGCCCGGCGCCTATTGCCGCCCCTAGTCGCGTGCTCTGCCTCGCCCGCACCGCTACCAGCACTACCCGCTGCCGCGCTCGACGCATGTGGCTTGCTACCCGCCGCACTTGCCGCTGCTTGCCCCTCGCTCCCCCGCCGCCATCCCAGTTCGCCACGTCGGTCGAGCACCGTGGCCGCCGACCCGCCCCTCGCGTGCGGGCGTTGGCCCTTTGCCGCCGGCGCCCAGCGCCGTTAGCCCGCGCCCGATAGGCCCCCAGGGCCAATGACAAGTGGGGCCCAACCCCTGGAACGTTTAAAAAAATGAATATAAATAAATAAATGATAATTAAATTAATTAATTAATTAATTGATTAAGTTAATTAATCCTATTTAATTAATCTAATTAACTAGTTAGTTTAATTAAACAGTAATTAGATTAGTTAAACCCTAATTAGACTAAACAGTCAATGACGAACGGGACCCACACGTCAGCTGAGCAGTCAACGCCTCTGTTGACAGCATGCAATGTTCTGGATAATGTTGAATTAAATTAATTAAATAAATTCTAAAAATGATTTAAAACTTTAGAAAATCATATAAAATAAACCGTAGCTCAGATGAAAAAAGTTTGTACATGAAAGTTGCTCGGTACGACGAGACGAATCCGAATACGCAGCCCGTTCGTCCGCCACACATCCCTAGCATAGCAAACATGCAACTTTCCCACTCCAGTTCCTCTGTCCGAAAACGCGAAACACCGGGGATACTTTCCCAGATGTTTCCCCCCTTCGTCGGTATCACCTCCTACCGCGTTAGGGCACACCTAGCACCGTTACTTGTCATGCCATGCATCGATATGCATCTGTTTGAAGTGTATTCATTTTTTCTTCCCCCTCTTCTCTCCGGTAGACTACGAGACTGACGCCGCTGCTGGTGCCCCGATCGACTACGTTGTTGACGACCCCTCCTTGCCAGAGCAACCAGGCAAGCCCCCCCCCCCTTGATCACCAGATATCGCCTATTCTTTTCTATACTGCTTGCATTAGAAGAGTGTAGCATGTTACTGCTTTCGGGTAATCCTATTCTGCTGCATAGCCTGTCATTGTTGCTACAGTTGTTACCCTAACCTGCTATCCTACTGCTTAGTATAGTATGCTAGTGTTCCATCAGTGGCCCTACACTCTTGTCCGTCTGCCATGCTATACTACTGGGCCGTGATCACTTCGGGAGGTGATCACGGGCATATGCTATACACTTTATACTATTACATTACTTATGATACTGTTCGTCGATGGGGGCTGAAGGGGCAGGTGGCTCCATCCCGGTAGAGGTGGGCCTGGGTTCCCGCGGCCCCCGACTGTTACTTTGTGGCGGAGCGACAGGGCAGGTTGAGACCACCTAGGAGAGAGGTGGGCCTGGCCTTGGTCGGCGTTCGTGGATACTTCAAATTAACATGCTTAACGAGATCTTGGTATTTGATCTGAGTCTGGCCACTGGCCTATACGCACTAACCAACTACGCGGGAAAGATATGGGCACTCGATGTCGTGGTATCAGCCGAAGCCTTCGTGACGTCGGCGACTGAGCGGCGCGCGCCGTATTGGACTGGAACGCCTGCTAGCCTAGGTCTTCTTCCGGCCGCGTACGCAACATGCAGGTGTGCAATGGGCGATGGGCCCAGACCCCTGCGCGCATAGGATTTGGACCGGCGTGCTGACCTCTCTGTTGTGCCTAGGTGGGGCTGCGACGTGTTGATCTTCCGAGGCCGGGCATGACCCAGGAATGTGTGTCCGGCCGAATGGG
Source organism: Triticum aestivum (assembly GCF_018294505.1). Taxonomy (NCBI): domain Eukaryota; kingdom Viridiplantae; phylum Streptophyta; class Magnoliopsida; order Poales; family Poaceae; genus Triticum; species Triticum aestivum. The sequence continues at coordinate 86,972,052 of NC_057808.1, forward strand.
ATCGAGCGTTTTGGGTTATGTGGTGCACCCCTACAGGGAAGTTTATCTATTCGAATAGCCGTGTCCCTCGGTAAAAGGACGACCCGGAGTTGTACCTTGACCTTATGACAACTAGAACCGGATACTTAATAAAACACACCCTTTCAAGTGCCAGATACAACCCGGTGATCACTCTCTCACAGGGCGACGAGGAGGGGATCGCCGGGTAGGTTTATGCTATGCGATGCTACTTCGTGAACTTATCATCTACTCTCTTCTACATGCTGCAAGATGGAGGTGGTCTGAAGCGTAGTCTTCGATAGGATTAGCCATCCCCCTGTTATTCTGGCATTCTGTAGTTCAGTCCACCGATATGGCCCTTTACACATATACCCATGCATATGTAGTGTAGCTCCTTGCTTGCGAGTACTTTGGATGAGTACTCACGGTTGCTTTTTCCCCTTTCCCTTCTACCTGGTTGTCGCAACCAGATGCTAGAGCCCAGGAGCCAGACGCCACCGTCGACAACGACTCCTACTACACCGGAGGTGCCTACTACTACGTGCAGGCCGCTGACGACGACCAGGAGTAGTTTAGGAGGATCCCAGGCAGGAGGCCCGCACCTCTTTCGATCTGTATCCCAGTTTGTGCTAGCCTTCTTAAGGCAACTTGTTTAACTTATGTCTGTACTCAGATATTGTTGCTTCCGCTGACTCGTTTGTATTCAAGCTAATGTATTCGAGCCCTCCAGGCCCCTGGCTTGTAATATAAAGCTTGTATTATTTTAATTTGTGTCTAGAGTTGTGTTGTGATATCTTCCCGTGAGTCCTTGATCTTGATCGTACACATTTGCGTGTATGATTAGTGTATGATTGAATCGAGGGCGTCACATTTATCCCTCTACATCATGTCATCTTGCTTAAAGCGTTACTCCGTTCTTATGAACTTAATACTCTAGATGCATGCTGGATAGCGGTCTATGTGTGGAGTAATAGTAGTAGATGCAGGCAGGAGTCGGTCTACTTGTCACGGACATGATGCCTATATTCATGATCATACCTAGATATTCTCATAACTATGCTCAATTCTATCAATTGCTCGACAGTAATTTGTTCACCCACCGTAATACTTATGCTCTTGAGAGAAGCCACTAGTGAAACCTATGGCCCCCGGGTCTATTTTCCATCATATTAATCTCCCGTCAACTAGCTATTTATGTCGCCGTTTAGTTAGCAATCTTTACTTTTACTCTTTATCATAAAAATACCAAAAATATTATCTTATCATCTCTATCAGATCTCACTTTTGCAAGTGGCCGTGAAGGGATTGATAACCCCTTTATCGCGTTGGTTGCAAGGTTCTTATTTTTTTGTGTAGGTACGTGGGACTCGAGCGTGGTCTCCTACTGAATTGATACCTTGGTTCTAAAAAACTGAAGGAAATACTTACGCTACTTTATTGCATCACCCTTTCCTCTTCAAGGGAAAACCAACGCAGTGCTCAAGAGGTAGCAGGCACTTCCTTACTGCAGCCGTGGACCCAGCTGTAAGCCCCTCCACGTACAATACTCTTCCGATGGAAGTCGTTCCTTGACCACATTGATCATGCCACGCCGAGGGCACCAAGGCGGTGGACGACGGCGAGGCCTAGGAAGGGGACGACACGGAGCCGGGGAAGACGCGGCAGTGGATGCCCACGCGGAGAGGAGTACGAGGGTTCACTGGTTCGGCTGTGATGTGAGATTGTCGTCGCCACAGAATAACATGAGGTGTGGGTGAGTAGAGGGATGCGGCCTGGCCAGCGGCGGGAGTAGTAGGAGGCGGTGAGGCCTCCGCGGCAGCACAACCGGCCATGGGAGGCAAGAGCAGGCGGCACGACCGGCACTGGTTTGGGCGGCTGTAGAAAGAAGACCAGAGGTTGAAGAAGCACTACGGCCGTTGGATGGACATCGTACGGTCACCGGAGCTAGAATCATTCATTATTGACTAAGTTGACAAAGCCCTCCGTCCGTGTCAGTAGGCCCACAAGTCAGCCTCCAACTACGGTGGGTCCCAGCTAGCAGGGGGAGTATTCATTTTTTATGCGTAATAAGGAGGCACTTCCTTGCGTGCAAACATATAGCTGGTGGGGTCCGACCTGTCAGTGGGAGGAATGTTTTTTCCGCAAACTACAGAGGCCCTTCCAATGGGTCCCAGCTGTCAGGTGGAGGAATCATTATTTTGCGCGTAATAAGGAGGCATTTCCTTGCGTGCCGTCGTGGACCCAGCTGTCAGCCTCTCCACGTACAGTCCACTTCCGATGGATGTCGTTCGTTGACCACGCCGCGCCGAGAGCACCAGGGTAGTGGACGACGGCGAGGCCTAGGAAGGGAACGACACGGAGCCAGGGAAGGCTCGACAGTTGTTTCCCATGTGGAGGGGAGTACGAGGGTTTACTGGTTTGCCTGCCGTCGTCAGAGAATAACAGCAGGTGTGGGTGAGTAGAGGGATGGCTAGGCCAGCGATGGGAGTACGGTGGGGCGGTGAGGCCTGCGCGGCAGCACAGCCGGCCGCGGGAGGAGGGAGCAGGCAGTCCCGCCAGCGCTTGTTTGAGCGGATGGAACAGGAAGAGCAGAGATTGAAGAAGCACGACGACCGTTGGATCGACATCCAACAGTCACTGTTCTCATGTGTTGACTAAGTTGACACGACGTTGTGTGTGCGTCAACCTTTTTTTAGGAAAGCGTACGCGTCAACCTATAGTAGGCGCACAAGTCAGCCTCAAATCTGTGGAAAATAGCATACAACCCATCTACCATTATTTCTAATAATTTACAGCCCATTTGCTAATTCTTAAGGATTTTTTTGGAGCCCATCTTCTTTTTGTTAGCATTATAGTCCATATTGTGGCGACGGTTAAAAATATATGAAATTTTGCATATTTCGGTGCGGTCAACTATTTTTAATCCCGAAATATCGAGTCACATTCAAACTATTTGGAAAAATAATTTATATAAATATAAAATCCAAATAATTGTCCATGCATAAAAATCAATGGAATTTAAAATCTTGTAATGAAAAAAATTGAAACTAATTCCCGGTTTGATATGTTTTAAAAATATACAACCCATTTCTCATTACTGATAGCCCATTTTCTAGGCAAATCGAATGAAACTCTCCTTGTCTTGAAAGATTTGCAGCCCAGCAGGGCTGACAAAGCAAGTAGGCCTCGTTTGGGTATTTATTTAAAAAAAGTAGAACTAGGCTAGCCATTTTCAGCAAGAAAAAAACACAACTGGGCTCATGATATGGTAAACATAAATAAAACCCTGGCTAGACGGGCCACAACCCCCGCACAGCCCCGTTGTTACCCTGATCCGTCACTAAAACTAGTATAAATAACAACTGCTTATTCCTCAAAAAAGAAGTAAATAACAACCGTGCGACTTGCTGGGTCCCTGGTGTCAGCCGCTCGTTGTGTAATTCTCTCATTTATTGACTACGTTGACAATGGCGTGAGCCCCAGATGTCCAACCATTAGAAGGAACCATTTTTTGTGGCTTGTAATAACGAGGCACTTGCTTGCGTACTGCCATGATGCTGGTGGGTCCCTACTGTCATCCTCTCCACATACAGTCATCTTCTTATTCCTCTCGGTTGTTGATGACGTTGACAATGCAAGCGGGCGGCGCACCGTGCATGGCGAGTGAACCAAGGCGAGGGACGACGGCGAGGCCTCGGACGGAACAAACAGGAGCCGTGGAAGATGCGTCGGTCCAGTCGCAGGCAGAGGGGAGTACGAGGGTTGACTGGTTCGGGTGCGGGTGCGTGTTGCGGCTGATGTCGCCGGAGAATAATAGGACGTGTGGGGGAATAGAAGGAGGGACTGGCCAACATTGGAGGGTATGGTAGGGCGGCGGAGGCGCGGCTAGCCATGAGAGGCGGGAGCAGGAGGAGCCGACGGGGTGGTTTGGTTTGGGCGGCTGGAGGAAGAAGACAAGAGATAGAAGATACATGACAGATGTTGGATGTCAATCTAACGGCTGGTAGGCAGAATCGTTTTTTGACTAGCTAGTAAGTCGACACCACCTTGGATAGGATATTTCCTTGTGGGTCCCAAATGTCAGAATCCAAATCTGTCACGGTCATGCAGCCTTTCTTATGAAAATTTACAACCCATTTGGTGTGCTAGTTCAAAATAAGTTTGTGGGTGCTGGTGGGGGCTAATCACTTGGCTTCTGTAATGCACAGTGAGCTCAAGCAGCCGGTGAGAGTGATGTTATTTCCCTTGGTTGGGATTTGTTACAATATTTCACTCTAAATTAAATGAATGGCAAGCCATTTGCCTTGTTTCAAAGAAAATATGACAGTCACAGCCGTGTTGAAAAGGGCAAGAACATCTAACTCCAGCTTACAAGTTGTACAAAAGCACAAGGGTTAATTGTTCATCAGGTTTAGACAAAACCCAGATTGAAAAGGGAAACAACATCTAACTCCAGCACTGTTTTCGGCAGTCACAGTCAAATGGATCGGTCAGGTCCATAGAATGATCATCCTGGGTCATAAAATTTACTGGATTATGACCACAATATGTTGTAAATAGAAGCCCGGCACGTTCAGAAGCTCTTTTGTCCACCTGAAACTCCTTTTTTTTCTCTTCGACATACCCATCCGTCAAAACCTTGCTGCTGATAAACTTAAGCCTGATGGACAATAGTAACCTCGGATTTAGCAGCAAGAATGTGACAAATCTAGTGTTTGCATGGTTGGCTACATATCGTTCTAGTGTTATTGTCTTCAATCGAATGTCATGAGAAGTGAGAAAATCCCGGTGCTTACGAATCCACTGATTGGTTATAACTTTCTTACCCCGTCCTGTTGCCTAAATAGACATGAAGACTGAAAATAGTTAAGGTATAAAAAAAGAGTGTCGAAAGAGCAACAACTGAACGGTTAATTCTAGTACACTATATGCGTGAAATTATCACCTTTATATACAACTTTTCCATACATGGAAAGTATTGCAGCAAGCCAATAATCTTGTTCAGATCAAAACTATTCATTTGGATATATTAGATCTTGACAGAATCCAGCACCATTGATAGGCTATCCACGGAGAAACTCTTCATTGAGAATAGAACATAATATTAGTACAAAATGTGTACTCCAAGATGATATATAACTTATGCGCAGAAATTTAAAATGCAGGTTATGGTTACAAGTGTAGATGATAATATAAAGTACGTACCTGAAGAACTGTGGAGCCAAACACCATCTTGAAATGAGAACAGAGATCATGTATTACACCCAAGGTCTCCAGTTTAGGCGCAGAGAGGACGGTTATTTGCGACGGCGAATAACTAGAATCAAGGATCAACCTGTGAAGTGAAGGGGCATCTTGGATGATGAGTTGCCTTTCGTCAAAAGAAATTCCAATTCTTACAAGGTTAGGCGACTTTATTTGGAGACAACCGATTCTAACTGTGAAAACAAGCAGCAAGCACTCCAGGGTAGGGCAACTGGAGTGGATGATGCTGTGCAATGAGGCCTCCGATATACGAACCCGCACAAGTGAAAGTTTCTTGAGAAATGGGAGTCGAAGGTTTAGTACCAGATTGTCTGGTAGGTAGCACAGCGCAAAGGTGGCGGTGTGGAGAGAGGAGGAAAACTGTGAGATGGACATTGGTGCTGAGGGCACAAGTACATGGCGTTCGGTATCTGGTAGGTGATTTCCTGGGGAATAGTAGAACTCAAGCAGCTGTAGTTCTGTGAATTCATGGGATTTCAGCTAGGCATCCACCGTGCAGGGCATCTTTTTTCCATTGATCATTATTCTATTTATTCTGACCTCCGTACTTCGATCGAGATATTGGACATAGAATGCCACTCTTTAAAAAGGAAAAAAGGTGCTTGCTCAGGTAGCATGACGGGATGCAGAGGCTTTGAACGGAGCCCTGGTGGGAGGAGATGATGGCTCTGGGAGTTCAAAATCATTGAAGAGAGATAGCTCACGACAGTCGAGATTAAGGGGCGCGGCGCGCCATAGAGGGCGCCACTGAATTGAGAGGACTTGGGTGTGGCAGCAATCCTTGGTGGGGAGAAGCGAGATGATCTCCCCAAGGATGGTGTCCGGGAGATCGCTGATGCGGTCCACCCAAGATTCTACGGGTTCCTAGGATCCGATGGTGGTGGGCTCGCCGCTTCTCTCCACGCTACCGGGTGCGGGATCTACAACAGGCGTCGCCATTGGCGGGAGCCTCATCTTCTTGGCTCTAGGGTCAGCTGACTCCATTTTCCTCAAGGGCGTCGCGTCGAGCTCACGGATTTGAGCAGAGTAACGAGTGATGAGCCTAGTTGTAGTGCGGGTGAAGAAGAAGGGGAGCTGGGTTTTTTTTGTAGTAGTGAGGAAGAAGGGGAGCTGGGGTTTTCTGTAGGAGTGAGGTGAGGAATTTGGGGGTACGAGTGGATTGAGCTGACATGAGGTGGGTGGGAGTCAGGAGGAAGAAGAGCACCCATGTTTTTTTGGGGGGCGGTGTGCTGGGTGTGGGTAGCTCCTCTCATTAAGTAAATATATGGGCTTTTGAATTGATTTTATTATTTACTAGGGTGGATGGGCTGTTTTGTCTTGGGCCTAGAGAAACAATTACTACCAGGACAGTGGAGACACTCTACAGCTACCCAGAAACAATTACTACTAGTAAAGTGGATGCACTACCGCTTCTGGCTCCTCCGAGGTCATCGAAATGTCTCCCTCTACTGAATGTCATTTTACTTTAGTTCACGGACATGCGGGCCATGCAGCGCGCGGGCCCAAATGCCATCCACCAAATTAGAAGGCAGTATGCAGACAGAGAGTCACCCCGGTCATAGCGCGGCAGTAACGAGCCGTTGTATCACAAAACCCCACCTCCCCGCAGTCTAAGTCTGACGGACGAAGCAACCATCATTACACTATTCGCTGAATCTCCTTCTCCCTCACCGTCTTCAAGAAAGCCAACACTCGCATCTGCCACTGTTATTCTCTCCCAACGAAGGGAAGGTAAGCGGATCCATGATGTTGGTATATTTTCGTTCAGAGAAAAAAAAGAACTTTCGCAAAGCAGTAATTGATCCTCACTCTCTTTTTTGTTTCATTGTCATTGCGATTGTGTTTTCCTTTTAGTTGTCTCCTAGTATTCATCAGTTTCATGATGGAACAAGGAGAACCAGGAAAAGATCTACCGATATTGGAGCAGACGCGGAAGGTTGATCCCCACAAGACAGAGAGCTCCAAGAAGATGGAGGCAGCCACCGAGCCGACCCCAGATACACTCGCGACCACTACTGAGATGGTCAACGCCCCGTCTGAGGTTACAGCCCCCCGTGGCCCTGCAGGAGCAGTTTTCCCCCTTTGAGGATGTGTCCCCCCCCCCCCCGCTGAGCTGCCCAAGGTGATTTTCTTCTTTGCCGATCTCGATTGTGGTTTTTCATCTAAGTATGTGGTGATGAATAATGCAAAATTTTATTAGCTTCAATGCCATGCTATACATAGTGGTTTAAATAACTTGTGTTTCTTATACTGGAAAGGAATTTAGAATGTGTTTCTGTTTAGATTAGAGCCCTGATGCAGACAAGGATTGTGTGGTTGTACATGTCACTCGCTATGAGGCGGATGACCTGAATAAACGCACTGGGAAAACAGAGTTCTTAGGTTGTTGGATCCTGGAAGCCATTTGCACTTATACCAATGTCGAGATGTATTCCAGCCTCACTGCTATACATGAGTAGCAAAGGATTCATAGAAAGAAGCTACTATCTCAGAGTCAAGTCCATATTTACTGTTAAATTCACGGGAAGCATTGGTATCCATAAAAGATTTAACACAATCAAACTTAGGTATTATACCTGACTCCTTACCTTCGTCGAGATCCCAATCTTCAGAGTTGTGTTTAATTCTTTCCAATAAATCCCATTTGAATTCAATAGTCTTCATCATAAAGGAGCCAGTACAAGAAGTATCGAGCATGGAGCGATTATCGAGAGAAAGCCGAGCATAAATTTTTTGAATAATAATTGCTCTTGAGAGCTCATGATTGGGGCATGAATATAACATTGACCTAAGCCTCCCCCAAGCTTGAGCGATGCTTTCTCCGTCACGAGGCCAAAAATTATATATATAATGACGATCACGATGAACAAGATGCATAGGATAAAACTTCTGATGAAATTCCAATTTCAATCGGTTGTAGTTCCATGATCCCATATCATCACATAGCCTAAACCATGTCAATGCCTTTCCCTTCAAAGATAAAGGGAAGACCTTCTTCTTGATAACATCCTCGGGAATACCTACAAGCTTAAATAATCCACAAACTTCATCCACATAGGTTAGGTGCAAATCGGGATGTAATGTTCCATCACCTGTGGAAGGATTAGCTAGCAGTTTCTCTATCATACCCGAAGGAATTTCAAAGTAAACATTTTCAGTAGGTTTAGTAGGTTGAGGAGCAACTCTTTTCTCTACTGGTCGGGGTGAAGATACCCCGAACAAGCCCCTCAAAGGATTGTTTTCCATAGTAACAAGTGATAGTAAATTTCAGCACACTATATAAATTTTTCCTTACCATATTCCACCTACCAAAGGCGCTTCACTCCCCGGCAACGACGCCAGAAAATAGTCTTGATGACCCACAAGTTTACGGGATCTATCGTAGTCCTTTCGATAAGTAAGAGTGTCAAACCCAACGAGGAGCAGAAGGAAATGATAAGCAGTTTTTAGTAAGGTATTCTCTGCAAGCACTGAAATTATAGGTAACAGATAGTTTTGTGATAAGGTAATTTGTAACGGGTAACAAGTAAATAAAGTAAATAAGGTGCAGCAAGATGGCCCAATACTTTTTATAGCAAAGGACAAGCCTGGACAAACTCTTATATAAAGGAAATCTCTCCCGAGGACACATGGGAATTATCGTCAAGCTAGTTTTCATCACGCTCATATGATTCGCGTTCGGTACTTTGATAATTGATATGTGGGTGGACCGGTGCTTGGGTACTGCCCTTCCTTGGACAAGCATCCCACTTATGATTCACCCCTATTGCAAGCATCCACAACTACAAAAGAAGTATTAAGGTAAGCCTAACCATAGCATGAAACATATGGATCCAAATCAGCCCCTTACGAAGCAACTCATAAACTAGGGTTTAAGCTTCTGTCACTCTAGCAACCCATCATCTACTTATTACTTCCCAATGAATTCCTCTAGGCCGAAAAAATGGTGAAGTGTCATGTAGTCGGCGTTCACGTGACACCACTAGAGGAGAGACAACATACATCTCATCAAAATATCGAACGAATACCAAATTCACATGACTACTTATAGCAAGACTTCTCCCATGTCCTCAGGAACAAACGTAACTTCACAAATCATATTCATGTTCATAATCAGAGGGGTATTAATATGCATAAAGGATCTGAACATATGATCTTCCACCGAATAAACCAATTAGCATCAACTACAAGGAGTAATCAATACTACTAGCAACCCACAGGTACCAATCTGAGGCTTTGGGACAAAGATTGGATACAAGAGATGAACTAGGGTTTGAGATGAGATGGTGCTGGTGAAGATGTTGATGGAGATTGACCCTCTCCCGATGAGAGGATCGATGATGATGACGGTGGTGATGATTTCCCCCTCCCGGAGGGAAGTTTCCCCGGCAGAACAGCTCCGCCAGAGCCCTAGATTGGTTCCGCCAAGGTTCCGCCTCGTGGCAGCGGAGTTTCGTCCTGTGAGCTAGCTTATGATTTTTTCTCGGACGAAAGACCTCATATAGCTGAAGATGGGCACTGGAGGCCTGCTAGGGGGCCCACGAGGCAGGGGGCGCGCCCAGGGGGGCAGGGCGCGCCCCCCACCCTCGTGGACGGTGGGTGGCCCCCCTCTGGTACTTTCTTCGCCCAATATTTTTTATATATTCTGAAAATAATTCCCGTGGAGTTTCAGGACTTTTGGAGTTGCGCAGAATAGGTCTCTAATATTTGCTCCTTTTCCAGCCCAGAATTCCAGTTGCCGGCATTCTCCCTCTTCATGTAAACCTTATAAAATAAGAGATAATAGGCATAAGTATTGTGAGATAATGTGTAATAACAGCCCATAATGCAATAAATATCGATATAAAAGCATGATGCAAAATGGACGTATCCGTGGTTAGAGGACGACAGCTAGGAATAGCCATCTGATTTTGTGCAGTTCTTCTAAAATTGAGGTGTGTACTTATGATTGCACAAATAGAAACAATATGAAGACAGTCATCCCTGGTTGCGTAAATATGAAATATGGTTATTTAAGCAGTGACGGTTATTTCCAGTGGCATATGATTAACAACAACATCTTTTGTGTTATAACTGCCACTATATTAACAGTATAAAAAAGTTCCATTAAGTAAGAAGTAGCATCACATCACATCAACACTGCCACTAGATTAACATGCAGAACAATAGCATTAGTATTACTGTCATGAGAGTAGCACATGGTCAGTAAATGTGCAATCAAATTTGTGCAGTTCCACTGGGATGAAGCAATGTTAGCGGTGTGAGATTTAAGTGTAACTGCAAAAACACAATTCATGGGAAATAAAGCAAGACGGAAGCACTTCATAAAATGGAGGTGGCATTGCTTCAATTTATCTACGGAACTAGACCATTAGTTATAGTGACATTAGGTGGCATTGCTTAATGCTTCATGTGATTTTACATTAACGGTAGCGATATGGGCGTAGGGACAACAGGGGCATAAAGTGGTGAGGCAGATGTGGTTGCCGAGAGCGGCAAACACTCAGGCAGCATGTCTGCATTTGTCCCATTTTTTATCTCCTCGACGACATTTTCCTATGTGAGCACAGGAAATCTTGACCTGCTCATTCTCATTTGCATTGTCCCCCAACACCCCTCACTTTCTTTCCTTTTTCGACCAAGAGAGATATCCACTTCCGCCCACCCTTCGCCATCCACCATGCTTTCTTCGCCTTTTCAACCAAGAGACCGGTTGGTTAGCCAGTATCTACTACTTTCCCCCGTTTCCTCTTAGAACCAAGTCCATGCTATAGCTTTCCCACTTTCTTCCCTGTTTGAACCAACTCTTAGATTCGACTGTATGAACTAGCTTTACCTCTAATAATAGTAAAATTCTAGGTGGCTTTGGAACAATCGACGAAAGTAGAAAAATATCCACTGTAACATCCCAAAATTCTAAATATTGGAATGTTATAATAACAGATAGATTGGATTGATTGTTTGATTGATTGACTGAAAGTGAGTGGAATTCGAAATCTTTTGAAAGTTAAATGAGAGGGAATAAAAGGACTTTCCCAAACTTTCATTTTGCTTTTATGGTCTCCATGAATTCAAATTCTTTTCATCACAAAACCCTAGAGAGAAGATGACATGACTTCTTCCATTTATTTAAGTGAAAGGGGGTGTTGAAAATATTTGAATATCATTTGAAAATATTTTCCAATTCTGAAACTGTATGCAACTCAATGATTTTCACGAGAGAAGATAAAATGACTTCTTCAAAACAAATGAAATATGAGTTGGGAGTTTCAAAGGATTTATTCAAAGTCCCATTGCAATTATTTTTCAATATTGGAGTTATTTGAGTTTTATTCAAATTATTTTTCTCCAAAAAATAAAATATACAGAAAATAGGGTAACATGATTCCCTACATCAGAAAATTGGAGAGAAATAAATTTGAAATCATTTTGGTATTTTTAAAATTATTTTTATTGGATTTTATTAAGGCAGTAGCACTGTTTGATTTATTAAAATTTGTGTGGATTTATTTGACTTTACAAAAATGTTCACGCTGCAGGAAATCTTTTTCTGAAAATTTTGATATATTATATGCCTATATAACATTTTTCATTTTGTCTTTATTATTTCTTTCTCCGTTTGTTTTAAAAAACAAATCCCTCGGGACCGACCGGACCGGGCCGGCCCAGCTCGCCAGGCCACGGCTCAGCCGGCCCACGCCAGTGCCCCGTCGTCCCCGACCGGGACTCCTCCCGGAGTCCGGCGCCGTCCCGCCACCGGCCGCCCCTTCCCCACGCCACCGCCCTCCCCAGGCCCTTTAAAAGCCGGAGCCCGGGCCCCGACCTCTCTCTCCCCCTCTGCTCGTGCCGCCGCCCCTCCCGCATCTCGCCGCCGCCGGCGAGATCCGCCGAGCTCCGCCGCCCGAAGCCACCACTCTCTCGCCTCGCCTCGCAATCCGAGCCGTCGCCGGTTGGTTCGCCGCCGCCGCCGCCACACGCGCGCCGCCTCGCCTCGCCCCCGCCGCCGACGCCCGCTGTTCGCCGTTCCGCCGGCGGTTTTCTCCGCCTAAACCACCATGCCGGCCGAACCGGTATAACCCCGATCCGTTTTTTTTTACTTTTCAGTTTTTCTTTTTAGTCCGGTTTCGTTTTTTTTAGTTTGATCTATTCAATGAACGTTCTCTGTTTAGAACTAGTTAGCGAGCGTTCTCTATTTAGACTTTTCCTTTTATTTTAGTTTTCTGCCAGGGACCCGTTTGTGATGATTTTATTTACAGATTAGTCCCTGATTTTCAAACACTCATAACTTTTTACTCGTTTGTCCAAATCCAACGAAACCAACGCCCACTTCTTCGTTATGATCTCCTCTATCCAGTAAAACAACTTAAACATGTTTTTGAAAGTTTTAAAATTTGATTTCAAACAGATTTGTATTCAAACTTCTTTTGTTCATAACTTAAGTTCCGTAACTCCGTTTGAGTTGATTCTTTTTGCAAATCGAAGCTCTTGACCTAAACTTTCTGATAAGGCCAAATTCATATAATTTTGGTACTGTTAGAAATTGTTTTATGTTGCAAGAGTTATTTGCTTGGTTTTGATGTTTCCCGAATCGACTTCTTCGTTCTTTCTGATCTTTCGAGTGATTGCTTATGTGTGGTTACTATTGCTTGCTCTCGATAGATTGACCGGAGTGTGACGAGTAGATCTATCCAGAGTATTGAGTGCGAATCATCTTCATCAACATTGCAGGCAAGTTCACACTTTGATCATATCCCTTTCATACCCAGTTTTTATGCATTAGATTCAACCCTCAAACATTGCATGGTTAGGATCAAATTAAACTGTGGGTATTGGGAAGTAGTTGAGGTAGTACCTATTACCGTTTCATTTATCAAACCCTTGGGAGTTACTTCTACGTTGCTATTATATTGCCATGCTATGCTCGTAGACGTGGATTGGGTTTGAGTGATGTTCATGACAGATGTGAGATTGTTAATAATGGTTTACTTAAGGTGGCAACTAAAACTCACATCTGGGTGGATTGAGGCACCTGGAGAACCCAGTGTTGTCTGTTTGTATAAGGACCGCCACCCAGGCTCAAAGGGATCATAAGATTATTCATGCTAGAAACTTCCGTGTGCAGCCGCAAGCTATTATGGGCTCTAGCATAGTTGAGTAAGTTGTGGGAAACCTTTCCATGATGGGCTAGCAGATGTAGGGGATTGTAGGTGTACCGGCCTGTCTATCGGTTAAGGGGACCTCTTCGGAAAGACTGTGTCTCGGTCATCCGTTTCTCAAACACCATGAAGTGCGAGAATCCCAACGGAGGAGATCGAGTCTTGTGGGAAAAGTGCACAAACCTCTGCAGAGTGTACAAACTAATCATGATTAGCCGTGTCCCCGGTTATGGACATCTTGAGTATCTAGTTCTTGGATTATCCCGTTGATCTCATCATGTTACTTTAATTAATATTGTTGGGTTAATGATGATACTTCATTGGGATTGAGATGCTGTCAACCATCTCAATGTTTCACAACCACCATGATAGTTAAATAAAATTTATTCCTTTGAAGTAGGGAAAAATTGGCTTTTCGCAAAAACATTATAACCAGAGAGCTTTTCCACCAGCCTTATATGCATGTAGTGATAGCCTTTGTTCATCATTCCTCTATGGTGTGAATTTGCCAGCATATTCCATGTGCTGACCCGTTTTCGGGCTGCAACGTTTCATGTTGCAGGATTCTTACGACGAGTAAGTGATACGTTAGGGTTACGATTTCTACACTCAACTTTGCCGTTGGTGTTGATGGGAATCCACAACCTTGTTACTTCCGCTATTTGTATTGAGGTAATAGTATTTACGTTACTTTATACATGTGATTTACCTCCGTTATAAATCCTCGAGTACTGTGTGTGTCAGCATACCGATCCAGGGATGACACTTAAGCACAGAGACTTGATCCATTCGGGTCGGGTCGCTACAAGATGGTATCAGAGCACATGTTGAATGTAGGACGTGACCCTAGAAACTGGCAAGCCCATAGGAAGGATTTTCTCAAAAAACTTTCCTTTTCAAAAAGATCTTTTACCTCTCTTCTTTTCCGAGTCTTATTCAAATATTCCCTTTTAGTGAGACCATACCCTTTTTCCTTTTGGACCACTCAAAGATTCGACGGATAAGACCACTCCAAGAAGGACAAGATATCGGACAACCAAGACCATTTGGAATAAAGAGGAATTTACCATGCATTATGATAATGGAAACTACAACGGTTGAAGATTTCGAAGACTGGGAGAAATTGAAGGCTCTGAAGAATTGCCAGATGTATATGACCTAGGAAGGTTACCCTTATGGAACTTGGCAGACTATGGAAGCTGTCAATGCCTGAGATCAAGGTGTATCGGAGAAAGACCGAAACATGGAGAGTTAGAAACTCAAAGTTTTTGTTAAGAAAACCCAAAGACAGGAGATATCAGTTATGGAATGAAAGCTCATGGCAGTAACATGGGCATAAACACAGCTATCCATGATGTTATCGTCCGCTTATGCTATTGCCACCATGCCGAGTTAAGCATGCATATGCATGGAAGGATTGGATGGTAGAAGGCTGATGGAGCACCTATCAGCAAGATGAAGTTTTAACTTTAGACCAGGTGTATCACCAGGATCTGGAGCATTACATCAGGAAGTTTAAAGATGAACCTTCAGGAAGCAGTATTCGACAAGTAAGCGTTTCGTGAAGAACTCAGAACCCAGAAGTTGAAAGTAGCCAAGCTGGGAAAGCAAAACCTCGAGATAACGGAGACTCGTCAGGAACGGAAGGACAGTAGGGTCATGGTTCATGTCAAGGATGTTGAGACCCAGAAGTTGGAGCGCAACTCCAGAAATATTAAAGGACGTCACGAGAGACTTCGCGTCGACAGAGATGATTTGGCAAAAGAATTTGAGAAGGACAAGCATGATTGGAAGAAGCCATCAGAGACATTAACAAGACTTGAAGAGTTTGGCGACGTTGAAGACTTATTGACCTTTAGAAGACCCAACTCCTGTTATACCTATGTTAGATGCGACGTTTGTGAGCTGTCATTTGTTTGTTGTTTTTCCGACAGCCACAATAAAAATCAGTCTTTTCAAAAATATTGTTTGTATTGTGTGCATCCCTCTCGATCTCTCTTATCTCACCCAAACCCTTGGACCCAATAGAGGATGAATGGAGATGAGCTTGTATTTTCTGGACCGATGAGTCAATTGGAGACGGACCGATGGATTCAGAACATGGAGGATCACATGAAGAATAACCCTATAGTCGGAAGGGATATGACTCGGCATGCTCTTCAATGTTTTGAAAGAGGTGCCGATACTTGGTGGAGGATGTACCAAACCATCAATGGATGGCAAGGAGTAACCACTTGGAAAGAATTTAAGTGGACTCTACAAAGATCTCGTCTTGTGTCCCAGAAATTGAAGCCTTATGGAAAGGATATGAAGAAACCTTGTGCATACAAGCCTTGTGGAGAAATAGGACACAACCATAAGGAACACAAGGATGAATGCCCAAATTGTGAAGGAAGTCACCCAGTTGAAGAATGCCCAACTCGGCAGATCACTTGTTTCTTGTGTGAAGGGACTACCCACTACCCTGCTCAGTGTCACATCTACCCCATGGTATAAAGGACCATCCAGCAGAAGAAAGAAGCAATGAAAAGAGCCCTCATGGAAATTTTAGAGGAATCTGTGATGAAGGAAGAGGTGGAGGACACACCCAAAGAAGAACCAATTAAACCCTGCACTAAGTCATGCTATTCATGTGGAGAAGGACACATCTCCCAAAATTGTTTGAATGGGGATTTAGTAGAATTCCCGACAGAGGAAATAGAGTATGACCCACAAGAAATAGAAGCCCTGATTGCAACGGAAAAGTCCAGGAAGAGAAATAGATTGGATCCCAGGAACAACCCAATTTCTACAAAGAGAGACCTGAGTCATATCACATGTTTCAGGTGTAAAAATTCAGGACACCACCACAATGATTGCCCAAAAGGGAAGATGAGGACCCCAGGAGGCTATATAATCACAAGGAAACCCCGTGATATGTCAGAAGTTATATGTTTCCGTTGTGATGAAGCAGGGCACTTTGCCAGAGAATCCCTCAAGGAGACGGAGACTTGTGATAAATAGTTGAGTGCAACAAGAAATATAGTAGTGCTAGTGTGGACATTTCTTTTACTAGTGAGGTGTCGGATTGAGGCATGTAATGGAATGCAGGAGATTGTAATAATTTGAGAATCAATAAAGTTAGCATCTTTGGTATTGATTTGGATTTTATGAGTTGTTACTCTATGAAGAAAGATTTTGACCATTTTCGAGGATATGAGAAATATGGTCTATGGAAGATTGTGCATTTTAAAGGTGGTAGTACCCTGTGAGGAAACTTGACCCTTGGAAAAAGGTAATGATATTCCATGAAGTGGATTCCGAACAAAATAAGTATGAGTTTTAATCTCGATATGTTGGATACCCCAAGAATATGAGGGTATGGAGTATTATTGGATGTAAAGGAGGTAGTCTATGAAATTGGAGACGGAGCATGTCTTCGTGTGTTCCCTCTGCGAGGAGTTAAACTATTGGAGTTAAGGGAAAGTTAGCCCCGAGATTTGTAGGACCATACCGAGTTTTGGAACATATGGGAGAAGTGGCCAACAAGTTGGAGTCACCCGAAGGACTGTCATGAGTTCATGATGTGTTTCATGTTTCCCAGTTGAAAAAGTGCCATGCAGAGATGGCCAATATTCCCCTGTAAGGACGCTTGACCCTGGAAAGGATAATGATGTTCCACGAAGTGGAGTATGGACTTCATAAGTATAAGTGTTTTTTTTATCTCGGTATGTGGGATATCCCACGAGGATGAAGAGATAAATTACTATTGGATATAAAGGAGGTATGATGTTGGAAATATGGATCAATGGAAATTCCATGATGAGTCTGAGTAATCATGTTCCAGTTTGGTGCCAATAGAAGGAAGGAAGACAGTACAATTGGATGGACTTAAGAATACCAGGAAGTTGGATGTTGGATTAAGGATCAGTTGCCCGATGATGAGTTCAAGGTTTACAAGTAATGAGATGGGCCACAACCCACAGGCTCCAGGACCTGCCAAGAAGCAAGCACACTCTTGTTGAAGGGAAGACCCTGGAAGAAGTTATGATTTTTATCGATAGATGATCTTATAGGAGTTACGCAAAACCTGAGGGTTGGTAAGGAAGATAGATGTTTGTTTGGCTTGCAGAATCCATGGATTTATCCGAACTTGGTTCATCGACAAGAGAAATTCTGCAATGCTTCTGAGGATGACTGAGTGTTAGAATGCGAGATTCGCTAAACCATGTACAAGGAAATGATTTGGGTGCGGGATGGATTGATCACCATACCGACTTACTCTTATTGTTCGCTTTGCTATATGGGATGGTAAATCTGAGTGACTTACCTATAGTAGAGTGACGACGATTTAAACCTTGTTTAAACCTTAGAATGGTATAGGTATTGTCCCTTGTACACGGCAGCTGTTGCCAACCGTAGGTTATACGGTGAGGTTCAACCCAGACCCATTTTCCTGCAGGAGAAACCGTAAATTGTTGACCACCATGAGATGTCGATAGTTGTTTAGTATTGGCGCTTGACCTGTCAGCTAAGAAGACCCAGTCATGGAATAACCTTACCAAGATGGAATGGACACAAGAATTGAGGAAAAGGTTATGCCACCACCGGAAGAGCCCAGAGAAGGAATTATACTGAAGATCTGAGAAGACCGACACTGTCAAGAATAATGGATGGAGTATATGAGTTTTGATGGAACCGTAACCATGCTTCTAAGGGTGGTAGCACCCCAGACCCCCTGTGATGATCGATGGATTTTGAGAAGACCCCCAAACCCTAACCTATTTCTTGCTAGCCTCTCCGAATCTCGAGGACAAGATTCATTTTAAGGGTGGTAGGTTTGTAACATCCCAAAATTCTAAATTTTGGAATGTTATAATAACAGATAGATTAGATTGATTGTTTGATTGATTGACTGAAAGTGAGTGGAATTCGACATCTTTTGAAAGTTAAATGAGAGGGAATAAAAGGAATTTCCCAAACTTTCATTTTGCTTTTATGGTCTCCATGAATTCAAATTCTTTTCATCACAAAACCCTGGAGAGAAGATGACATGACTTCTTCCATTTATTTAAGTGAAAGGGGGTGTTGAAAATATTTGAATATGATTTGAAAATATTTTCCAATTCTGAAACTGTATGCAACTCAATGATTTTCACGAGAGAAGATAAAATGACTTCTTCAAAACAAATGAAATATGAGTTGGGAGTTTCAAAGGATTTATTCAAAGTCCCATTGCAATTATTTTTCAATATTGGAGTTATTTGAGTTTTATTCAAATTATTTTTCTCCAAAAAATAAAATATACAGAAAATAGGGTAACATGATTCCCTACATCAGAAAATTGGAGAGAAATAAATTTGAAATCATTTTGGTATTTTTAAAATTATTTTTATTGGATTTTATTAAGGCAGTAGCACTGTTTGATTTATTAAAATTTGTGTGGATTTATTTGACTTTACAAACATGTTCACGCTGTAGGAAATCTTTTTCTGAAAATTTCGATATATTATATGCCTATATAATATTTTTCATTTTGTCTTTATTATTTCTTTCTCCGTTTGTTTTAAAAAAAAAAAAATCCCTCGGGACCGACCGGACCGGGCCGGCCCAGCTTGCCAGGCCACGGCCCAGCCGGCCCACGCCAGTGCCCCGTCGTCCCCGACCGGGACTCCTCCCGGAGTCCGGCGCCTTCCCGCCACTGGCCGCCCCTTCCCCACGCCACCGCCCTCCCCGAGCCCTTTAAAAGCCGGAGCCCCGGGCCCCGACCTCTCTCTCCCCCTCTGCTCGCGCCGCCGCCTCTCCCGCATCTCGCCGCCGCCGGCGAGATCCGCCGAGCTCCGCCGCCCGAAGCCACCACTCTCTCGCCTCGCCTCGCAATCCGAGCCGCCGCCGGTTGGTTCGCCGCCGCCGCCACACGCGCGCCGCCTCGCCTCGCCCCCGCCGCCGACGCCCGTCGCCGGACTCACCGGAGCCGCCGCCCGCTGTTCGCCGTTCCGCCGGCGGTTTTCTCCGCCTAAACCACCAAGCCGGCCTAACCGGTATAATCCCGATCCGTTTTTTTTTACTTTTCAGTTTTTCTTTTTAGTCCGGTTTAGTTTTTTTAGTTAGATTTATTCAATGAACGTTCTCTGTTTAGAACTAGTTAGCGAGCGTTCGCTATTTAGACTTTTCCTTTTATTTTAGTTTTCTGCCAGGGACCCATTTGTGATGATTTTATTTACAGATTAGTCCCTGATTTTCAAACACTCATAACTTTTTACTCGTTTGTCCAAATCCAACGAAACCAACGCCCACTTCTTCGTTATGATCTCCTCTATCCAGTAAAACAACTTAAACATGTTTTTGAAAGTTTTAAAATTTGATTTCAAACAGATTTGTATTCAAACTTCTTTTGTTCATAACTTAAGTTCCGTAACTCCGTTTGAGTTGATTCTTTTTGCAAATCGAAGCTCTTGACCTAAACTTTCTGATAAGGCCAAATTCATATAATTTTGGTACTGTTAGAAATTGTTTTATGTTGCAAGAGTTATTTGCTTGGTTTTGATGTTTCCCAAATCGACTTCTTCGTTCTTTCTGATCTTTCGAGTGGTTGCTTATGTGTGGTTACTATTGCTTGCTCTCGATAGATTGACCGGAGTGTGACGAGTAGATCTATCCAGAGTATTGAGTGCGAATCATCTTCATCAACATTGCAGGCAAGTTCACACTTTGATCATATCCCTTTCATACCCAGTTTTTATGCATTAGGTTCAACCCTCAAACATTGCATGGTTAGGATCAAATTAAACTGTGGGTATTGGGAAGTAGTTGAGGTAGTACCTATTACCGTTTCATTTATCAAACCCTTGGGAGTTACTTCTACGTTGCTATTATATTGCCATGCTATGCTCGTAGACGTGGATTGGGTTTGAGTGATGTTCATGACAGATGTGAGATTGTTAATAATGGTTTACTTAAGGTGGCAACTAAAACTCACATCTGGGTGGATTGAGGCACCTGGAGAACCCAGTGTTGTCTGTTTGTATAAGGACCGCCACCCAGGCTCAAAGGGATCATAAGATTATTCATGCTAGAAACTTCCGTGTGCAGCCGCAAGCTATTATGGGCTCTAGCATAGTTGAGTAAGTTGTGGGAAACCTTTCCATGATGGGCTAGCAGATGTAGGGGATTGTAGGTGTACCGGCCTGTCTATCGGTTAAGGGGACCTCTTCGGAAAGACTGTGTCTCGGTCATCCGTTTCTCAAACACCATGAAGTGCGAGAATCCCAACGGAGGAGATCGAGTCTTGTGAGAAAAGTGCACAAACCTCTGCAGAGTGTACAAACTAATCATGATTAGCCGTGTCCCCGGTTATGGACATCTTGAGTATCTAGTTCTTGGATTATCCCGTTGATCTCATCATGTTACTTTAATTAATATTGTTGGGTTAATGATGATACTTAATTGGGATTGAGATGCTGTCAACCATCTCAATGTTTCACAACCACCATGATAGTTAAATAAAATTTATTCCTTTGAAGTAGGGAAAAATTGGCTTTTCGCAAAAACATTATAACCAGAGAGCTTTTCCACCAGCCTTATATGCATGTAGTGATAGCCTTTGTTCATCATTCCTCTATGGTGTGAATTTGCCAGCATATTCCATGTGCTGACCCGTTTTCGGGCTGCAATGTTTCATGTTGCAGGATTCTTACGACGAGTAAGTGATACGTTAGGGTTACGATTTCTACACTCAACTTTGCCGTTGGTGTTGATGGGAATCCACAACCTTGTTACTTCCGCTATTTGGATTGAGGTAATAGTATTTACGTTACTTTATACATGTGATTTACCTCCGTTATAAATCCTCGAGTACTGTGTGTGTCAGCATACCGATCCAGGGATGACACTTAAGCACAGAGACTTGATCCATTCGGGTCGGGTCGCTACATCCACACGCAGCCACGTGGGAACTGGGGCAGTAGAGCAAGGCAGGTTTCGAAGGAATATATACCCGAGGGTTATCGGCATGTGGCAAAGACGGCGTCCGGAGGCCGCATCTTGGCCACAATACCGTAGGGAGGAAGAAGGGGTCGGAGGCCCTCCCGAGCTGGCGCTCTCTCGGAGAGAACGGCACTGCCACCGACCGGGACGCGCGGGCAGCCATTGGTCTCCTCCCTCGCCGCCGACGACAGTGTGAACGATGCACCTACACCCCTGCCCCGGTCGAGGTGGTCCAGCCGGATTTGTGACCGGTCGTGAGTAGAGAGAGAGTGTGGCCACCTATGTCTTGCTTAGATCCGGATAGCATGAGAGAGTGAAAGAGAGGAACCCTAGTAAAGCAAGCGCTAACGCTCCTGCTTATATATATAGTGGAGTGATTTTGTTGTACCAGCTTCAAAAAATGCGCTCCTATGTGTACCCGCGAGTGGGTGTGAGAGAACTAGTGCGTGCATGCACCACTTCTCTTCGTGAGAGTACAATATACTATGCCCAAAGAACGTTCGCCACAAGAGTAATAGTATAAGTGCGTGACGTGTGAGTTAAAATAAAAGGTGCGCGCCGTCTTTTGTTTTTTAGAAGTTCTGAGGGTAGGGTGTGAAGAGCACATATGTGTGTGACGTCTACCTGCAGATAGACGGTGGGTGCGAGAGGACTCAGGAGAGTCGTGACTCGTGAGGGTGCATGTGTGCGTGAGAGAGAGGGGGCACGTATCAATGCAATGCATGTGTCCGTAAATCATACTCCCTCCGTCCCAAAATTCTTGTCTTAAATGTATCTAGATATGGATATATCTAACACTAAAATGTGAATAAATACATCTGTATGTAGACAAGTCAAAGACAAGAATTTTGGGACGGAGGGAGTATTTGACAAACATTTGCCATATGCCGTTTCCTGACGAACGTCGTAAGAACCGTTAGATCGGCATCCGACAGTGTCAATTTTGCCATGTCATTTAACAGAACAACCACTCCTCCGACACACAAATCTTCCACGTGAGTGTTAGCAACTGTTGTATGCTCCTCCCTCCATTCCAAAATGCAGTGCATATAGATTTATTAAAAATTCGAACCTCGCAAACTTTTACCGAGTTTTCATGTACCAAAATGCACATATAGAATACCCAGTATATATCATTTCATTCATCTTCAAGAGGTAACTATAAAGATGGGGGAGGAGTCTACAAAGAAAGACCGTCGTATCACGTGCAACAATTTCAACCATCGTTTGGTGTGGAGGAATATCATAGGAACTCTATATGATATGAATTTTATAGGATTTTTTTCCTTTAGAGCCAATTGGTTCATATGAATAGATTCATATACTCCACATTTCAAAGGAAAATAAACATGATATCATTTTTTAGCTTTAGAGCCACTTGGTTCATATGAATGGATTCCTATACTCCCACAATTTCAAAGGAAAATAAACATTAGCGTATATTCAATAGAAAAGTTCATATGATGTGAACCAAATGACATCTCTTTTCTAATCCCACCTCATAGGAATTGAGATACATGTCATCTCTTCAATAGAAAAGTTCCGACGATGTGAACCAAATTACATCTCTTTTCCAATCCCTAATCATCGGAATTGAGATACATGCCATCTCTTTACCTACAACTTCCATGTATACATCTTCCATTCCTAAATAGCTAGTACAACACACTAGTAGATTTTTTCCTAGACATGCAACTATGGCACAAGAACACGTCATGCATGCAAGTCATAAATCACATTGTTTTTGTACCCTATGCATGCAAGCACCACATCATAAATTTGTGCATGTTATTCATAAGTTATTTCTTGCATTAGTTTTTGTATTCACTATGTATGTGTTGGTCACGTGCACACATATGTAGTTCACATTCACAATTTTGTTAGAAATGTCATTCTTTTAACTGCAATTCATTTTTTTCTCTTTGTACTCCCTCTGTCTAGCTGTGCAAGTCATCTTCCAAAAACCAAATAATCCCAAAACACTTAGGCACGGTACATTAACTCCCTCCTTGTTTCTTGTTTCATGACATATCAACCAATAAGAGATGTGGGCCATGCATGCTTTGAATGGCTTGAGACTTTCAAACATGACATGGAGTGGTTAATTCATTGCATGGAATGCTATTAACTTGTGATGCCCCCGATTCAATCCTACACTAATCATACACGCAAACGTGTACGATCAAGATCAGGGACTCACGGAAAGATATCACAACACAACTCTAAAAATAAATAAGTCATACAAGCATCATAATACAAGCCAGGGGCCTCAAGGGCTCGAATACAATTGCTCGATCATAGACGAGTCAGCGGAAGCAACAATATCTAAGTACAAACATAAGTTAAACAAGTTGCCATAAGATGGTTGATGTCTACTACACAACCTTCTTCTTGTAGACGTTGTTGGGCCTCCAAGTGCAGAGGTTTGTAGGACAGTAGCAAATTTCCCTCAAGTGGATGACCTAAGGTTTATCAATCCATGGGAGGCGTAGGATGAAGATGGTCTCTCTCAAACAACCCTGCAACCAAATAGCAAAGAGTCTCTTGTGTCCACAACACACCCAATACAATGGTAAATTGTATAGGTGCACTAGTTCGGTGAAGAGATGGTGATACAAGTGCAATATGGATGGTAGATATAGGTTTTTGTAATCTAAAAATATAAAAACAACAAGGTAACTAATGATAAAAGTGAGCAGAAACGGTATTGCAATGCGTTGAAACAAGGCCTAGGGTTCATACTTTCACTAGTGCAAGTTCTCTCAACAATAATAACATAATTGGATCATATAACAATCCCTCAACATGCAACAGAGAGTCACTCCAAAGTCACTAATAGCGGAGAACAAACGAAGAGATTATTGTAGGGTACGAAACCACCTCAAAGTTATTCTTTCTGATTGATCTATTAAAGAGTCCGAGTAAAATAACACAAAGCTATTCTTTCCGTTCAATCTATCCTAGAGTTCGTACTAGAATAACACCTTAAGACACAAATCAACCAAAACCCTAATGTCACCTAGATACTCCAATGTCACCTCAAGTATCCGTGGGTATGGTTATACGATATGCATCACACAATCTCAGATTCATCTATTCAACCAACACAAAGAACTTCAAAGAGTGCCCCAAAGTTTCTACCGGAGAGTCAAGATGAAAACGTGTGCCAACCCCTATGCATAAGTTCACGAGGTCACGGAACTCGCAAGTTGATCACCCAAACATACATCAAGTGGATCACGTGAATATCCCATTGTCACCATAGATAAGCACATGCAAGACATGCATCAAGTGTTATCAAATCCTTAAAGACTCAATCCAATAAGATAACTTCAAAGCGAAAACTAAATCCATTACAAGAGAGTAGAGGGGGAGAAACATCATAAGATCCAACTATAATAGCAAAGCTCGCGGTACATCTAGATCATGCCATATCAAGAACATGAGAGAGAGAGATCAAACACATAGCTACTGGTACATACCCTCAGCCCCGAGGGTGGACTACTCCCTCCTCGTCATGGAGAGCGCCGGGATGATGAAGATGGCAACCGGAGAGGGATTTCCCCCTCCGGCAGGGTGTCGGAACGGGTCTAGATTAGTTTTCGGTGGCTACAGAGGCTTGCGGCGGCGGAACTCCCGATCTAGGTTATTTTCTGGAGGTTTCTGTATTTATAGGAATTTTTGGCGTCAGTCTCACATCAGGGGGGTCTCCGAGTCGTCCACGAGGGTGGATGGCGCGCCCTATCCCCTTGGCTCGCCCTCCTCTCTCGTGGATGGCTCGGGACTCTTCTGGCCCAACTATTTTACTCCTGGGGCTTCTTTTGGTCCATAAAAAATCATCAAAAATTGGCACGTCAATTGGACTCCGTTTGGTATTCCTTTTCTGTAAAACTCAAAAACAAGGAAAAAACAAAAACTGGCACTGGGCTCTAGGTTAATAGGTTAGTCCCAAAAATCATATAAAATAGCATATAAATGCATATAAAACATCCTAGATGAATAATATAATAGCATGGAACAATCAAAAATTATAGATCCGTTGGAGACGTATCAAGCATCCCCAAGCTTAATTCCTGCTCGTCCTCGAGTAGGTAAATGATAAAAACAGAATTTTTGATGTGGAATGCTACCTAACATAATTTTCAATGTAATTTTCGTTATTGTGGTATGAACGTTCAGATCCGAAAGATTCATGATAAAAGTTTAATATTTACATAAAAATAATAATACTTCAAGCATACTAACCAAGCAATTATGTCTTCTCAAAATAACATGGCCAAAGAATGTTCATCCCTACAAAATCATATAGTTTGGCTATGCTCCATATTCGTCACACAAAATGCTCAAATCATGCACAACCCCGATGACAAGCCAAGCAATTGTTTCATACTTTAGTATTCTCAAACATTTTCAACTTTCACGCAATACATGAGCGCGAGCCATGGACATAGCACTATGGGTGGAATAGAATATGCTGATGGAGGTTGTGTGCAGAAGACAAAAAGGGAGAAAGTCTCACATCGACGCGGCTAATCAACGGGCTATGGAGATGCCCATCAATTGATGTCAATGCAAGGAGTAGGGATTGCCATGCAACGGATGCACTAGAGCTATAAATGTATGAAAGCTCAACAAAAGAAACTAAGTGGGTGTGCATCCAACTTGCTTGCTCACGAAGACCTAGGGCATTTGAGGAAGCCCATTGTTGGAATATACAAGCCAAGTTCTATAATGAAAAATTCCCACTAGTATATGAAAGTGACAATATAAGAGACTCTCTATCATGAAGATAATGGTACTACTTTGAAGCACAAGTGTGGAAAAAAGGATAGTAGCATTGTCCCCTTTTCTTCTTTTTTTATTTGGCCTTTTTTTCTTCTTTTTTTCTTCGGGACAATGCTCTATTAATGATGATCATCACACTTCTGTTTATTTACAACTCAAAGATTACAACTCGATACTAGAACAAAGTATGACTCTATATGAATGCCTCCGGCGGTGTACCGGGATGGGCAATGAATCAAGAGTGACATGTATGAAATTATGCATGGTGGCTTTGCCACAAATAGGATGTCAACTACATGATCATGCAAGGCAATATGACAATGATGAAGCATGTCATAATAAACGGAACAGTGGAAAGTTGCATGGCAATATATCTCGGAATGGCTATGGAAATGCCATAATAGGTAGGTATGGTATCTGTTTTGAGGAAGATATAAGGAGGTTTATGTGTGATAAAGCGTATCATATCACGGGGTTTGGATGCACCGGCAAAGTTTGCACCAACTCTCGAGGTGAGAAAGGGCAATGCACGGTACCGTAGAGGCTAGCAATGATGGAAAGGTGAGAGTGCGTATAATCCGTGGACTCAACATTAGTCATAAAGAACTCACATACTTATTTGAAAATCTACAAGTCATCAAAAACTAAGCACTACGCGCATGCTCCTAGGGGGATGGATTGGTAGGAAAAGACCATCGCTCGTCCCCGACTGCCACTCATAAGGAGGACAATCAAAGAAACACCTCATGCTTCAAATTTGTCACACAACGTTTACCATACGTGCATGCTACGGGACTTGCAAACTCTAACACAAGTATTTATCAAATTCACAACTACTCAACTAGCATGACTCTAATATTACCATCTTCATATCTCAAAACAATCATCAAGTATCAAACTTCTCATAGTATTCAATGCACTCTATATGGAAGTTTTTATTATATCCCTCTTGGATGCCCATCATATTAGGACTAAATTCATAACCAAAGCAAATTACCAGGTTGTTTAAGACTCTCAAAATAATATAAGTGAAGCATGAGAGTTCATCTATTTCTTCAAAATAAAACCACCGTCGTGCTCTAAAAAGGATATAAGTGAAGCGCTAGAGCAAATGACAAACTACTCCGAAAGATATAAGTGAAGATCAATGAGTAGTTGAATAATTATGTAACCATGTGAAGACTCTCTAACATTTAAGAATTTCAGACCTTGGTACTTTATTATAACAGCAAGCAAAACAAAAGAAAATAAAATGACGCTCCAAGCAAAACACATATCATGTGGTGAATAAAAATATAGCTTCAAGTAAAGTTACCGATGAACGAAGACGAAAGAGGGGACGCCATCCGGGGCATCCCCAAGCTTAGGCTCTTGGTTGTACTTGAATATTACCTTGGTGTGCCTTGGGCATCCCCAAGCTTAGGCTCTTGCCACTCCTTATTCCATAGTCCATGGAATCTTTACCCAAAACTTGAAAACTTCACAACACAAAACTTAACAGAAAACTCGTAAGCTCCATTAGTATAAGAAAATAAATCACCACTTAGGTACTGTTGTGAACTCATTCTAAATTCATATTGGTGTAATATCTACTGTATTCCAACTTCTCTATGGTTCATACCCTCCGATACTAATCATAGATTAATCAAAATAAGCAAACAACACATAGAAAACAGAATCTGTCAAAAAACACAACAGTCTGTAGCAATATGTATCATTCGAATACTTCTGTAACTCCAAAAATTCTGAAATAAATTGGTGGACGTGAGGAATTTGTCTATTAATCTTCTTCAAAAATAATCAACCTAAGATCACTCTCCAGTAAAAAATGGCAGCTAATCTCGTGAGCGCAAAAGTTTCTGTTTTTCACAGCAAAATTGCAAAGACTTCACCCAAGTCTTCCCAAAGGTTCTACTTGGCACAAACACTAATTAAAACATAAAACCACATCTAACAGAGGCTAGATGAATTATTTATTACTAAACAGGAGCAAAAGGCAAAGAACAAAAATACAATTGGGTTGCCTCCCAACAAGCGCTAACGTTTAACACCCCCAGTTAGGCATGATGATTTCAATGATGCTCACATAAAAGATAAGAATTGAAACATAAAGAGAGCGTCATGAAGAATATGACTAGCACATTTAAGTCTAACCCACTTCCTATGCATAGGGATTTTGTGAGCAAACAATTTATGGGAACAAGAATCAACTAGCATAGGAAGACAAAACAAGCATAACTTTAAAATTTTAAGCACATAGAGAGGAAACTTGATATTATTGCAATTCCTACAAGCATATATTCCTCCCTCATAATAATTTTCAGTAGCATCATGAATGAATTCAACAATATAACTATCACATAAAGCATTCTTTTCATGATCCCCAAGCATATATATTTTATTACTCTCCACATAAGCGAATTTCTTCTCATGAATAATAGTGGGAGCAAACTCAACAAAATAATTATCATGCGAGGCATAATCCAATTGAAACTAAAATATGATGACATTTCAATAGCATACAAGTGATCACAATAATCATCATAGATAGCAACTTTGTTCTCATAATCAATTGGAGCCTCTTCCAAAATAGTGGATTCATCACTAAATAAAGTCATGACCTCTCCAAATCCACTTTCATCATCATAAATAGGAGGCATGCTTTCATCATAATAAATTTTCTCATCAAAACTTGGGGGACAAAAAATATCATCTTCATCAAACATAGCTTCCCCAAGCTTGTGGCTTTGCATATCATTAGCATCATGGATATTCAAGGCATTCATACAAACAACATTGCAATCATGCTCATCATTCAAATATTTAGTGCCAAACATTCTAATGCATTCTTCTTCTAGCACTTGAGCACAATTATGGAATCCTTATTTTCACGAAAGACATTAAAAAGATGAAGCATATGAGGTAACCTCAATTCCATTTTTTGTAGTTTTCTTTTATAAACTAAACTAGTGATAAAACAAGAAACTAAAAGATATGATTGCAAGATCTAAAGATATACCTTCAAGCACTCACCTCCTCGGCAACGGCGCCAGAAAAGAGCTTGATGTATACTACACAACCTTCTTCTTGTAGACGTTGTTGGGCCTCCAAGTGCAGAGGTTTGTAGGACAGTAGCAAATTTCCCTCAAGTGGATGACCTAAGGTTTATCAATCCGTGGGAGGCGTAGGATGAAGATAGTCTCTCTCAAACAACCTTGCAACCAAATAGCAAAGAGTCTCTTGTGTCCCCAACACACCCAATACAATGGTAAATTGTATAGGTGCACTAGTTCGGTGAAGAGATGGTGATACAAGTGCAATATGGATGGTAGATATAGGTTTTTGTAATCTAAAAATATAAAAACAACAAGGTAACTAATGATAAAAGTGAGAAGAAACGGTATTGCAATGCGTTGAAACAAGGCCTAGGGTTCATACTTTCACTAGTGCAAGTTCTCTCAACAATAATAACATAATTGGATCATATAAAAATCCCTCAACATGCAACAAAGAGTCACTCCAAAGTCACTAATAGCGGAGAACAAACGAAGAGATTATTGTAGGGTACGAAACCACCTCAAAGTTATTCTTTCTGATCGATCTATTAAAGAGTCAGTAGTAAAATAACACAAAGCTATTCTTTCCGTTCAATCTATCCTAGAGTTCGTACTAGAATAACACCTTAAGACACAAATCAACCAAAACCCTAATGTCACCTAGATACTCCAATGTCACCTCAAGTATCCGTGGGTATGGTTATACGATATGCATCACACAATCTCAGATTCATCTATTCAACCAACACAAAGAACTTCAAAGAGTGCCCCAAAGTTTCTACCGGAGAGTCAAGACGAAAACGTGTGCCAACCCCTATGCATAAGTTCACGAGGTCACGGAACTCGCAAGTTGATCACCGAAAGATACAACAAGTGGATCACGTGAATATCCCATTGTCACCACAGATAAGCACATGCAAGACATACATCAAGTGTTCTCAAATCCTTAAAGACTCAATCTGATAAGATAACTTCAAAGGGAAAACTCAAACCATTACAAGAGAGTAGAGGGGGAGAAACATCATAAGATCCAATTATAATAGCAAAGCTCGCGGTACATCAAGATCGTGCCATATCAAGAACACGAGAGAGAGAGAGAGATCAAACACATAGCTACTGGTACATACCCTCAGCCCCGAGGGTGGACTACTCCCTCCTCGTCATGGAGAGCGCCGGGATGATGAAGATGGCCACCAGAGAGGGATTCCCCCCTTCCAGCAGGGTGCCGGAACAGGTCTAGATTGGTTTTCGGTGGCTACAGAGGCTTGCGGCGGTGGAACTCCTGATCCAGTTTATTTTCTGGAGGTTTCTGTATTTATAGGAATTTTTGGCGTCGGTCTCACGTCAGGGGGGTCTCCGAGTCGTCCGCGAGGGTGGAGGGCGCGCCCTACCCCCCTAGGCTCGCCCTCCTATCTCGTGGATGGCTCAGGACTCTTCTTGCCCAACTATTTTACTCCAGGGGCTTCTTTTGGTCCATAAAAAATCATCAAAAAAGGGCACTTCAATTGGACTCCGTTTGGTATTCCTTTTCTGTAAAACTCAAAAACAAGGAAAAAACAGAAACAGGCACTGGGCTCTAGGTTAATAGGTTAGTCTCAAAAATCATATAAACTAGCATATAAATGCATATAAAACATCCTAGATGGATAATATAATAGCATGGAACAATCAAAAATTATAGATACGTTGGAGACGTATCAATGGCTAGCACAAACTGGGATATAGATCGAAAGAGGCGCATGCCTCCTGCCTGGGATCCTCCTAAACTGCTCTTGGTCGTCGGTGGCGGTTTGCACGTAGTAGTAGGCACCTCCGGTGTAGTAGGAGTCATCATCGGTGGCGTCTGGCTCCTGGGCTCCAACATCTGGTCGCGACAACCAGGTATAGAAAGGGGAAAAAGGGGGAGCAAAGCAACCGTGGGTACTCATCCAAAGTACTCACAAGCATGGATCTACACTACATATGCATTGGTATCAATGAAATGGGTAGTATCTGTGGGCTGAACTGCAGAATGCCAGAATAAGAGGGGGATAGCTAGTCCTATCAGAGACTACACTTCTGGCAACCTCCATCTTTAAGCATATAGAAGAGAGTAGATCACTACTGCAGGATGGACCAAACGCGACACTACGATCAGAGACCCTTCAAAGAAACTGTGTGCGATGCCATAATCACAAACAGTGGTGTAAAAGAACCGTCAAAAAGGTGCAAAACGTTTGTGATGGCGGAGCTATCAAACACGGTTCAGATTTTAGTTGCGTGTGCGATGCAGGGCATACGGTTCAGGTCAATGAACTATTTGCGATGAGGCGGAACAAAAGAAATGGGCAGCCAGATGAAGGCATGTGCGATATAGAGCATACGGTTCACTCGGATGAACTATTTGTGATTAGGCAACACAAAAGAAACGGTCAGCCAGATCAAGGTGTGTGTGATACGCGGCAAACAGGTCCGTAATCAGAAATGTGTGCGAAGACCAATAATAACACAGACGATTGCTGCTAATAAGCCATGTGATTTGCTCTGTCTACCGTAGAATAACATGTATATATATATAACTGAAATAAATATCCAATTACATAAGTGACTATACAGATCATTGGCACACACCTCAGTAAACAATTGCGTGCACTCTAAAGTAGGAGAAACGATCGTCTAGTCATCTACTTCTTGTGACGCTCCCTCCACTGCTATGTGGCTCAATCCTTCGTCTGGGTCAGGAAGAAGATAGTTCCTCATGTCAACGATCCGCCTGTACATCTCGTAGCTTGTGTACGCGTCCATGGCCGCGTACTTGACATGTTGTTCATCCAGTCTCTTATGCCACACACTATGCCAGGCGTTCCTGTCCTTATTGCTCTCATTCTTCATCTTCATGTAGTAGGGGTCGATGATGGTCGAGGCGAGGTCAACCAGGGAGTTCAGTTTGTTTTTGTCGCTGCCCTAGACCATGTAGTGGCTTTGGATGTTGACAAGATTCGGGCATTTCAAGCACGAAACCTTGAGCGCTTTTAGATCGTTGGTGGTGCCAACCGCAGCGAAACTGTAGTCGGAGCTGTTGATAAACCTGGAGAAACGCTCGCAAGGCGTTGTGGCTAGGTGGTAGTGGTAGACGAGGACGTCATGTCGCACGCACAACTGGGCAACGACAACCTTCTGATCGTGCCCGGCACGACCGATGGTGTACTCGAGGTCGAAGCCGACCACTCGGTACTTGTCCTCGGCAAGGAACTGCTCCATAGTTTGGATGGAGCTCTCCACCGAGACCGGATCGTTCATGTACACCACCGAGAGGGCCTTCCCCCTCACGTGGGTGTCCACTACGTGATGCGTGGTGAACTGCCCGCCGTTGTCATCATTGGCCGCTGGGAGCACCATTGGAGCCACGGGGAGCGCCATTGGTACCGCTGGATGTCCTCTCTGTATGTGTCCTCGTGGGTGTGCTTATTGTGTCGTGTGAGACAAGAGATGAAGGTAAATGGCCTCATGAATAAAAGGGGGCCGGGCGGCATGGATTATCGGCGCGTCCGCATGGCAGTTTTTGCAGTGGGTAACTGCATCGTCGCGCCGTGCCCGGCGCAACCGCTTGCACACGAACGTGCGTGATCGTGCGCCGGCCCCAAACACTGGCAGCACATGTGGAGGGACGAGGGCAGAGCACCCGCAGGGATGGGAGAGTAGAGCGTGCACGGCGGGACGCGAGCAGAGCGTGTCGCGGCCGCCTGAACCGCGAGAAACCACACGCATAGAGCAGTTGAACAGGCAGGAAATGGCCGCCTACAAGCCGGCCGACAGTTGCGTCGCTGCGTAGAGAGCGGCCGTGTGGTACCACCTATGTCTAGTCTATAGTCTCCTTTATATTATGTGCCATACTTTGCCCTCAAATTTAACCAACAAAATGTTAATGCATGTTTTAAAAATTATATAATTGGAAACTATGTTCAAATACAAATCCAACTATATAATCTTTGGCGACATGCATTCGTATTTTATTAGTTAAATCATACTTATAAACCAGGACGGTGGTATAGTAGGTAATTAAATCGCAAACGTTTTTTATTAACTGTATGTGTACCTGGCCTTTCGTCCTCCTCTCGCACGTCTTGTCACCCCGCTGCCGCAGACGGCTTACAGCGCAAGCTTGCGTAGCGCGCGGGGGCGTTCTTTTGGCCAAACGGTGGCGCCAATGAATCGTCGGTGAGCCCGTTCCCGTGCAACCTCGCAGGTTCCCGCGCAAGCTTCCTGCCCGACTCGGTGAAATCCCCCAAAATCCCAATGCTTACTAGCCTTCTATAAAAACCCTCACGGCCGGCGAGTCCCGCGTCGTATTTTCCCCTCCCTCCCTGTAGCTTATCTCGTCTGCTTCTCCCACAATCGCCAATGGCACCGGTCCATCATCGTCGCTCAGCCACTCCGCCATCATCAGATGACAGCTCCAGCTGGGAGGCTACACCGTGGCGGCGGCGCAGTCCCCGGCGTAGTGTAGTGCGTGATGCGTCCCTGTTGGGTGTGCGCGAAACACCCACCACACGCTCCGCTGCCGGTGCCCGTCGGCAGCTATTGCCGGCCGCCGTTGCTGCCACACCACTGTCGAAAGCCGGATCCATCACATGCTCTGCCGCCGCGGCCCGAAGGCGGGAGGTGGCCGTCGTGGCCTCCACCCCACTGCCAGCCACTGTGGCCATCACCCGCTCCGCCACCGCGGCCCGAAGGCGGGAGGTGGTGGTCATGGCCGCCACCCCGTCGTCGGCCGCCATGGCCGCCAGCCCACCGTCGACCGCCTGGGTCATCACCTGCTTCGCCACCGCCGCTCGAAGGCGGGAGGCGGAGGTGGATGCCCGCACGTGCGTCAGCGACCTTGCGCGCTACATCGAGTTCCTGCAGGAGGAGGAGGAGCGCCTCGTCGAGCAAGCAAAGAGCCTTACTGCCGCCGTGTCCGCGACACACGCCGCCTCAGAGGCGAGGAATCAGGAGATCTACGAGGAGAACCACCGCTTCGAGAGGGGTCGTCTGGAGCGGCATAGGGCGTTCGAGGTGAGCGTCACTGAAGCTGCAACGGCGGCAGGCACCGTATTGCGGTTGCCCAGCTCGTCGGTAGGCTCCTCCTCCTCTGCCTCTTACTGAGCGCGCTCGGCAGAGGAGAGGCAGACGGAAGTAGTACAAAGCCCCTCCGCAGTAGTAGTCATAGTATTTAGGGGCTATTTTGTTCAGTTCATCTGACTATGGATGTGGTGGAACTATACAACGTACTTAAAAATTAGCTAGTATATATAGTTGAACTAGCTATTTCAGTATGTGGTTGGCAACAATTGGGGAAAAGTTTGGTCGGTTCAGCCATCGAGTTGAACTATTTGTATAAATTAAGAACAACTGCTTAATCTACGAATGAAATCTATGCTTAATTACTAAATTTTAGTTGCAAAATTAGATACTGCTAGTGATTTTTTGCCTCATATTTTGACAAATCGCAGTGTTACAAGGATTGACAAATCTTACCAAATTGTTTATAGGTGGTTGCACACGGGTCATCCAAAACAACCGTTTGCGTTGAAGGGGTGCACAAATCATGCGCTGCTCTCACTTTGCGTACGGGTGTTCTATCTAAAACGTTTGTGATCAAGAGTAGCAGAAATCCTGCTCGACACATTTTCATTTGGCTTCCTGGGGAAGATGTCGGTTTGCATACGGGTGTTCTAACTAAAATGTTTGCGATGATTGTTTTATATTTAAAAAGCGAATTAAACTGCGGCTTGGGCACCATTAATGGAGAGGATGCGAGCAAGGCGGGCAGCCATGGAAGTCAAAGGGCTCGCTTCCTAGTGAGCCTGCGCAGCGTAGAGCTCGCATGCTTCCCCGTGAGCCTCCGCATTCGAGGACAGCTTGCACGCCTCTCGGTTACCTGCGCACCGGACGGCGCTCGCACGCCTCCCGTTCAGTCAAGGTCAAGCAGCTGTCCGCACGACACCTCCTACAACCATTAAAACCAAGACACGTGGCGTCACGTGAATGGTTAACAGAACGCACACGGTTTGAATTATACAAACATTTGAGATATTAAAGTGGCATCTATTTTTGCAAAATTCCTTTGTTGGCTGTCATTATTCGAGTGCGGCTTCTCTCAAAATGGACACGAAAAATACCCTAGCATGTCGGGTGCCATTCCATGATAGCATGCCAAGTTTCCTGAATTTCAGATGAGTTTTGGATTTACTAGAATTTAAAAACCAGGCATCTCAATGTTTTGCCGGCAATCAACGGTGCCCTGGTGTTTGAAATTCATTCCCATTTCTTGCACGGGACCTAAGAATGCACCCAAGGACACATATTTGATTTTTCAACCAGTTTATATGCACTGGAGTGTGTGCATGTAGTTCAAATTTGAATTATGCACATAAATGCATTGAAAACTCAGTTAAAGCATAAAAATGTCCAAACGAACCCCGAAAATCACAAAAATTGACACAACACTCCTGTTGTTCTATGTTGACACGAGAAAAAATTTGGAAGCAATAAGAGTCGGTGGATATCGTTTCGTCCCCAAAGGTGGGACGTTCCCTACCCAAACCATGATGCTTGTTGTGAGAAGCTCTGGTTTGTGATAAGCATATACCCAAACCTGCCCCAAATGGGACAAAAATTTTACCACCGCATGTTGATGCCACTCCATGAAAGCATGCCAAGTTTCATGAATTTCAGACGAGTTTTGGATTTAGTAGAATTTAAAAACCAGGCATCTCAATGTTTTTCCAGCAATGAACGGTGCCCTGGTGTTTGAAATTCATTCCCATTTCTTGCATGGGACCTAAGCATGCACCCAAGGACACAGATTTGATTTTTCAACTAATTTATATGCACTTGAGCATGTGCATGTAGTTTAAATTTGAATTATGCACATAAATGCATTGAAAACTCAGTTAATGCATAAAAATGTCCAAACGAACCCCGAAAAATCACAAAAATTCACGCAACACTCCTGTTGTTCTATGTTGACGCGAGATAAAATTTGAAAGCAATAAGAGGCAATGGATATCGTTTCGTCCCCAAAGGTGGGACGTTCCCTACCGAAAACCATCATGCTTGTTGTGAGAAGCTCTGATTTGTGAGAAGCATATACCCAAACCTGCCCCAAATGGAACAAAAATTTTACCACGACATGTTGATGCCGCTCGATGATAGCATGCCAAGTTTCATGAATTTCAGACGGGTTTTGGATCTACTAGAATTTAAAAACCAGGCATCTCAATGTTTTGTCGGCAATCAACGGTGCCCTGGTGTTTGAAATTCATTCTCATTTCTTGCATGGGACCGAAGCATGCACCCAAGGACACATATTTGATTTTTCAACCAATTTATATACATTGGAGCATGTGCATGTAGTTCAAATTTGAATTATGCACATAAATGCATTGAAAACTCAGTTAATGCATAAAAATGTCCAAAGGAAACCCCGAAAAATCACAAAAAATGACACAACACTCCTGTTGTTCTATGTTGACACGAGAAAAAAATTTGGAAGCAATAAGAGGCAGTGGATATTGTTTCGTCCCCAAAGGTGGGACATTCCCTACCGAAACCATGATGCTTGTTGTGAGAAGCTCTGGTTTGTGAGAAGCATATACCCAAACCTGCCCCAAATGGGACAAAATTTTTACCACGGCATGTTGATGCCGCTTCATGAAAGCATGCCAAGTTTCATGAATTTCAGACGAGTTTTGGATTTACTAGAATTTTAAAACGAGGCATCTCAATGTTTTGCCGGCAATCAACGGTGCCCTGGTGTTTGAAATTCACTCCCATTTCTTGCATCGGACCTAAGCATGCACCCAAGGACACAGATTTGATTTTTCAACCAATTTATATGCACTGGAGCATGTGCATGTAGTTTCAAATTTGAATTATGCACATAAATGCATTGAAAACTCAGTTAATGCATAAAAATGTCCAAACGAAGCCCAAAAATCACAAAAATTCACACAACACTCCTGTTGTTCTATGTTAACACGAGAAAAAAATTTGAAAGCAATAAGAGGCAATGGATATCGTTTTGTCCCCAAAGGTGGTACGTTCCCTACCGAAAACCATCTTGCTTGTTGTGAGAAGCTCCGGTTTGTGAGAAGCATATACCCAGACCTGCCCCAAATGGAAAAAAATTTTAGCATGGCATGTTGATGCTGCTCCATGATAGCTTGCCAAGTATCATGAATTTCAGACGGGTTTTGGATTTACTAGAATATAAAAACCAGGCATCTCAATGTTTTGCCGGCAACCAACGGTGCCCTGGTGTTTGGAATTCATTCCCATTTCTTGCATGGGACCTAAGCATGCACCCAAGGACACATATTTGATTTTTCATCCAATTTATATTCAATGGAGCATGTGCATGTAGTTCAAATTTGAATTACACACATAAATGCATTGAAAACTCAGTTAATGCATAAAAATGTCCAAACGGACCCTGAAAAATCACAAAAATTCACACAACACTCTTCTTGTTCGATGTTGACACGAGAAAAAATTTGAAAGCAATAAGAGCCAATGGATATCGTTTCATCCCCAAAGGCTGGACGTTTCCTACCGAAAATCATCATGCTTGTTGTGAGAAGCATATACCCAAAGCTGCCCCAAATGGGACAAATTTTTTACCACGGCATGTTCATGCCGTTCCATGATAGCATGCCAAGCTTCATGTATTTCAGACGGGTTTTGGATTTACTAGAATTTAAAAATCAGGCATCTCAATGTTTTGTTGGCAATCAACGGTGCCCTGGTGTTTAAAATTCATTCCCATTTCTTGCATGGGACCTAAGCATGCACCCAAGGACACAGATTTGATTTTTCAACCAATTTATATGCACCGGAGCATGTGCATGTAGTTCAAATTTAAATTATGCACCTGAAATGGCTAGAAAACCAATTTAATGTATAAAATGTTCAAACGAACCCTGAATAATTCCAATTCTGGTACGACACACATATAGTTGCATGTTCACTCCAGATAAAATGACTAGCAATTCAAACACCATCATTGTCGTTGTGACCCCATTATGTAATTCAAATCAAGATGAAAAATCTAGTAGATCGCACACAGTTTATTATCAGCAACTGTGTGAGATGCAGCACAAAATATCCTGGAGCACCGTTGTTGTATAGTACGCCTATGGCTTACACAAGAAGGTGTGTCGGCTACAGTCCACAGCGGGCGTCTCAAGCACACTAGCTCGCTCCCCAAATATCATTTCACTGTTCAATCATCGCCGGTGAAAGATGGGCACGTGGACCCACGTCGTGAGGGCAACTTCGGTAGCCCACTCCGGCGAGAGCGCGGCCGTAGCTGCCATCCGCGTGCTAACAAGGTGCATGAGCGCGGCCGCAATCTACGACCGGGCGACAAAGGCAGCCCAAACGGTCGTTGTTGCTTCTTAGGTGGTGGCAGCAACATCTGCCTCGGGGATAGCAACTGGCGAGAGCGGCACAGTAGCTGTCCATTCCATAGCGGCGGCCTTAGCCCTGATGGAGGCTGCCCATGACCATGTCAAGGTCGCCCATGCCCAGCTCCTGAAGGTCACCGCACAAATCGAACGAAGCTTCTCCAAAAATGGTCGGCAACCCATGGCCGAAGAGCTGGCAATCACCGAGAGCGTTCGAGCAGCCGTCCGTTCCTCCACCGCATACCTTGTGACGACAGAGCCCGTCCAAGCCCAGATCACGTCCGCCCACGCCCAGCTCGTGGCGGCCTTTTCCAAAGAGATGGCGGGTGCGAATGGCGAGATGCTTGCCGAGTATGGTGCGATGGATGCCATGGAGCCCCTTCCCCAGGAGACCGTCGGGCGCGAGCTGGACATGGAGGCGGCGGCGGAGATCGACGAGCACCAGCCATAGTAGTAATCTTTGTTTTGTTTAATTAAGAGCGCTGGTCTTTAATTTGTTAGAGTAATGTTTAGGTTAGCTAGATCTATTTAATTGCTGAACTTGCTTGATTAATAAGTGTAGGTGTGCTGTAGTCTCCTTTGTGTAGCCAAATTATGCGATGACGTGGATGACCACTGTAACCATGGAAATTCGAACCAAAACTTTTGGCGTTCAAACTCATCACGCACGGGTGAAGCTATCTGAATCGTTTGTGATGTCCACATATCGTACACAGTTCTGAATAAGGGACCATGTCCGATGACACTTTGCGCGCCAGTTTTTTGGCTGAAGGGATTCCAAATTTTCGGCTTCCGCGGAAATATCTACCTCCCCGCCCCCTCCCCCTTACCAAAAGCCACATTTCCCCTATTTCCGCCTTCCTTTCCAAGTTGAAACCTTCACTCCTTGGTTGCAGCGCCGCCTCCTCGTCGGCGACCCTCCTTCATGCTGCTCGGCCTCGTCTATCCAGGCAGGTAATCCACACCCGACCCCATCCTCCTCCTCCTTCCACATCCCACATGCCCCGACCGTCGGCGCGAGCGCGACACCTTCCACCCAAATCACCGACCCCTCCACCAAATAAGCGCCACCCTAAGCCATGGTGCACGCAGTATAGCCAGGATCTCAAGGAGCATTTGGCAGCGGAGAAGCAAATCGCGACCGCACGCGCGGATGAGGTCGCGATGGCTGCCATTCGTGCCGACCCCCAGATCTTGGAGGAGCACCTTGCCATTTGCTAGCTACGCCGGTTAAGCATGCTCGGTTTACCCGTTGCGTGTGCTGCTCCTGCCTTTCCTTCACAAATTCTAGTGAATTGTGCTATCTAATTTTACCATGCAATCTGTTGCTCTAGTGTATATGTTCTATATGTCGTGCAGTGTGGTGCTCACTTATTAACTATTTTGTTAATTAGTTGTCGTCTTCAGTTAACTGTTTGGTTCAATTCTGCAAATGTGATGTTCAATTCTTCAGGCTGCAATTTTGTATTGTCTTCCATGTGAGAAATAAATCGAATTTATCTTTACAAAATACATGAGAAACGAATACAATTGCTATATTTCCAAGTTGTCAAGCATGCTTGGTTTGGTTATACATTGTGCAATGTGGTGCTCAGTTAACGTTTGGTTCATTTGTGTAGTGGTGTTTAGTTAACTGTTTGGTTCAATTCTGCAATGCGATGTTCAATAGTTGTGGGTGCATTCTGTTATTGTATACCATGTGAGGAATAAATTGAATTTGGCTGTAGTAAATACATGAGAAACAAATACAATTGCTACAATTGGCTGTAGTTAACTGTTTGGTTAACTGTCTGATCTTCTATTAGGAGTATGTTATATTGTGCAATGTGGTGCTCAGTTAATGTTTGGTTCATTTGTTGTGGTGTTTAGTTAACTGCTTGGTTCAATTCTGCAATGCGATGTCCAATTGTCGTGGGTAGAATTTTGTATTGTTGTGCATGTGAGGAATAAATCGAATTTGGCTGCACTTAATACATGAGAAACATATACAAGTGCTATATTTCCTAGTTCTTAATCATGCTTGGTTTGGGTAAATGGGTTTTCCGTGTGGCTTGAATTAATCTGATGAATCTGCAATGTGCTTATTTTTCATCAACATATTTTACTGATAGCATGCGAACCCATACTTAACCTGATGACTAACTACCTTATATGTGTTGCAGGGAAACAATGGGAAGCACTGAGGTTTACAATCGAGGTTAGCACATGCATGGTCCGCTCTCTAATAGCACATTATTGTGCAATTGCAGGAACCATTCTAATATTTTGGTTTTTAACAATTTGGTCTTGCACATGTAGGTCCTGCTGTCAGAGGTTTTGACCCACTGTTCGACCCTTTTTGCATATGGGGAAATGAGTTGTCCATGAATATCAATCAAATGAAGAAACTTAGAAAGATTGTTAGGATAAAGAAATTAACGACAAAAAACAACAAGATCTTTGTCTGCACAATGAAGAAGACATCAGTTCACTACAAGATGGTACTAACTATTATACCTTGCCTTTTTTTATTTCTTTGCCCCATTTCCAATATAGAGAAGATATTTATGCACATCCTTGTTTTCAGGCCTTTCCAAAGCAGTTCACTGATGATTACCTCTCAAACCACCTCTATGGTCAGGAGGCGAGGAAGGTATTCATACAACACCCATGGTTCAATATTGAAGTGTTCCTTAAGAGGACGAAGGACGGACGGTCAATCATCCACAGGCACTGGCCTAAAGTTGCAAAGACCTTCAACATGAATGAAGGCTCAATATTCGCCTTCCGCTTCAGCAGTTTTCCAGATGAGATGCATTTGTCTCTATACCGTCTATGATGCTAATTTCGAAAGGTTCTACATGTTGCATGTGGAACTTGTTGCTGGTGCAGTTGTGTAATGGGGTAGCTGAGTGCTGAAGCTATATCATGTTGTACTCTGATGTATTTCAATTATGAAACTATGCTTCCTTAATATGGAAATGAAATATATTGTGTGCTTAATATGAAATGTCAATTAGATTAATAAATGGATTATGAATAATCGGATAATTAGCCTGCTAATGGTGAATTAGCCTGCTAATTGGGTTTTGCTATTCCAAACGGTTGTTGAAAAAATACCGTGGGTGATGGCCTCAGGCAGTGCACACAGTTTCTAGGAATAAACCGTGTTGGATCAATGAACGATCACACACGACTTTCTCTTGAAAACTGTTTGTGTTAGGCCACCTTGCGCAAACGTTTATCACATAAAAACTGTGTGTGATGGACAGCCTTTGCCACACAGTTTCTTCTACGGACCGTGTGTGATACATTCAATAACGCAAATGATTTAACGGGAAAAATTGTGTGTGATGTACCAGTGAACGGAAACATTTTCCTTGGAGCGACTGTGTGGGATGTACATACGAATGGAAACGTTTAGCGGGGACTGACTATGTGGGATGTACTTGCGACCGGAAACAATTTAGCCATATAATTGTATTTTTAGCTCTACTGTACGTATTTCCGTATTTGAGCGCTTGCCGGTCGCACAGTTCTCATTTTGTCGAGCCTGCGTGCTAGGAGGGCATATCCCCGACGGTTTCTGGGTCGTGTGGGCAGGACCCCCCCTATCGCCCACACTCACTTGGCGACGGTTCCAAATGCCGTCGCGGAAAGGGGTTAAAAACCGTTTGTTTAGGACTAACGCGCACTAGTGGATGGTAAGTTCACCAAGTATCATCATACAGCATAACCCTACCCGGCGATCCTCTCCTCGTCGCCCTGAGAGAGCGATCATCGGGTTGTATCTGGCACTTGGAAGGGTGTGTTTTATTATGTATCCGGTTCTAGTTGTCATAAGGTCGAGGTACAACTCCGGGTCATCCTTTTACCGAGGGACACGACTATTTGAATAGATAAACTTCCCTACAGGGGTGCACCACATAACCCAACACGCTCGATCCCTCTGGCCGGACACACTTTCCTGGGTCATGCCCGGCCTCGGAAGATCAACACATCGCAGCCCTACCTAGGCCTAACAGAGTGGTCAGCACGCCGGTCTAAATCCTATGCACGCAGGGGTCTGGGCCCATCGCCCATTGCACACCTGCATGTTGCGTACGCGGCCGGTGAGCAGACCAGAATATAAGCATCAGTTACATTTGACTTCCAGCCTTTTTATAGAAGAGAAAGGAAGGTTAAGGGCAAGGGCGTAGCATAATATATAAGAAAAACTTGATCTTTGAGGGGAAACTTTTCCAACTAGACCGATAAATGAGAAAAAGCACCAGTCGTACCAAGAACCAAAGGCGCCAGCTTTCATTGATATATATACCATATCTTTTAGCAGAAAAATCTATGGATAAGAACCAGCTCTGGGTGGAGGGGTGGCGCGACAGAGCAATGAAAAGCTGGGATCTTTCCTTATCTTCGGTCATGACGCCTTTTCCTTTTGTATGAGAAAGCGCTACAAAACATCCTTCTCGCAGGTTATCTTCTATTCAAGCATGCTCTCTCCTATTCTTCATCCACCAACTAGGAGGAACGTGGGAGCACAAGAGGGTCATCATCTTCTGAAACGATTGGCTTTCGATCTGCTTTCCAAGAGGTGGTTTCTGACATGACCAGAAAGAGTGGAATTCTTGTTAGGATTGGCATGTCAAGTTGCTTTCTTCTCGCAGCAATCCATACCATTCTTTTCTTAATTTTTTGCGCGCATACGTGAGGACACATGCATATTCTCTTTCTAGAAGGGGAAGCCAGTCTTTTTGGAATTCCCCCGGTGTGCATCACAGCTGCATACTCATTTTATCTTCAAAAGTGTGTCCTGCTGCATTCGTTTTTTGATTGATCAAAATTTTCGATTCATAAGGCAATCCCTTTGGGCACCATAGGGAATGGATACTGAAAACATGATGAATGCATCCGAAATCAGATGAATGCATCGGTAAAGTGGAATAATTTCAATGGATTGTGCGTTCCCGCATAGTTGCTTAGTGCATATAAGCCAGTGGCCAGACTCAGATCAAATACCAAGATCTTGTTAAGCCTGTTATTTTGAAGTAACCGCGGACGCCGACCAGGGACCCGGACTCCGCCACGAAGATCCACATAGAGGGCCGTCGGGAAAGTATGTCCTTTCAGCCCCCAATCTGTGAATCAACCGCGGGTACTCAATGAGCTGACCCGACTTTTGTCACCACATGTATCATGTATTATGTATATAAGTATAAACCCGTGGTTACCTCCCGAGTGATCACGGCCCGGTAGTATAGCATGGCAGACGGACAAGAATGTAGGGCCACTGATGGAATACTAGCATCCTATACTAAGCATTTAGGATTGCAGGTAAAGGTAACAACAGTAGTAGCAAAGACAGGCTATGCAGCAGAATAGGATTAACCAAAAGCAGTAACATGCTACACTACTCTAATGCAAGCAGTAGAGAGAAGGAATAGGCGATATCGGGTTGATCAAGGGGAGGGCTTGCCTGGAAGCTCGGCAGAGAAGGAGGGGTCGTAAACACCGTAGTCATAATGGGTAGCAGCGGCGTCGGTGTCAGTGTCTACCAAAAAGAAGTAACGAAGGGGAACACAATAAATAACAGAGCAATCAAAGCATCACAAAGCATAACATGGCAATACGCGGCGCTAGGGGTGACCTAACGTAGTACTAGGTGCTACCGGCGAAGGGGGGAAACATCCGGGAAAGCATTCCCGGTGGTTGGCATTTTCGGACAGATGAAATGAAGGGGGACGGTTGCATGTTCGCTATGCTAGGGACGTGTGGCGGACGAACAGACTGCTTATTCTGATTTGTCTCGTCATTCTGAGCAACTTTCATGTACAAAGTTTTTTCATCCGAGTTATAGATTATTTAATATTAATTTTCAAAGTTCTAATTCGAATTTTATAATTAACATAATTAAATTAATTATAAAA
The DNA here is from genome assembly GCF_018294505.1 of Triticum aestivum. NCBI lineage: Eukaryota > Viridiplantae > Streptophyta > Magnoliopsida > Poales > Poaceae > Triticum > Triticum aestivum. Next base: position 87,016,610 of record NC_057808.1, read on the forward strand.
TGTAATTATGATGTCAGCATGATGTCATCAGTCAACCGTCTGTTGATTGGGTCAACAAATGTGTGGGTCCCGTTCGTCATTGTCTCAAACTAACTAAACATGTTAGTTAGACTAACTAAGTGATTAGGTCAATTCATTTTAATTAGATTATTTAAACATGATTAGTGAACTTAATTAACTCATTAATTCATTAATTAATTACTAATTTATTTATTTTAACATTTTTTTATTCTTCTTTTTTAATCATTTTGGGGTGTGGGGCCCGTTAGCCAGTGGCCCAGAGGGGCTAACGGGCATGCGGGCGCTAGCGGGCGAACGGGCAGAGCCGGGACGGGTGCTAGCCCGCCCGATAAGGCGCTGCGAGGCGAGGCACCCACCGAGGCAGTGTCGGGGCGCGCACAGCCGTCGGCGAGTGACGGTGGGGCACTGCAGCACGCAGAAGCGCTAGCAGTAGGCGCAGAGAGTAGCGGCGGCTGTAGCAGCGCGCGTGCGGCAGCAAAAAAGCGGCAACAGCCACGCAGCTAGCAAGCAATAGCAGGGGAGGCAGGAGCGGCAGCATGTACAACGCATAGAGTAACGCAACGGCAGTAGCAAGAGTAGGAGGTCGCAGTAGCTAGGTGCGTTCGGACGCCCGCGGCAATGCGCGCCGCACGGTGGTCGTGGCAGTAGCGGCGGTGGCCGAACATGACCGAAGAAGCAACGACAGCGGTGGCCAAAGCAAGGCAATGACTGCGGCGCACGAAGGCTCAGATCCGAGGGTGAACATGAGGGGTTTGATGCAGTAGCTCACCACGAGCTCGCTGCGGGGGTCGAGGTAACCGGAGGGCGTCGATGGCGAGCGGCTCCTTGGTGAAGCTCTTGCTCGCTGGCGTTGGCGTGGAGGTCGAGGGGGAGCTCCTCGAAGTGTCGTCCTGCTTAGGGAAGGCGGTGGCCATGGGGTTCACGACGACGTGGTGTTAGGCGTGGTCGGGCGGTTGCGTGGAGAGGGAGCGACGCGAGGTAGGAGAGAAGGAGGAGGCTGGCGGCCTCGGCTCGCAGCAGAGCAGTGGGGGAGGCGAGGCCATGGTGATCGGGCGCCGGCCTGTCTGCCCTGGCGCTGGGGGGTTGGTGTTGGGTGTGTAGCGGTGCTGGGAGGGAGACGAGGGGAGAGAAGGGACTGATACGTCTCCGTCGTATCTATAATTTTTTATTGTTCCATGCCAATATTCTACAACTTTCATATATGATTGGAAAATTTTTATACTATTTTTGGGACTAACATATTGATCAAGTGCCCAGTGCCAGTTCCTGTTTGTTGCATGTTTTTTGTTTCACAGAAAATCCATATCAAACGGAGTCCAAACGGGATAAAAACTGACAGAGATTTTTTTGGAATATATGTGATTTTTGGGAAGAAGAATCAATGCGAGACGATGCCAGTGGGGGCCACGAGGCAGGGGGCGCGCCCTGGGCCCTTGTGGCCACCCCATAAGGCGGTTGGTCCCCTTCTTTTGTCACAAGAAAGCCAATATCCGGATATAAATCGTGTTAAAATTTCGGCCCAATCGGAGTTACGGATCTTCGGGAATATAAGAAACGGTGAAAGGCCAGAATCTGGAACTCGGAAACAGAGAGAGACTGAGAGACAGATCCAATCTCGGAGGGGCTCTCGCCCCTCCCATGCCATGGAAGCCAAGGACCAGAGGGGAAACCCTTCTCCCGTCTAGGGAGAAGGTCAAGGAAGAAGAAGAAGAAGAAGGGGGGCCCTCCCCCCTTCTCTCCCGGTGGCGCTGGAACACCTCCGGGGCCATCATCGGGTGACGGCGATCAACACCAACACCTCTGTCATCTTCACCAACATATTCATCACCTTCCCCCATCTATCTACAGTGGTTCACTCTCCTGTAACCCGTTGTACCCTCTACTTGAACATGGTGCTTTATGCTTCATATTATTATCCAATGATGTGTTGCCATCCTATGATGTCTGAGTAGATTTTCGTTGTCCTATCGGTAATTGATGAATTGCTATGATTGGTTTAATTTTCTTATGGTTATGTTGCTGTCCTTTGGTGCCCATCATTTGAGCGCGCGCATGGATCACACCATAGGGTTAGTTGTATGTTGATAGGACTATGTATTGGAGGGCAAGAGTGACATAAGCTTCAACCTAGCATAGAAATTGATGCATACGTGATTGAAGGGGGACCAATATATCTTAATGCTATGGTTGGGTTTTACCTTAATGAACATTAGTAGTTGCAGATGCTTGCTAATAGTTCCAATCATAAGTGCATAGAATTCCAAGTCAGGGATGACATGCTAGCAGTGGCCTCTCCCACATAAAACTTGCTATCGGTCTAGTAAAGTAGTCAATTGCTTAGGGACAATTTCGCAACTCCTACCACCACTTTTCCACACTCGCTATACTAACTTTATTGCTTCTTTTACCTAACACAGCCCCTAGTTTTTATTTACATGCTCTTTATATTCTTACAAACCTATCCAAAAACACCTACAAAGTACTTCTAGTTTCATACTTGTTCTAGGTAAAGCGCACGTTAAGCGTGCGTAGAGTTGTATCAGTGGTCGATAGAACTTGAGGGAATATTTGTTCTACCTTTAGCTCCTCGTTGGGTTTGTCACTCTTACTTATCGAAAGAGGCTACAATTCATCCCCTGTACTTGTGGGTTATCAAGACCTTTTTCTGGCGCCGTTGCCGGGGAGTTATAGCGTGGGGTGAATATTCTCGTGTGTGCTTGTTTGCTTTATCACTAAGTAGTTTTTATTTTGTGCTCTTGTATTCTATCTTTAGTTATGGGTAGGAAACGCAAAATACCAAAAAAATTAGTTGTACCTACTACACCAATGGTTGAAGAACCACTCAAAATCTATCACACTCCTGAATCTTTTTTACTTGGATCATCTTAGATCCCTTTGTGCTCGTGCTGAAACCCCAACTAGCTTAGTTGAGGGAAAATCTTTAGATGAGCATGCTTGTTATGTGTGACATCGCATATCTGAAAACGGGAAACTTTTACTGGATCAAATTCATCGTTTGCAATGCTATGCTTGGAATTTATGTGAAATATATGATTTTACTTGTTGTTCTGAAGACCCTAAGAAACACCTTCCCTACCAATGTGAGTTTACTGATAATGGAATCGTATCTTTGTATGCTAAGGGTGTTTATAATTACTATGATGTTCAACAAATTCAAGAATTTGTTGCTTTTAAGGGTGCTTATGAAATTGCTTCATTGATTGGAAAGTACGATGCTACACTTTACAAATTTGAAAATTTTGCCATACTTAAATATTGATGATAATTATGCTTCTAATGCCTATGTTAAACCATATATTGAGGACTCCTCCGCTGTCCAAAAAGAGAATAATATTTTGCAGGAGTCTACAGAAGAAGGAATTGATGAAACTGGGGCTCATCGGATGAAAAAGATGATGAGCAGAGCGAAGAACAAAAGGAGGAAGAGCGGATTAGCTACCCGTTCCCACCTTCTAATGATAGTAACTCTTCAACTCATACATTGTTTAATTTCCCTTCGTGCTTACCAAAGGATGAATGCTATGATGATTGTTATGATCCCGTTGATTCTTTTGAAATATCCCTTTTTGATGATGCTTGCTATGCTTATGGAGATGAACTTGCTTTAGTTCCTCATATTAAACATTAAATTGTTGCTATTGCACCCACGCATGATAGTCCTATTGTCTTTTTGAATTCTCCCGACTACACTATATCGGAGAAGTCTGCCCTTATTAAGGATTGTATTGATGGGTTGCGTTTTACTACTACACATGATGATTTTGATAGATATAATATGCATGTGCTTGCTGCTCCTACTTGCAATTATTATGAGAGAGGAACTAAATCTCCGCCTCTCCATGTTTCCAATATGATAAAATTGCAAGAAACTTCTTATACTATGCATTGGCCTTTACTATGTGTGCATGAATTGTTCTTTTATGACATGCCGATGCATAGGAAGAGAGTTATACTTCATCATTACATGATATATGTTACTTTGTGCTCACTACTAAATCACAAATCATTGTTAATTAAAATTGGCTTTGATATACCTTGGGATCCGGGTGGATCCATTACTTGAGCACTATATGCCTAGCTTAATGGCTTTAAAGAAAGCGCTGCCAGGGAGACAACCCGGAAGTTTTAGAGAGTCATTTATTTCTGTTGTGTGCTTTTATAAAGTATTATAAAAATAATGTGCCAAGATTTGCCTTTAGGATGTTTACATTGCTTGTTGGTTTGTGCGGTGCAAAACAGAAACTTTGGATGTAGTGCGCGATTTTACATTTTTTACTGGAACGTCAAACGGTTCTGAAACCTTCTGCACTGTCTTTCTATACAAATTGTTTATTTTTCCAAATTGTTTCAGAATTTTGAACTACCAGAAGTATGGTGAATGTTTAGATTACTACAGACTGTCCTGTTTAAGACAGATTCTATTTTTGATGCATAGTTTGCTTGTTTTGATGAAACTATCAATTTCTATCAGTGGATTAAGCCATGGAAAAGTTATATTACAGTAGCTACAATGCAAAAAAAATATGAATTGGTTTGCAACAGTACTTAGAGTAGTGATTTGCTTTATTATACTAACGGATCTTACCAAGCTTTCTGTTGAGTTTTGTGTGGATGAAGTGTTCGAAGATCAAGGAGATCTCGATGTGAGGAGAAGGAGGAGAGGCAAGAGCTCAAGATTGGGGATACCCAAGGCACCCCAATTAAATATTCAAGGAGACTCAAGCGTCTAAGCTTGGGGATGCCCCGGAAGGCATCCCATCTTTCTTCAACAAGTATCTGTATGTTTTCGGATTCGTTTCATTCATGTGATATGTGCAAATCTTGGAGCGTCTTTTGCATTTAGTTTTCACTTTTCTTTTATGCACCATGCTGGTATGAGATATTCCTTGGTTGATTTATAGAATGCTCATTGCACTTCACTTATATTTTTTTGAGTATGGCTTTATAGAATGCTTCATGTGCTTCACTTATATCATTTGATGTTTGGATTGCATGTTTCTCTTCACATAGGAAACCGCCATTTGTAGAATGCTCTTTTGCTTCACCTATATTTGTTAGAGTGTGGGCATATCTTTTGTAGAAAGAATTAAACTCTCTTGCTTCACTTATATCTATTTAGAGAGATGACAGGAATTGGTCATTCACATGGTTAATCATAAAATCCTACATAAAACTTTTAGATCACTGAATATGATATGTTTGATTCCTTGCAATAGTTTTGGATATAAAGGTGGTGATATTAGAGTTGTGCTAGTTGAGTAATTGTGAAATTGAGAAATACTTGTGTTGAGGTTTGCAAGTCCCGTAGCATGCACGTATGGTAACCGTTGTGTGACAAATTTGAAGCATGAGGTGTTTCTTTGACTGCCTTCCTTATGAGTGGCGGTCGGGGACGAGCGATGGTCTTTTCCTACAAATCTATGCCCCTAGGAGCATGCGCGTAGTGCTTGGTTTTGATGACTTGTAGATTTTTGCAATAAGTATGTGAGTTCTTTATGACTAATGTTGAGTCCATGGATTATACGCACTCTCACCCTTCCATCATTGCTAGCCTCTTCGGTACCGTGCATTGCCCTTTCTCACCTCGAGAGTTGGTGCAAACTTCGCTGGTGCATCCAAACCCCGTGATATGATACGCTCTATCAGACATAAGCCTCCTTATATCTTCCTCAAAACAGCCACCATACCTACCTATTATGGCATTTCCATAGCCATTCCGAGATATATTGCCATGCAACTTCCATCATCATATATATGACTTGAGCATTCATTGTCATATTGCTTTGCATGATCGTAAGATAGCTAGCATGATGTTTTCATGGCTTGTCCATTTTTTGATATCATTGCTACGCCAGATCATTGCACATCCCGGTACACCGCCGGAGGCATTCATATAGAGTCATACTTTGTTCTAGACATCGAGTTGTAATATTGAGTTGTAAGTACATAAAAGTGTGATGATCATCATTATTAGAGCATTGCCCCAGTGAGGAAAGGATGATGGAGACTATGATTCCCCCACAAGTCGGGATGAGACTACAGACTTTAAAAAAGGCCAAAGAAGCCCACCAAAAAAACAAAAATATTGAGAGAAAAAGAGAGAAGGGGCAATGTTACTATCCTTTTACCACACTTGTGCTTCAGAGTAGCAACATGTTCTTCATATAGAGAGTCTCTGGAGTTATCATTTTCATATACTAGTGGGAATTTTCATTATAGAACTTGGCTTGTATATTCCGATGATGGGCTTCCTCAAATGCCCGAGGTCTTCATGAGCAAGCAAGTTGGATGCACACCCACTTAGTTTCTAGTTTGAGCTTTCATACTCTTATAGCTCTTAGTGCATCTGTTGCATGGCAATCCCTACTCCTCGCATTGACATCAATTGATGGGCATCTCCATAGCCCGTTCATTAGCCGCGTCGATGTGAGACTTTGTCCCTTTTTGTCTTCTCCACACAACCTCCATCATCATATTCTATTCCACCCATAGTGCTATGTCCATGGCTCGCACTCATGTAATGTGTGAAAGTTGAAAAAGTTTGAAAATGCTAAGTATGGAACAATTGCTTGGCTTGTCATCGGGGTTGTGCATGATGGGAGCATTTCGTGTGACGAAAATGGAGCATGGCCAAAGTATATGATTTTGTAGGTATGAGCTTTCTTTGGCTATGTTATTTTGAGAGGACATAATTGCTTGGTTAGTATGCTTGAAGTATTATTGTCTTAATGTCAAATGATAGACTATTGCTTTGAATCACTCGTGTCTTCATATTCATGCCATGATTACATTACATGATCAAGATTATGCTAGGTAGCATTCCACATAAAAAATTATCTTTTTTATCATTTACCTACTCGAGGACGACCAGGAATTAAGCTTGGAGATGTTGATATGTCTCCGTCGTATCTATAATTTTTGATTGTTCCATGCCAATATTCTACAACTTTCATATACTTTTGGCAACTTTTTTATACTATTTTTGGGACTAACATATTGATCAAGTGCCCAGTGCCAGTTCCTGTTTTTTGCATGTTTTTTGTTTCATAGAAAATCCATATCAAACGGAGTCCAAACGGGATAAAAACTGATGGAGTTTTTTTTGGAATATATGTGATTTTGGGAAGAAGAATCAATGCGAGACAATGCCCGAGGGGGCCACGAGGCAGGGGGCGTGCCCCAGGGGGTCAGGCGCGCCCTAGGCCCTCGTGGCCACCCCGTAAGGAGGTTGGTTCCCTTCTTTCACCGCAAGAAAGCCAATATCCAGATAGAAATCGTGTTAAAATTTCAGCGCAATTGGAGTTACGGATCTCCGGGAATATAAGAAACGGTGAAAGGCCAGAATCTGGAACGCAGAAACAGAGAGAGACAGAGAGACAAATCCAATCTCGGACCAGAGGGGAAACCCTTCTCCCGTCTAGGGAGAAGGTCAAGGAAGAAGAATAAGAAGAAGAAGAAGAAGAAGAAGAAGGGGGGCCCTCTCCCCCTCTCTCCCGGTGGCGCCGGAACACCGCCGGGGCCATCATCGTGTGACGGCGATCCACACCAACACCTCCATCATCTTCACCAACATATTCATCACCTTCCCCCATCTATCTACAGCGGTTCACTCTCCCGCAACCCATTGTACCCTCTACTTGAACATGGTGCTTTATGCTTCAAATTATTATCCAATGATGTGTTTCCATCCTATGATGTCTGAGTAGATTTTCGTTGTGCTATCGGTAATTGATGAATTGCTATGATTGGTTTAATTTGCTTGTGGTTATGTTGCTGTCCTTTGGTGCCCATCATATGAGCACGCGCGTGGATCACACTATAGGGTTAGTTGTATGTTGATAGGACTATGTATTGGAGGGCAAGAGTGACAGTAGCTTCAACCTAGCATAGAAATTGATGCATACGGGATTGAAGGGGGACCAATATATCTTAATGCTATGGTTGGGTTTTACCTTAATGAACGTTAGTAGTCGCGAATGCTTGCTAATAGTTCCAATCATAAGTCCATAGAATTCCAAGTCAGGGATGACATGCTAGCAGTGGCCTCTCCCACATAAAACTTGCTATCGGTCTAGTAAAGTAGTCAATTGCTTAGGGACAATTTCGCAACTCCTACCACCACTTATCCACACTCGCTATACTAACTTTATTGCTTCTTTTACCTAAAACAACCCCTAGTTTTTATTTATGTGCTCTTTATATTCTTGCAGACCTATCCAAAAACACCTACAAAGTACTTCTAATTTCATACTTGTTCTAGGTAAAGCGAACGTTAAGCGTGCGTAGAGTTGTATCAGTGGTCGATAGAACTTGAGGGAATATTTGTTCTACCTTTAGCTCCTCGTTGGGTTCGACACTCTTACTTATCGAAAGAGGCTACAATTGTTCCCCTATACTTGTGGGTTATCAGGGACCGAGCGAGAGAGTTGGGTGAGGCCTAGGGTTATAGGATGGGTGCCGGGATGGGCCTATTGGGATCTAGAGAAACGGGGGGAGGCCTCTCGTTTCCTTCTCTTATTGTTTTACTATTTCCTTTTATTTCTTTTTACATTTTCTGTTTTGTATTTAGTTCCAGCTATGAAATGAATTTTGTTGAATACGAAATTTAGCACATAAATATTGGTTCATATAATGGAGCCGCACACAAAGTTTCAAATCATTTTGAAAAGGATAAACATTTGTTTATCTTTAAATGGTTAATTTAAATGTTGTTTGCTCCTGCTTTAATTATCGTAGAGGCATATAAACATTCCCAATAATGTTGGTTGATGATTTTTAATTAGTTAGTGAATATTTACAACCTTTGGAACATTTTTAATTTACTATTTTAATAAATTATAATTTGACATGTTATTTGAATTTGAATTCGAACTTAGTTTGAAGCAATTGAGGTTTAGCAAATTTTTAAATATGATGACCTAGCACCATTAGTGTGTGGTTACTGTAGCTTAACTACGGGGTGTTACATAACTAGCAAAAAACCTAAGATGACTTATACAACTAGACAGAGGGAGCATTACATTTTCATTTTAAGCATACATTCACTTCCCATTAGTTATAGATGTTTTTGGAGGAACTTTTATGCACTATTTTGAGTAGGGTAGCAAATTTCACGCAGCCGCGGGTATATCAAAATGCAGGGCCCATGCATCATTGCCTTTCAGTCGAACCTACGTCCACAATTTTTTGTACTTATATCTCCACTGGTCCCCGAACCTAAAATGTTGCCTCGTTCCCGTAAAACCGAGCGGCCCACACATATTAAGGCGTCGACTCGAACTCAATCCCTCTCCCGTTTACTACGATGTGGCCCCGCACGCCATAGTACTCCTACAAACCCTACAGCCGCACGCATCATCGGTTTTCTTCAAGAGGACGAGGGAGAAGCGGATTTGTAGTGGAGGCGCTTTCAAAAAAAGGATTTGTAGTGGAGGCTCCTACCCTAGGGTGCCCTAGGTAGCTGTCGCATGCATCATGGGTTTTCTCTTTTCTTTATGCTCTTGCACCCTAGAGTGAAATGATGGTTGCTTCGTACGTCCAGCTTAATGTGGGAAAGGTGGGGCTTTGTGATTTGACCCCTCATCGCTCATTTACTACTACTGCGGCGCTACGACCGGGGTGCCTCCAAGTCCAACCGCTGCTCCGAACTGTAATTTGGCGCATCGCACGTGGAACAAGACGGTGGATGAGCCATATGTCGGCCAAAGGGGTCCTGTTAAGTGTGTCAGCATTTCATGTGCGGACTGACCCTGCTTGAGTTGCTACGCCAACATGACAGGAGCAGCCTACCACTTGGTTTTGCTCCTCGGTGAATCCCGACTATATTGATCTAAAGAGATACTACTCCCTCCGTCTCAGTATATAGGGCATTCATGTAGTTCTAGGTCATCCATTTGACTAACTAAATATGAGTTACTATCTCACAAAAAGTATATCATTGGGTTCTTTAGCGGATGTAGTTTCTAAACATATACTCTGTTCATCACATATATAGCCAGTTAAATTCTCAACCTAGAACAACGTGCATGCCCTGTAAACCGATACACAGGAAGTAGTAAAATGAGGTGATTTTACCGAGCGGTGCACGGGGGAGCAAGGCCTGTCATGCAGTCCCACGTGTCATGATGTACCAAGGCGATGCGCGTCCCTCTTGAGGTAGAACAATGGTAGAAGCAATACACAGTTTTCTTGAAGGAAGTGATGGCGAAGTGGATTCAGGGAAGTGTGAAATAATGGTTGCTTCGTCCATTTGGAAAGGTGCGGCATTGTGATTTGACGTCTCATTGCTCATTACTACTAGTGGGGCGGTACGACTGGGATGCGTCCCCCCTGCTGTTCTGCACTGCTATTTGGTGCATGACACATCGACCCGGTTGTTATATGTCCCACATGTCGGCGAGAGGAAGTACAGAATTCATGAAAGTGAGCATCAACGGAGGAGTACAAGACACGGCTTGGGTTTTGCTTCTTCGCGCGATCCATCGATACAAACCCGGACTAAAAAATGGCGAGGGCGGGTCTTTTCCCACACGGCAGGCAGGGGAGTTTGGCATAGTCTGTTCGAGGCAGCGAGGTAGGAAGGGAAACAAGCAAATAAAGGTTGAGCGACTTAGTTTTGGGAAAATCTGATTTTACATGGAGTATGTACCCACTATGGAGGTAGTACTACTTACTACTCCCTCCTTTCCGGTTTATAGGGCTCATCTAAAAAATTTTGTTTCCCGTTTTATAAGTCTCAATTCTACTAGTTGTAGTACCATCACATGTTTGGATTTTGAGGTGCGTTAAATCACCCGATGCAAGCAGTGTCAAGAGAAAACTCACCAATGCATGTAGAAGTTCATGGAAATTTAGTGGTCATGCATGCATTCGTTCTAATTAATGCCTCGGTAAACATAACTTCTTGAGAAAAATGAGTGTACTAATTACCTGTGCAAACTACAAAATTAATTCCACCACTCACCTTCTACCATGGTTGGAGAGATTTTGAAATTGAGCCATAAACCGGAAAGAAGGGAGCAGTAGCATAGCCTAGGGTAGCTTGCTGCACCACAAACTCCAAGGAAATTACTGTAGTACTACTCCTATGTATACCATTGTACTACTCCTACTACTACTAAAAGACATATTTCAAACAATATGATAATATCTCTAACCAAGGTAGGGACGAGGAGTAAACGGAGGGAGTAGTAAAATTTTCTCCTCGTCCTGCGAGCCACCGCACGCGTTGGCGAGGGAGCGGGCGTAAGGCGTACTACTAAGCAAGCTTCACCTCGTCCCGCAAGCCACCGCGCTCGTGGGCGGGGGAGACGCTGTACTAAGCAAGCCTCTCCTCGTTCTGCGAGTTGACGGGACACATCAAAAGTAATACGTACGTAGCATCTCCAGTGTATAGAGCCTTGCCTCTAAGGTAGGCCCCACATGGTTTGCCTCTTATCAAATGAAAAAACTAAGCATGTGAGATGGTGAACGGAGGGAGTACGATACCATTGGTACTACAGTTCTTTTGGAAGGGTTGTAGTAGTCCCCCTCCCATTCACATGTTCACATTTCAAGCTTCAATTAAAACGTTGCACCAAAGGATTAAGAGAAACCTCGACAATGCATGTACTCTCTCAAGCCATATAGGGTATAAAATGCGTTTTGAAGGCTAACTTTAACCACATGTTAGAGCAATAATATGGCATCCAACTTACACAAATCTTACCATCAAATCCATACGTGGTCATTATAATGCTAACACATGCATGTGTTGCAATTAGTACGTAGATACGGTAGTAAACAGTCACTATCTAGTAGTACTAGTAGTACTCTACACTACTACTACTACTATGAGGCCATCCAACTGTGCCCCGGGCTCCCGGCAGAAGACCGCGTACACCGATTATTCATTCATATTTAAATTTGTTTTCACACAGCGAAATATCTCTATCTCTACTCTTATAAAAAACCGAGTTGGTGATGATGGTGTGCCTGCCATCTTGTAATATAGACCGTCCGATCTATATCCGATGGATAGAAAGCAAACTATGAAATTTTTACAAAAGATACCCGCACCTCTCTCCACATTTACAGATAAGGCCTTGCCTTGTTCATCCTTATCTCCCACAACCTCATTGCTGAGCAATTAAAAAAGGATATCTCAGGAACAATCTAGCATGGTAGACGATGCCGCCTGTCGGCACCGTCCATCCCCATGCCTCCACCCAGTCCGACCACCAGTCACCACCACGCCTGTGACACCCAAAATTTTTAATTGGTTTTTTCAAAACCCTTATTTTTATTTGAGGAGGGTATTTAAATTTTCCTTCCAAAGAACTCTCCCTCTCAAAATATTTTCTTTTATGGCAAGTGTTTTGTTTTGGATTCACCCAAGACTTGATTTTGGTCTTGGAGGTTTTCCCTTTTATTTGGACTCAAAACCAAATGCTTTTCACTTGGGAAAATTTCTTTTGAAAATCTTTTAAATGGCCCTATGGTATATTGAGTGATCTTCTCCCCTTTTCAAAAATTCCTCTTGCCATGACCTAAGTGGAAATCCACTCCCATAAGCCTTTCCCCATCTTTGTGTCAAGCTACTCTTCAAATCCAGCAGTTTGAACCTCCCCATAATTTATTTTCCATTTAATTCTCATCAAAAACAATTTCTGCCTTCTATTGTGGTCCTTGGAGATTTACAAAGGAACTACCCTTTCTGCTTTGAGTTTTGTCTCCAAACCAATTTCCCTAGCTAGTCCTTTGAACCCTCAACCAGGATCCATGAAGATCCACTGGTCTTGAGTTCAAATATTTCAAACTATACTTGCTGCAAGTTTGGACCTTATTTGCCAAATTTGATGAAATTCAATTAAATTCTTCTCCTAAAAATCTGAGAAAAATCAGGCAGCCTCTGGGTGCATTGAGAGGTCACCTCCCCAAGTCCCAGCTCCAGAAATTTTTTTCACCTTGCCAAATCATTTCGTCGAACACCTACTGGACACTGTTGCTGTCATGTTCAGTTAATTCAGAGATACAGTTCAGTGATCTACTGTCGTTTTCTTCAGAACTTGTTGTCGATCTCGACAGTGCCGCGGTGGCGCCTTGCTCCCCGTCCCCTCCCTCTTGTCCCTGTGCCGCACGAACGCCTGGAAGGTTGCGGGCGTCGGCGACGAGCAGCAGGAGGTGCGCCACCCCGTGAGCGACGGCAGCGGCGGCTTTGCGGCCGCCAGAGAGGGGCGCAGCGTAGACGGCGCCGCCCAGCGCCGCCCAAGCCACCGGAGGCCGCCGCGTGGCCACCCACTCCCCCGTGCGCGCTGCCACCCTCGTCGCGAACTGCTAGGCGCGGAGCGCGCTCTCTGCCGCCGCCGTGCCCGTACGGCCGCCCCGACGAAGACCGGCGCCATTGCGCCAAGCCCGACCAAGTTTAGCAGTGGAACGGGACCAGTAACTCTCACTGATGCTGCCTAGCCTCCTAAACCCACTGCCCAACCACTGTCTCGCCGTAATCGCTCGTCGGAGATTTCCCGTTCACGGCCACCCCCTCGGATCGCCTATAAATAGAGGCCCCGAGCTCGAACTCGAACCCACACCACCTCTACACTCCACCTAGAACACGCCAAGCCACTGGAAGAGCCCCGAGGGAGCCTTCTTCCCCAACTCTGGCCGCCGCGACCCGCCACGGGATCCAGCTGGATTCGCTCCCGTGCGTGCACCTCCACCCCTCAACCCTTGCCAGTAGCTTCCTTATGCATCCACTCTCCTGACCCACGCTTCAATTCGGAGTTTGCAGCACCCACCGGAGTTCTCCACCATCGCCCGAGCCGCCGTCCGCCTTAGAAAGTGTCACCGTCGACGTGGTGCTCTCCGTCGGTCGAATCCACCACCCACCGATGCGGAAGGACACGCTGAAACTCTTGGTACACTCCGATCTCCCTGTCTCGCCGTGGTTCAACCCCGGCGACCACCGCAGTCTTCGGGCGCCGGCGAGGTTTTCAAACCTGACATGTGGACCCCCCTGTCAGCCTCTATTCTTTTGCCCCGCGAACCGTTTCAGTTGGTGCCTTCGGGCAGAATACGTTTTCCCTTTGGGCTGACGTCTTTCCCTCCGAACCGTTTTCTGTTTTCTCAGTTAATTCCCTGGATCTTTTCTGTTTCATCACAGATTAGTCCCTGGACTAAAACCCTTATAACTTTTTAATAAAAGATGATTTTTGAGTGATTCTTTTTCTGACAGTCTCATATTTTTGTCTAGTTTTTTATAGTATTTATTTGGAAAAAAATTTGGGACAACTTTTATGCACGCGTTGATTTTCACGTTAGTATACGTTTTCGCTATACCGTAGGTTCCGGAAGGGGTGACGGAGCCGCGAACTTCTCCGAGCTAGACTCCGACTTCTCCGAACCAGGCAAGCATGTTTGAACCTTTGATATGATAGGTGTTTTTTACATGTTTGCTTGAATGGTTGTGCATGACATATGAGCATCGGTGAGAATCTCGTTGCATGTAAGGCAACTACCCGTGTGTTCCGAAGTTACTGTGATCTCTGATGAGAGATGGCCTAGTCATGTGGTGACATGAAGGGCAGTAAGGTGGTACTGTTGTAGCATGCCAGCCTTACGTCATCTGATAAATTCCGACGTTAACGTGGACGGAGTCACGTTATCGTTCTTCCCCCTTCCGTGCTGCCACATGTTTTCTGCCAAGAATACGGTTTAGTAAGCTGTTAACCTCTTTCCGTGTACACACCAAATAGAGGGGCCGGGATGAGGGTTCCATGGCCCTGGATTAAAGCCAGTCATCCGGTCAGGGGGCATGGGTGTTTCCGGTTGGGACCGAGAGGGGGGCACCCCTTAGAGCGCGCGTATATAAATTTGATCCCATGCTACGAGAGGTTGTAGCCTCCCCGTCTCAAGGTTTTTCTTGAACGTTGCCGAGGGTGATTCCTGGCTTCGGAATGTTGAATGGGTGTGTACTGGTTAGATGTGTTTCTCCTAAAACACCGTAAACGGAACTAGTCCCCGTGACTACTGAAATCCGTTGGCTGTGGTTAAAGTACAAACTCTGCAGAGTCAAATCGTTCCGATTCATCGTATCTATGGTCAAGGACCGTGGCCAGTATATCCATATCTATGTCAGTCCTCGTGGTAAATCCCCGGTGAACAAGCTTGAGTGGTAAACCCAGTTTAATCGTTATTCCTATGGATGGACTAACCTTTTATTTATCTCGTACCTGAAATGATTTATATTCTTGAACTACTGAATTATTAAGTCATGATGTAAGCCCTTTATGTGATGTCGCTCAGACGTCCGACTGTGGCACTCCTGTTATTTACTTTTGATATAAGCCCTTTATGTGATGTCGCTCAGACGTCCGACTGTGGCACTTTTATTATCTATACAAGCCCTTTATGTGATGTCGCCCAGACGTCCGACTGTGGCATGCTGTCATTTACTTTCAATATAAGCCCTTTCTGTGATGTCGCTCAGACGTCCGACTGTGGCATGCACTGTTATTTATATTTTATTATAAGCCCTTTATGTGGTGTCGCCTTGACGCCCGACTGCGGCATTGTTATTTCTTTTGTTTCCTCTCGAGGAGTCATTCAGACACTCGTTTGGCCCTCAGTATTATTTTGGGATTTCGGGAGGACTACCGCCCGACTTCTCTTTATTTCCCCGTGCATTATTATCTCATTGTCCGAGTGCACTTGTTAATCTGTTCTTATGCATCATGTTTACATTTGTTATATCTTATGTCTGAACTGTCTTGCGGGTACTTTCATAGTACTCACCTGGCTTGTTGATTTGGCCAGATGTTGACGAAGGCGATCTCATGGATGAAGAGTTTGATAGTGAGTCCGACGCCTAGAGGAATCCCAGTCAGTCCTGTGCGATCCTGGATATTGGTCACTTGTATTCTATATGCTTCCGCCACCCGCAATAAGTATCCTCGAGCCTCACTCCGACGCTCGAAGAGCTGTTAGTTGTCAGGAGTCACATCACCCACTTCGCTGTGATTTTTCCACCACCGCTTTTATCGTGAGCTAGTAGTTATGCCTCCCTATCCGCCTTTATGTTTTATTGGCGTGTTTGTAATAAATTGTTGAGCAGTCTCCGCTCAATCTTGTATTATATTCAGTACTCCTGGTATTTTCTTCTGTGATCAAGATTTTGTCTACCGGTAAGAAGGAATTCTTCTCTACTGGTCCGTAAAAGGGATCGGTCTCTCCATAAATATTTTTGTTGAAAAACCGGTCGTGACAACGCCCCACTCCTCCTCACCTTATCTCTCATCTTTCATTTTTCGATGAAATTCTAGAGATACCATTTTTCCAATAAAATTCTCGAGATATCATTAGTTTTTACACATGGGATTACTCCTGCATGGGTCAATCACAACAGGTGTTTTGTAAAAATCGCATCTTGATGTTCCGTGCAATGCACAGGCATCTTGCTAGTCCATGAAAACAACACATGGCAAAATTTCACGGCGAACGAGGGATTTGAATGTGCTGGGAGGGGTTGTTTGGATCTTGCCCGGGGTAGCCAAAATATTGGCGACCCTTTTGTCCACCGGTGCCTTTGCCACCGATGAACGGGGAATAGCTCGGCTGCTCATGCATCCTCCAGCGCGCACGTTGGAGACAAGTTCGCACGAGTTGTGCTTTTTTTGTCCCACCACGCCGCCCGAGCCCGCAGACCGACCGGCGACCCACAAATTACGCCATCCAACCATAGCCGCACGCATTCTGACAGCAACTCAACCAACCGGACAAAATTCGTGCAAACACGGCGATATTTCATATAAACAATGACGGAATTCATGTAAAATACCAGATTTCATACAAACATGACGGATTTCATTACATTCAAATCAACTAAGCGGTGCTAGTTCTGAACATCGCATGTATAATAACACCTAGCCTAAATGGTCGCCCGCCGATCCATTTGTCTTCCTCATGTCCGGCAGCACAATCACCGGACTGCTGGGAGCCCCGGAGGTATATGCTTCAGCACAAAGGATGGCTCGCTTCCCCACTGCCCAACTGACATCATGGGCTGATGCCCAAGATGGAGGTGGAAGGGGGCTTCTCTGCTTTCGTGGAGCCCATGCGGGGTCGACGAAGGTACTCACAACAAAAGGATCCGGCAAGACACCTGCTGTGTACGCCTTCCTGGGACCCAAGCGGCAGCGGCCTCCCGTGTTCTACTTCTCCTTGATGAAGGCGGCGGACGCGGAGGCGCTGGCCACCGACTCATCGCTCTCCGTGCAGCTGGCTTCTGTCACTGCTTGCATGGCGCGGCCGCATGCATGGGAGTCTCGGACACAAAAATGAGAGACGCGGTCGCAGACATGGGAGGCGCAGTACGAGGCGGCGGCATGGACGACAGTGACGACGCCCGTGCTCCCCGCCGTGCCGGCGTGGAGCAGCTCGCCGCTCCTCGTCGACCTGTCCTGGAGCGGCGAGTTGCTGAACCGCGCGCCGGCTTGGGGCGGCAACTGGCTCCGTCGGGCAAGGGCAGGGAGGTGGATCATCGAGCTGCATAGCTCATATCTGGCGGGCTCAGCGGGCCACCCAACCGGCTTGGATGCCGGATAAACTACTCTTTGTAAGCCATTGTAAGAGTGGACAAAATGGTGAAGGAGGAGATAGGGGAGCGGCGAAGGTGTGCGATTCTTGGCCGGCGTCTGGCCTCGTTTAAATAGGAGATTAAATAGACGGCGGACGGGAGGAGCTCGGCCGGCGTTGCATTTAATGTCGGGCCCGTCATGAACGGACATGTGTCCAGAGTGGGTTTCTCGGCTTCCACACGGGTTTCACGGAGGCATTTGAATGCGGCAAGGAGGCGTGTTCAGCTGGGCGTGCAGCGAGCAGCGCCCTCGACTCTGACATACAACACTGCGTTGTTCTTCCACTGACGTGTGGGATCTTTGGGTACATGGCCTGCATGTCAGTGACCCAACGCAGGCAGCGCACGACAGAGGAACTTTTGGTGGGCCAGGCGGTCAGAAGCGAGCATTTCATAAACCGATGATTGTTCATTGAGTGTGATGTTATCTATTTCATGTAGATAAGCCTACAATATAATGTAAGAGAATTTTAAATTTTTCATATATACGTTGATAGCCCATTCAATACGTTGTGATTCATAAAACCGCTGCAAACATCAATGTTTTGCTTATCATAGATAAGATTGATTAATACTCGTAACAATCCATGTCCTTAACAATGGGTGCATGCACGTATAGGTTGAGCGTGTGTCTTGCGTCGTGTGTTGTGTGCATGCAGGCATGCGAGTGTTGCGTGCGTGCATGTGTATGTTTCAGTGTAGCATGCATGTGTGCGTGCGTGTGTTCGTGAGTGCATGTGTACGTGCCAGTGTTGCACGCCTGCATGTGTGCGTGTGTTCATTATGTGTACGTGTCAGTGTTGCACGCCTGCATGCGTGCGTGTGTTCGTGCGAGTGTTGCATGCGTGCATGTGTACATGTGGGGTGAGGCTACACATCAGTCGACTGACATTTTCATCTCTGGTCAGTCAATTTTCCAGCCGTTGGATACGAAATCAAGGGCCTGCAGGTTATCTTCAACCTCCACCGCCCTAAGACGCCAGCCACCACCGGCTGAACCGCCGGCCCCGCAGCCGGCCCGCGCCGCCTCGCCGGCCCAAAACCACTCCCCACCGCCGGTCCGCCGCCGCCACGGCCATCCCTCTAGCCCCCCCCCCCCCCCCGCGGAGCTTTTTCTCCGGCGATCCACATGCCACCGCCCAATCACCGCACCCCCCACTGCGAGCGACGGCCAACCAGAGGTCTCACGACTTCGAATCCCCACCGACCACTAATTTATTACCATTTCTGGCTTTCGTATACGCGCTGACGGGTGGGCCCTATGGCAATGTGCACTGCTGAATGTGGACCGTCTGGCTGGTCAATTGATCATGTCATCAACAAATTACGGAGCCGTATGGTGAGCCAGTGACCGTATGATTGGTACGCCTCCGTCGTATCTATAATTTTTGATTGTTCCATGCCAATATTATACAACTTTCATATTCTTTTGGCAACTTTTTATACTATTTTTTGGACTAACATATTGATCCAGTGCCCAGTGCTAGTTCCTGTTTGTTGCATGTTTTTTTGTTTCACAGAAAATCCATATCAAACGGAGTCCAAACGGGATAAAAACTTACGGAGATTTTTTTTGAATATATGTGATTTTTGGGAAGAAGAATCAATGCGAGACGATGCCCGATGAGCATGCTTGTTATATGCGACACCGCATATCTGAAAAAGGGAAACTTTTACTGGATCAAATTCATCGTTTGCAGTGCTATGCTTGGAATTTATGTGAAATATATTATTGTACTTGTTGTTCTAAAGACCCTAAGAAATACCTTCCTTACCAATGTGAGTTTAGTGATAATGGAATCGTCTCTTCGTATACTAAGGGTGTTTATAATTACTATGATGTTCGACAAATTGAAGAATTTGTTGCTTTTAGGGGTACTTGTGAAATTGCTTCTTTTATTGAAGAGTGTGATACTACTCTCTACAAATCTGAAAATTTCGCCATACTTAACTATTTCTATGATAATTATGCTTCTAATCCTTATACTAAACCATATATTGAGGACTCCTCCGCTATCCAAGAAGAGACTAATATTTTGCAGGAGTCTATGGAAGAAGAAATTAGTGACATTGTGAGCTCATTGGATGAAAAAGATGAGGAGGAGAGCGAAGAACAAAAGGAGGAAGAGCGGATTGATCACTCGTTCCCACCATCTAATGAGAGTAACTCTTTATCCCATACATTGTTTTATTTCCCTTCGAATTTACCGAAGGATGAATGCTATGATGATTGTTATGATCCCGTTGATTCTTCTGAAATATCCCTTTTTGATGATGCTTGCTATGCTTGTGGCCAAGATGCCAATATGAATTATGCTTATGGAGATGAACTTGCTATAGTTCCTTATGTTAAACATGAAATTGTTGCTATTGCACCCACGCATGATAGTCCTATTATCTTTTTGAATTCTCCCGACTACACTATATCGAAGAAGTTTGCCCTTATTAAGGATTATATTGATGGGTTGCGTTTTACGACTACACATGGTGATTTTGATAGATATAATATGCATGTGCTTTCTGCTCCTACTTGCAATTATTATGAGAGAGGAACTACATCTCCGCCTCTCCATGTTTCCAATATGATAAAATTGCAAGAAATTGTTTATACTATGCATTGGCCTTTACTATGTGTGCATGAATTGTTCTTTTATTACATGCTAATGCATAGGAAGAGAGTTAGACTTCGTTGTTGCATGATATATGTTACTGTGTGCTCATTACTAAATCACAAATCATTGTTAGTTAAAATTGGCTTTGATATACCTTGGGATCCGGGTGGATCCATTACTTGAGCACTATATGCCTAGCTTAATGGCTTTAAAGAAAGCGCTGCCAGGGAGACAACCCAGAAGTTTTAGAGAGTCATTTATTTCTGTTGTGTGCTTTTATAAAGTTTAAAAACAAAAAAATAAAGAGGGGAACCTAAAAAAATTTCAAAAAGAAAAGAGAAAGTGAGAAAGACGAGCATTGTTAAAGTGGGAGCTAGCCTTGAACTTTGTTCATGCCCATGGAAACTTTGTGACCCTTGATTACGGAAACTTTTCAACAAAAATAATTATCCCCTTGTACAAATCCATTGTATCATAAAAATAATGTGCCAAGATGTGCCTTTAGGATGTTTACATTACTTGTTGGTTTGTGCGGTGCAAAACAGAAACTTTGGCTGTAGTGCGCGATTTTACATTTTTTACTGGATCGTCAAACGGTTCTGAAAATTTTTGCACTGTATTTCTATACAATTTTTTTATTTTCCTAATTTTTCAGAATTTTTGGAGTACCAGAAGTATGGTGAATGTTCAGATTACTACAGACTGTCCTGTTTAAGACAGATTCTGTTTTTGATGCATTGTTTGCTTGTTTTGTTGAAACTATCAATTTCTATAAGTGGATTACGCCATGGAAAATTCATATTACAGTAGCTACAATGCAAAAAGAAAATATGAATTGGTTTGCAATAGTACTTACAGTAGTGATTTGCTTTATTATACTAACGGATCTTATCGAGCTTTCTATTGAGTTTTGTGTGGATGAAGTGATCAAAGATCGAGGAGGTCTCGATATGAGGAGAAGGAGGAGAGGAAAGAGATCAAGATTGGGGATGCCCAAGGCACCCCAAGTAAATATTCAAGGAGACTCACTCGTCTAAGCTTGGGGATGCCCCGGAACGCATCCCATCTTGCTTCAACAAGTATCGGTATGTTTTCGGTTTCGTTTCGTTCATGTGATATGTGCAAATCTTGGAGCGTCTTTCGCATTTAGTTTTCACTTTTCTTTCATGCACCATGCTGGTATGAGATAGTCCATGGTTGATTTATAGAATGCTCTTTCCACTTCACTTATATCTTTTGAGTATGGCTTTATAAAATGCTTCATGTGCTTCGCTTATATCATTTGAAGTTTGGATTGCCCACTACTGCAGGATGCTGCTAACGCGACACTTCGATCAGAGACCCTTCGAGAAACTGTGTGCGATGCAATAATCGCAAATGGTGGTGCATGAAAACTGTAAAAAAGGTGAAAACATTTGCGATGGAGGATGCATCAAACACGGTTCATATTTTAGTTGCGTGTGCGATGAAGGGCATACGGTTCAGTTCAATTAACTGTTTGCAATGAGGAGGAACAAAAGAAACGGGCAGCCAGATGAAGGCGTTTGCGATACACATCATACGGTTCACTCGGATGAACTGTTTGTGATTAGGCAACGCAAAAGAAATGGGCATCCAGATGAAGGTGTCTGTGATATACAGCATACGGTTCACTCGGATGAACTGTTTGTGATTAGGCAACACAAAAGAAATGGTCAGCCAGATCAAGGTGTGTGCGATATACGGCATGTGGTTCACTCGGATGAACTGTTGGCGTTGACACAAGAGGACATAAATGGTTCAACTTAACAAGACGTGTGTGTTGTGCGATGGGATTGCATGCGGTTCACTCGGCCGCTGTCGTCAGTGTGTGACGTCTGTGGCAACTGTTCGCTCAACAGGCGCCTCTTCGTGTACCGTGCCAACCTTCCACCGACTCTTCACCTTTCCTTCTTGATTTGGAACTGCTGTCGCACGCTAGCTCTTCCTCCCTCCTCCATTTGCCTTCACCCTTCCTTCTGCCATTGTTTGATCGTCTTCTCCATGGAGGGAACAAGCCGGAAACGACCCCGTTATTCTTTCCCCGATCTGAATGATGACGCGGTGGAGGAACTCATTGATCGGTGCAACGTCATCACCTCGGCTAGCATGGCAGGTTTGTTCAAGACCATTCTCGACTCAACTAATAACATCATTACAAGGAACCCAAGGGTTCAGGAGCGGTTTGTTCTCCCCTATCTTCTTCGACGTGACCCTGCTGACTAGCGCGGGGACGAGGGAAGCCTCGCCTTGTGTAAGTTGATGCCGCTTGATAATGATACGTATGATGTTAAGATGCCATCGCTTGAGGGCAAGGCTTGGGTAGGCGCAAATAGAGATTGGGTTGTTTATATTGGGTACAACTGCGAGTGGGAACTTGTGAATGTGTACACTCGTCACCGGGTTCCACTTCGAAAAATCTCAGACGACTGCCCAGAGGTTGAGTACACCCGTATTCTACGTGAGTTCAAATACGATCATGCCGACTGTCGTCTACGGAAGATAGCAATTTGTCGAGTTCCCAAATGCTCTTGGGGTTATAGGAATGCTTATGTTGTCGCTATCTTCGACAAGCTTTTTGCCGTCCTTCATGGTTCGACTCGATGGATATTGCTCAAAAATTAGTTTCTATACACGGATGAGTAGTGTGATGCAATTCAATACGAGGATCTTGTGTTTGCTGCCACCACTCGTGGCACTGTTTTTGCATGGAATCCTCATGATTTTGGTACGTTTGTCTTCCACCGTAATTATAATTGTTTCATCCACATGCATGCGGGTTAGCTAGTTTCCCTTTACTAATTAACCTTCTTGTGTTTCCAAGGTCCTGTGAACATTCCACCACCTATACTTGAAAATTTTATTCACGAGCATGAGGACGAGCAGGACCCATATACTCAGTGGCGCCTGGCAACTTATTCCGATGGATCACCTCTTCTTTTCTGTATACGGGGCACTGCTGATGTTACTAAGGAAGTAGGTGTTGTCTCATATGGTCGCACTCTCCGGACTTATTCCAACATCCGCTGCAGGGTATTCGGGATGGATACTGGTGTACTAGCGCCAACACCTTCTCCCTGGTTCAGTATTGAAAGTCTTGGAGGAAACTCGCTCTTCCTTGGACAAAACTATCCAATGATGGTGGAAGGCGATGGAGCTGCTGTTGACACAACGCTACTACCATTTATGAGAAGCAACTGTATCTATACCTCGGACATTACTATGCTTCCCTACCGTCCCAATATGGGTATTGAAATAGGCTGCTTCAGCCTGGATGATCAGTCCTGCGTTGGTCTCTAGATTGACAGTAGCTGGCCCTTCCCAGAGAATCACTTCTGGTTCAAAGCAAGTGTTTCCAACGCCGACGAGTGGTTGAGCTGAAGTTCATTTCATCGCTTTGTTATTTGTTGTGTGAGAAAACTTTACTAGAATGTTTTGTTGGAAATTATCTACAATCCAACGTGTATCCTCGTTGTCGTTGTGGGTTGATGACTTGTTGTATGTAATCAATGTTACATTTGCATATGCGTCCATGAACTCACGCCTTCTAGTGGTGTCCATATGAACAGTGCTAGTGATTTTAGTTGCAAAAATTAGATAGTGCTAGTGATTTGTAGCTGCATATTTTGACAAATCGCAGTTTTACAAGGTTGACAAATGGCAATGTTAGTAGATAAACAAATGTCAATCTTTCCAGTTTGAGAAATGGCAACATACCCAAAATGAAAGATATGCAAATCTTGCCCAATTGTTTGTACGTCGTTGCACACGGGTCATGCAAAACAACCGTTTGCGTTGAAGGGATGCAGAAATCCTGCTCGGCACATTTCCCCTTGGCTTCCTGGGGAAGCTGTCAGTTGGCATACGGGTGTTCTAACTAAAACGTTTGCGATGAGCGTTGTATATTTAAAAACCGTTGACGTTTTTTTCAAAAGAAAATCGTTTGATAAGTCTGTACATTAAGAGAGAAAAACGCAAGTTCGTTCAAACCATATCTTTTATTCAGTCACTCTATGAATTTATATTCATATGGTCGAGAATTCGAGATACAGTATTAAACCCCAAAAAAATTATTTCCGACAGTGGCGGAGGCGGCGTGCCGCGCCGTCGTTGTCGTTCACTACAAAAAAAGACACATCCATGACATTTTGGGCCGAACGAAATTTTTTTCTGTCATACTTATGACACTTCTATGATGATAATTGTGACAAAACCCGATATCATCATAGACGTGGTGGGGTCCTACTTCTATGACAAAAAATCATGACAGAAAATGGGCTTTTCGTCCTGGGTGGGCCGGAGACGCAGCTCCATGACATTCTTTGGGCCGTCCATGACGGAAAAAACCGTGGTAGAAGCAAGGGCGAGGAAAATATCGGGGTGTTCCCGGTTACGGTGGGTGGTCGGGGCCGAGGGATGCGCGTTTCTCTTGTACACGCACGCGCGTGGGTGCGAGGCGTTGGGCTCTAACTGTACCCGAGCGAGGCATTGGGCTCTAACTGAACCCGAGCGATTGCACTGCAGGCTACGCGTTACTGAACCCGAGCAATCGATCGATGGCTGTTAACTGAACCCGATCGAGCGATTCCTTCACTACTGCTGCTAACTGAAGCCGATTGATGCTGCCTCTGGATGAACAGTCAGCGTTGCTGGGGGGGTTTGGATGAACAGTTCCCGGTGGGGGTGGATGAACAGGACCCCGTGGTGTTGCCTCTGGATGAACAGGACCCCGATCGATCGAGCCGGTTGAGGCTGGATGAACAGGACACTGTGGAGGGCAGGATGAACAGGACCACCCCATGGAGGGCTGGATGAACAGTAGACGGTGGAGGGCTGGATGAACAGTAGCCCGTGGAGGGGTGGTTGAACAGGAGCCCGTGGAGAGGGCCGGTTGAACAGTAGCCGGTGGAGTAGCGCGTGGTGGAGGCTGGATGAACAGGAGCCCGTGGATGAACAGTCGCAGGTGGAGGCTAGAGGAGGTCGACGGTGGATGAACAGTAACCGAGGCTGGAGGGGGTCGACGGTGGAGATGAACAGTATCCCGTGCAGTCCCATTTTGCGGTACGCCACACCCCTCCCGATGAACAGGACCCCCATTTCGACCGTAGCGCTCCAACACAAGTCCGTTTCCTCCGTTTTGCGCTATGCCACACCCCTCCCGATCAACAGGACCCCCGTTTCGACCGTAGGAGGTCCGTTTCCTCCATTTTGCGGTACGCCAGACCCCTCCCGATGAACAGGATCCCGTTTTGAACGTGGCCGGTCGAACACAAGGCCGTTTCCTCCGTTCTGCGGTACGCCAGGCCTCGTTTCCATCGGCTGTTCCTTCCAAACCGGTTGGCTCCCACACGTTTCGTTGCCTCCCGATGAACACGACGCATTCCGTTGCCTCCCCATGAACACGACGACTACGCAGTTTCTCCGTTCCGACCCAGCCATGTACACGAGCCCTGCCCATACGTACGCCCGAGTAGGCGTTCGAGACCCCGCCCGTATGTACGTGCGTGGCCGTATTTACTTTCTTGCACCCTGGCCGTTGTGCATACGTGTACATGCTATGTGCGCGCCTCTACTATGGCACGTGTGCGCCTCTACATCGACCAGTATGAACATACGCATTCACGACCAAAATGACAATGCTACGTACGCTTCGACCAGGTGGGTCCCGACTGTCAGGCCCTTCCTTGCGTGCGAAGATGTAGCTGGTGGGTCCCAGCAGTCAGGGGGCGAATCATTTGTTTTTGCCCGGACGCACTTCCTTGCATGCGAAGATGTAGCTGGTGGGTCCCAGCAGTCAGGGGGAAACGTTTTTTTCACAAAATACGGTGGCCCGTCCGGTGGGTCCCCGCTGTCCGATGGAGGAATAATTATTTTGCGCGTAATAAGGAAGCACTTCCTTGCTGCGGTCGTGGACCCAGCTATCAGCCTCTCCATGTACAGTACTCTTCCGATGGAAGTCGTTCCTTGACCATGTTGACCACGTCGCGCTGAGAGCACCAGGGCGGTGGACGACGGCGAGGCCTAGGAAGGGGACGACACAGAGCCGGGTAAGACGCGGTAGTGGAAGCCCGCGCGGAGAGGAGTACGAGGGTTCACTGGTTCGGCTGCGGTGTGAGGCTGCCGTCGCAGCAGGGCCTGGCCAGCGGTTGGAGTAGTAGGGGGCGGTGAGGCCTCCGCAGCATCACAGCCGGCCACGGGAGGCAGGAGCATGCGGCCCGACCGGTGCTGCTTTGGGCGGCTGGAGCAAGAAGACCAGAGGTTGAAGAAGCACTACGGCTATTGGATAGACATCGTACAGTCACTGGAGCTAGAATCGTTCATATTGACTAAGTTGACAAAGCACTCCGTCCCCGTCAACTTAGTAGGCCCACAAGTCAGCCTCCCACCAAGGTGGGTCCCAACTAGCAGGGGGAGTATTCATTTTTTTGTGCGTAATAAGGAGGCACTTCCGGTGGGTCCGAGCTGACAGAGGGGGGAACATTTTTTCACGAAATACGGTAGCCCGTCCGGTGGGTCCCAGCAGTCAGGAGGAAACATTTTTTTGCCAAATGCGGTGGCCCGTCCGGTGGGTCCTTGCTGTCAGGTGGAGGAATAATTATTTTCCACGTAATAAGGAGGTACTTCCTTGCGGCTGCCGTGGACCCAGCTGTCAGCCTCTCCACGATAGTACTGTTCTGATGGAAGTCGTTCCTTGACGACGTTGACCACGCCGCGTTGAGAGTACCAGGGCGGTGGACGACAGCGAGGCCTAGGAAGGGGACGACGCGGAGCCGGGGAAGACGCGGCAGTGGATGCCCACACAGAGAGGAGTACGAGGGTTCACTGGTTCGGCTGCGGTGTGAGGCTACCGTCGCCACAGAATAACAGGGGGTGTGGGTGAGTAGAGGGATGCCCTGGCTAGCGGTGGGAGTAGTAGGGGACGGTGAGGCCTGCACGAGAGGCGGGAGTAGGCGGTCCCGCCGGCGCTGGATTTGGCGGCTGGAGCAAGAAGATCAGAGATTGAAGAAACATGAGGCCGTTGGATTGACATCCAACAGTTATGTCTGCTAGAATCGTTTGTTGACGTATATAATAACTAAAAAAATCTTGCATACGCGTCAACTTAATAGGCCCATAAGTCAGACCATTCCCTCTTTTTTTAATAATTTATATATAGCTCATTGCGACTTCTTATGCAATTTATTACAGTCCGTTTTTTGGTTGGCCAGGGACAATTTCGCATATTTCTGGGGTTCCAAACTATTTTAAATACCAAATTGTCGAGCCAGATTTAAAGTACTTTGAAGATATATTTAAATTAGGTTAATGCCCAGTGAAATAGGAATCTGAAAATGTAAAAAAAATCAGAAATTATAAAGTAATTGCCAAGTTGTCATCTGTTTTTTATATTTACAACCCATTTCATATTACTTTCAAGATTTGCAGGCGTCTTGAAAGAGTTGCAGCCCATCAGGGCGTAGAAAAATAAATAGGCCTGGATTGGGTATTCTTTAGAAAAAATAAACTTGGCTCATTTTCACAAAGAAAAAATAGCTGGGCTGGTCACATGGTGAACATAAAATATAAGCCTGAGCTAGACGGGCCACAGCCTAGTTCAAACCCTGCTCCGTCTCAACAATAACAAAAAAAATACTGCTCGAGCAGCTACGTCCCAGGTGTCAGCCGATCTTGTGCTGTTCTCTTGTCTATTGACTATATACGCTCACAATGTCGTGGGTCCCAGATGTGAGGAAAACACTAGGAGGAAGCATTTTATTTTTCCATACGCTGACATGGTGGGCCCGTACTGTCATCCTCTCCACGTACTTCTGCCGATTCCTGTTGTTTGTTGACCATGTTGACAACACGAGAGGGCGGCGCCGCGGCGAGCGCACCAAAGCGCGCGGAGGACGACGGCGAGGCCTCGGACGTCGGCGTTAACGATTTAGGAGACGGTGGGGTGGCCATGCGTGCGCTGAGGCGCAGCCAATCGTGGGAGGCAGAAGCAGGCGGCCCCACCAGCGCTGGTTTGGTTTTGGCGGCTGGAGGAAGACAGGACTGAAGAAACACGACAAACTGTAAAAGCAGCAGGAGTACTTAACAACCTTAACTGAAACCAGCAGGGGCACTTAACAACCATAGCTGAAAGCAGTATGAGTACTTATACAGGTTCAACCGTACAAAGCACGCCCTGAACAGTGCTACTTTGCCTACAGTTAACCAAGGGTGAGGCCGCCAAGCCCCAGGACAAGGCCCAGGCGCCACCCCGCGCATCCACAACCTTCTGAAAGCGGCTTCATCTCACAATGTGGTTAATAAATAGGATATTCACTTTAGAGCCATGGAAAAGCAGGAACATAATCTTCTGTCCTATTCTCCAAGATGGACGGGCCTTCATTATTTGAGACCACCCATGAATAAGTATCTTTTCACCTCCAAGGGGAATGGAGTAGGTCGACACAAACATCATGTTGTGACCAAGCGCAAGTCTGACCCGACCATGGTCAGGCATCTGTATAGGAACAATAGAACTGGGCAGTTTCTGTTTCAAGAAGATCACAGCTATAAAACTGTGTATAAGCAATAGTTTATGAACAACATATATAACAGAAAACAGCTCGTACCATAAGTTTCTCGACACAGTTGGACCCGTTCAACCAGTGCAGCAGTGGCACACATATCCCACGTGACCTTCCACCATTGAAACGCCCCACAAGGACCTCAAGACGATCAATAAAGTGTAGGAACTTGTGGATGTCATCCCAGTCAACTTCCGTGCCATCAGTAACAGCCGAGTTGTTACCGCATAACAAACGAGCAGCCTGCTTAACTCTGAAAAAACCTACACGTGCCACCAATTATAAGAAAATATTAGTTAGAAGTAGCATCTTCGTGAGAGATTCGTTGCTACTTCTAACGTTAAATTGTGATTAGTTAGACAGAATAGGTGGATTAAGAAGTAATCGAGGCAACAAGCAAGAACCAGATACAAAACTAACATGGATGAACAATTGGAACGACGTCGGGGTGGAAGATCGCAGTGAAGATGAGACCAGGTTCTGCTATTTCCATCAACATTCGTGCACCAACTTTCAGTCTGTAACACTTGAGAAAGTTTATCCAAGTTCGGCCCTAAAAAAAGCAGCGATCTTCTTGGTTCATGAACCCAACTCGAAACTTATATCCATGGCTTGTCTTCACTGTGACCATTAAACTGGTGTATTCAGTTATGGCAAGGCCGAGCATCTTGAGTACATGTGTTCTGGCAGAGCAAATAATGCACTGGAGCAAAAATAATATGAGAACACAATGTATTCCCTATCCAAATCTAGAAATAACTTCCTCCTTCACGTCAGTGTTAACCATTGTACTGGTAGTACCTTTTATCCAAATATAGCAATCCAAATTTCCAAATTAGTCGACAGCATGTTAAAAAAACCACCCTCCCAGATAGAAAAGAGGATTCTAGGAACAGACTATGCGCATTTTAAAATCCTGTGTTAGGATGAGAAGGAACAAGTGTGGCGTCTCGCCGAGGGCGCAGAAACCTGTAGGGTCCTCGCACTTTGGGCACTGCAAATGAAACACACTAGATTTAGTAGGAAGAAAAATGCATCAACGGCGGCGGCTGCCATCCTAGGATTACCCGCGACCAAGGGACTTGGATTTATCGGGGATGGATGAAGAATTCGTACCTGGTTCTCCATGAGAAAACCCTATGCAATCGCCGAGAGGGGGTTTTCTCTCAACAAGCAGACGAGGGAGAAGGGGATTCAGGCCTAGTGAAATATTGCCGCTTTGTCCGTCCAGCTTACTGCTAAAGCTGGAAAGGGGGGGTTTGTGATTTGACGGCTCATTGGGCATTACTGCGGCACTACGACCGGGGTGTGTGTACCGTGCAGTTGTGCACTCTAATTTGTGCATATGGCACGTGGACCCCGTTGCCGGATGCCCCACATATCAGCGCAAGGAAGTAGAAAGACAGGAGTAACTAGTTACACAAAAATATATTTTTGACAGAGAGATACTCCCTCTGAGAAATATACAAATCTTTTATATCACAACTTTATACATAAGAAAAATTAAGGGGAATATATATAACATATATAATTATAAAAAATCAGAGTTGTTTTTAACACAGTATAGACGAGTTGGTGATGATGGTGTGCCTGCCATCCTGCAATATAGGCCGTCCGATTTATATCTGACGGATAGGAAGGAAACTATGGCAATTTTGCAAAAAGGTACCCACACACCTCTCCACATTTGCAAATAAGGCCTTCCCTCGTTCATCCTTTTTCTCTCACAAGATAAAATACTCATACAAATGCATCTTGATGTTACGTGCAACGCAAGGGCATTATGGGGGTTCAGCTGAGAACATAATACTCAGACAGGCTCACGGTTCTGGACTTTGGGCCGCAGGCCCACCCTGCATGTTTGGGGGGCCCATGTGTTCTACCTCATCGCTTTTCATATTGCAAGCGATCGGTACGGCGCTGGTTGTCGAGGGAAACGACACCTATGGGATCACAAGAATCCCTACTACGGTTGCCGGGGCGCAGGGTTGCAAGAAGAGCAGGATCAGTAGCCAGCACGAGGAGAGTTTACCCAGGTTCGGGCCGCGAGGATGCGTAAAACCCTAGTCCTGCTTTGGTGGGTGTATTTCAGAGAGTTCTTGAGCTCTCGAACTAGCTGTGGTGAGTGCGTGGTTTGAAAGAGCTAAATCCTTCTCCAGTATGCCATGGGCCTCCTTTTATAGTTGAAAGGGGCTGCCACAGTGGCACACAGGAGGTGGAACGGCGCACAGTGCCCTGAGCTTATCGCTCGTATTATAGGACAAGACGCATTTAATGCGTAGCTTAGGTGTCCCTCTAGTTTATCGGGGACGGGGGCGAGGCCCGTCCCGTCCGTCGCCGCTCCTCCTCGCTTCGACACGCACCTTGGCCAGCGATGCGTGCGGCGCCATGTAGGCAGGCAGGCAGCTGAGGTGGCGCGGTGGTGGAGCCTTCACGAAGATCTGCATGCCGCCACGCAGGCGCTCGATGAGTTGGCCCGGGAGCTGCATGTTGCCACGCAGGTGCCCGCCCAGCTGGTTGGGCTGGCAGCTGCATGTGAACGACGGTTGGCGTGGGCCTGGCGGTGGCCCCGTTGGCGTCCTTGGTGAGGGCCTTGCCGGGTGGCCTGGCAAGGGTCTTGTCGTGGCATGCTGTCGTCCCCGGCAAGGACCTTGCCAGGGGTCTAGTGGCCTTCCTCGGCAAGGATCGTCGTCTTGTAATCCTCATCTGATCTTGAATATGTCTTCACAAAGATCTGCATGCCACCGCAGAGGTGCCTTCCCAAGCCCTGGCCCCACGTGGATGATGGCGTTGGGGACCGTGGGCTCAAGGGTGGCTTGCTCTGTTGGTGTGGGGCGAGCTGCTCCGGCAAGGGTCTTGCCGGGGGAACCTGCTTCGCCCATCTGCTCTTTGTGGTCTTGGTCTTGGCGTTGCTCGAATTATCTTGGGCTTCCGTCTTACCTCGGCTCACCTCCCCTGTTCTGCTTGGTGTCACCGTGGGCGCGGCTCCGACCGCCCGTGCACAGGTAAAGGGGTACAAAAGCGTGCCCTTCTTTTTGTACACCAACAGGAGCCCCCAGGCCTGGGCCACACATAAGCGCAACACGTTGTTGGGCCAGGCCCAAAACGGTGCGCGGGCAGGCGGGGCAGTTTTTACCGCGGTAAAACTCTTCGTGCGCTGCACTTCCCACGACCCGGGCGCGCGGCGCGGCGTGGAGGGGTGTGCGTGACGTGGGCGGCATGCGTGGGGCGGTTTCCACACACATGCGTCATATCGCAGTAAAGAGGCGGCTCGCGCCTTCCCCGTAAAAAGAGGGAGGCGTGGAGGCGCGGCTCATTTACTGAACGGGGCTGGGTCGCGGTCTTCAAGGCGTCCACTCCCCACGATCACGGGGTGGGGAGAGGTCGCTTCACCCGCCCCCTCAGTTATGCACGTCCGCCACGCGTCCTTCATGCGCCTGGTGTGGCAAGCGGTGGAGGCGGGAAACCGGGCCGTCGCTGGTTGGGGCAGCGGGTCGGTCCTGATTCCCTGCGCCTCCGGTGGCTAGATTGGCCGAGCAGGGCGGCCTAGCCCCGACCCCGCCTCTTTATAAAGAGGGGGAAGGGGGATGGCGTCCCGCACTCTTCTGTCATCTATCTCCTCTTGCTTCTGCTTCTTCCTTTCACTAGTCATGGAGAAAGGGAATCCGGGTCCCTCGACGGTGGCGGCGAGGGTCGCCGCCCGACAGCGCGTCCCTCCTCCTCCTGAGCCCGCGGTGGTGGAACCGGCCGCGAGGGGAAGGGGGAGGGGGCCAGGCCGTGGGCAAGGCCAGGGCAGAGGTCGTAGTGCTCGGGGAAGAGGAGGACGGGACGGCGCGCCGGCTTCGCCCCCGCCAATGGTGCCTTTCCCGATGGAAGGCCATGTTGGAGACCAGCCCCGCGAGTTCTTCATTAGGCTGCGCTAGCCTCCGCATCGCCGTCTCCGTCTTCCCGCCCCGTTCGCTCGGGAGATGGAGCGTGACCGGCCCCAATCCCTCAAATTGCACATGAGGGGTTTGGGAATGGGGGCACGCGGGTCGACTTCGACTTCCTGGCTCCTCGGGTCATGTACCTTTGTTGTGGGTGGAAGACGTTCGCTCACATCCACAGCCTGACGGCGGGGCTCATCCTCTACTTCAAATTGATGGAGGATGGCCTGCTCTCCGTCAAGGTCTTCGGAGACTTCAGGACTCGCCTGAAGTGCTGCGTGGAGAGCTCCTCCGATGGAGATTCCGACGATGGAAGCTCTTCCTCGAGCGAAAGTGATGAGGAGGACAGCGGGGCAGATGACGGGGATGAGTCCGACTAGGCGTCGGATGCCCCGCGCCTGGGCGGGTGCGGCAGCAGCAGCATCTGCACCTGGCCGCTCCTCCGGCAGGGTTTTGCCGGGGGTGGGGCCAGCTCCTTGAACTTCTCGGTGCCGTCTCCTTGGGCGGCTGGCGTCGGGAGGCTGCGGAAGAGGAAGAGGGCGGGCGGCAAGGCCGTCAACTCAGAGTATGCGGGCACCGACGCCTTCGTCGCATACTGCCGGTCCTGCCGCCTCGTCTTCCAGCTCCTTTCCCGACACCGTCATCACCGGCCTACCCGTGGGCGGCCACCGAGGTGTTCTCTTGGTGCTTTCTGCTGCTTGTAGCTCGCCTAGGCGCCCATTTTGTCCTCTCGCCTCCTTGACCTGCCTCTTGAGGAGAGGGATAAGAAAAGGATCATGGGCACCTTATCTCTTTTTTAATCTGTAAGCCTTCGGGCCTTGCTAAATTTAAAGCTTGTAATGCCCTTTGTTCATGTTTTTCATTCCGTACGGACTGTACCTGTTTTTTAGGAACTGGGACAGTGGGAGAGGCTCCCACTGTCATATAAATTATATATTAAACACAATTACAAGGATTAGTTACATCATGTACAAATTTCACCCAGCTACCTTTGTAGTGGGGGTAGAATCTGACTAAAGGGTACAATTAATCAGAGGGTAGGGAATCTAAGAGTAAGAAGATAAACTCTTTCTTATAGTCTTTAAACCTATATTGAAGGAGACTAAAATCCTCCTTGAATCTGGCCAGCCAAGAGTGGTAGGAGGGGTTTATATCTCTGAAAAGTTTGTTGTTCCTCTCTTTCCAAATGCTCCAGGATGCTTGAAGGATGACCTCCATGAAACAAAGGCCTGCCCCAATTGATTTTAGCTTGTTCTAGCCAGGACAGCCGAGTGGCCTGATCTCCAGGGTCTAATCCAAAGGTTGCCCAACAATTTCAGCTAAATGGGCATGTGAGGATCATGTGATCAATGTCTTCTTCTTTTTGACAACAAAGCAGGCAGTTGAGGTTAGTACCAATGTTATAGTGCCTTCTCTTCAACATGTTTCTTGTGTTCAATCTATCAAACAACATGAGCAATCCAAAGACCTTGAGTTTAGCATTGACCTTTAATTTCCATAGCCAGTGGTAAGTCTTATGGGCCTTCATATCCCTAAAGTAGAATTTGTAGTATTTGCTGGCTGAAAATTCTCTTCCTCTCCAAGGGTAAGTCCAGATATATTTTGCATTCTGGATGTTGTCCAGTGTGATGTGTGTCACCAAGTTTTGCATATCTTGCAGTTCCTCCAGGGCTTGTGTAGAAAGTGGTAGAAAGAATGCTTCATCCAGCGAGTTTATGGTCAAGAAATCTTTGACGGAGCAGTGTTCATTTCTCACATAAGAAAATGCTCTAGGATGTGTGTCAGATAGAACTTCTTCCAACCACAGGTCTTTCCACATTAGTACGTTGTCACCACATATCATGTCCACCTTTGAAATTCCTCTGAAAATGGGAGTTAGCTTGAGGATGTCTCTCCACCAGAATGATCCACATGGGTCAGAGGCATGTGGAATTTTATTGGTATAGTAGGTAGTCCAAAGCAAGTCCACCCAAGGAAGGTCATGACGGTTGTAAAACTTGTGTAAATATTTTAGTAGGAGAGCATCACTTTGTACCTTAAGATTTATGATTCCAAGCCCCCCACTCTTCTTTGGTCTGCAAACTCTATCCCACGCAGCTAGAGAGTTGCATTTTTCACCTTGTTCTGTCTTCTTTGTCCAGAGGCATCTCCTTCTTAGTTTATCCAACAGCTCCATTTTAGGTGGGAATCTCAGAGTGCAGAGTGCAAAAGTTGTAAGTGAGGTGATGACCGTGTTTAGTAAGGAAAGTTTGGAGCCATAAGACATCAAGGATAATGTAGATGTGAGCCTTCTTTCCATATTACAGACAATAGGCATTAGATCCTGGACTGATGGTTTGGATGTCCCAAGAGGTAGTCCAAGGTATGTGAATGGCATCTTTCCGATTGTACAGCCAAAGATTTGAGCTATATCTTTACTTAATACCTCCTCACAATTTATTGGTATCAATGTTGATTTATGGAAGTTGATCTTGAGTCCAATTGAAGTGGCATAGTCAGTGAGAATATTCTTCATTGTTTGTGCTTGGTCAAGGCATGCAGGCATAATGATAATAGTGTCGTCAGCATATTGAATAACAGGGTAATCAATTTGGTTTTGTCTAGGGAAAGGTAATTGTAGCAATCCATATCTGCAAGCATCATTAATGGCCACTTGTAAGAGATCAGCAGCAAGAACAAAAATGAGGGGAGAGAGTGGATCACCCTGTCGAACACCACTTTTGCAGATGAATTGTCTGCCCGGTACACCATTCAGCAGAACAGAATATTTACCAATAGAAAATAGAGATTTGATCCATAAAAGCCATTTATCATTGAATCCCATGTGTTTCATTATTTCTAACATTGCATCATGTTCAATGGTGTCAAATGCTTTGGCAAAGTCTAATTTAAGGAGTACAATCTTATTCTTGGAATTCTGGCATTGGTGTATATATTCAAAGGCCCAAGCGAGGCAATCTTGGATTGCTCTGCCCTTAATGAAACCATATTGATTCCTGTGTATAATCTTCAGAATAATCTTTTGCAGACGATTGGCAAGTAGTTTTGTAATCACTTTGAGATAGCAGTTAAGGAGTGTAATAGGTCTGAAATCATTTACTGTAGCCGGGGAGGAAATTTTAGGAATCAAGGTAATATATCCTTCATTGATGCTTTCCAGGTTTAAGGTACCAGCATGGAATTGATCACATAGTTTGTAGAAGTCCTCCTTAATAATGTGCCAACAGGTCTTAAGAAATATTCTTGTGAAACCATCAGGGCCTGGAGCTCGGTCTGCAGGCATTTCTTTAATGACATTATCAATTTCCTCCCTGGAGAATGGAATTGTTAATTGGTCTAGGTCATTCCTTTTTTTGATTATATTTGATAGGTTGAATTTCATTTGAAAAGCTCCTGAGGTTCCCAATCTCTGTTTGAAACTTTGGTAAATTAAAGCTTCTTTTCCAATGTGGTCTTCTACTGTGGTGCCATTATCCAACTGAAGAGAGGGAATATTATTCCTTCGGTACCTCTCGGATGCCATTGCCTTGAAAATTTTTGGGTCCTCATCACCAAACTTAGCCCATCTTATGGTGCATCTTTTCCTCCAGTATTGTTTTTGGTAATCTAACAGTCGGAGTAAATGATTTTTGAGGATTCTTCTGAAGTTCCTCTCTGGTGTTGTAAGAAGTCATTTATTTTCCAATGAATCCAGGTCAGCAAATGTGGTATTAGAGTTAGCTATGGCAGTAGCAAGCTTGGAAATGTGCTTACTCCATCTTTTGAGCTCATATCTGAGTGTTTTGAATTTCCTGGAGACAATTGTGGCATAGTTATCTGAGTGTACTCTTTTTTTCCAAGAAGAGGCGACCAAATCCATAAAACCAGGGTGTTGAATCCAATAAGACTCAAACCTAAAAAGATTACTTCTAGGGATGTCTGTTTCTATGGATATCACACAAGGTATGTGGTCAGAGACTGGTTTAGAGAGTGGTTTTACAATGGTGTTGGGGTATGATGTAGTCCAATTGGTTGAAGTTAAGAACCAGTCTAACTATTCAAGTAGGGGATCATCCTGCATGTTACTCCAAGTAAAAGATCTTCCTTTTAGAGGAAGTTCAATCAGGCCCTGTGTACGGATGAAATCATTGAAAGTGATCATATCATTAATGTTTCCACCAGGTTTATTTTGACTGGTGGGGCTACGGATGTAGTTGAAATCTCCCACTAGAAGCCAGTCTTCATTGTTAGGTATATTGAGATTGAGTAACCAGTTTGTGTAGTCAATTCTGGATTCACCTTGACAGGGACCATATATATTAACCAGGGTCCACATTTGGGCAGATTGGGTGGATTTAAAGTGAATTACTAGGGCTAAGTCTTCCTCAATCAGCACTGTGCCAGTAAAGATAGCACTATCCCATATAGTTACAATACCACCTGAAGCACCCCTTGAAGGGATGAAAGCAAATTTGTCAAAGCGTTTGGGGCAACATGATTTAATATAGGAATTATCAAAAGCAGACTTCTTCGTTTCCTGTAAGCAAACGACTGAACAACCACTAGTAGCAATAGCATTCGATAAAGCCAAAAGTTTAGGGTTTGAGTTCATGCCCCGGATATTCCAACACAAAACATTCCAGTTCGAAAGAATGGCATAAAAGCAATGAAATAAAGCTTAAATTAAGATGAAGAAGAAGAAGGACCAACCCCCTTGTCTGCCATGATTACTTCTTCAGTTACTTCCTCCAGTGGAACAGCACATTTCTGCACAGCAATGTTTTGGATTTGATCAACTGTCATGGGAGGTGTTATTTCACCCTCTTCAATCTGATCTTCAGTAATCTCAGTAATGATCACAGCAGACACAACATTTGGGATGACTCTGGGCTTCACCTTGGAAGTTTTGATCCTGTTGTCAGTTAGGGCAGGCACCTTAAAACCGTCATACTTATTGGAGCGAGAGCTTCTACGCACACTGGCAACAGAAACTGGAGCTTTATTCTTACTACGTTTGCCTTGGGGCCCCACCCTTGAAGAGCCAGCCTGAACTTCAGTTATGGCCCCAGAAACAGTATCCTGAACTTCAGAAACTTCAGAGAAATCCAAAGCCTGATTATCTGCAGGGAGCAGCACTATCTGGTTATCATTAGGAAGCGCCTGCACATCCTCACTGTCAAGGGACCAGAACTGGACAGTTGAAGTAACTGTTCCATCAGCTTCTCCCTAAGAAATGCAAGAAGTAACCTGAACTGAGCCTTCATAATCAGAGAGTGACAGTTGAATATCCAGCCTAGTTGGCTTGATGCCATATCCATGGGCCCAAGGGCCAATAGTGGCCAGAGTGGGCATGATGGATCTTAAAAGAAAATTAGTGATGGGCACAAATGACAAAGGTTCGGCAATTAGCATTCCATTCATAAACTCATTGTCAGCAGAGAAACTAATGTTCATACCAGCATTAGTGACAGAGATGCTGAACTGAATCTGTGAGGTCTGGACCTCCTCTCTGGGAATCATCAGCTCATTGTGCTGCACTGGTGGAGTCACAGTATTATTAGCAAAGTTGAGAGAGCCATTCCTTTGCAGGGCCTGTAGAATACTGGCTGGTACAAGCACCAGAGCATCAGAGTCAGAATTTGAAGTGGAGCTGCTGTGTGAAATGGAATCATTCCAAGCTGCATAAGGGCTGTCCTGCAGATTGTTGCTTGGCAGAATTCCATCCTGAACTTGTAGTCCCTCATTGGCCAACCACTCTTGGAAATTATAAAGGGCAGGTGGAGGGGAAGCTGGCCATTCACCCCATTGGGGATGTATCTCAATGTCAGCCTGGCCTGCATCATTTTCACCCACATCTTCTGCAACATTGTTGCCAGCACCTTGTTGCACCATCCAATTATTGAGTTGCATGTTGTGGGATGCTTTTAATGAAAAAGGGATGTTTGCCGGGTTTTTCGTTCGTGGGCAAACCCCACGACAAGGAACGAATCCTTGTTATAATTTAAGATAAACGTTTTCACCCGGCAACAGGCCTTGCCGTCCCCCTACTTCGCTCGACCATTCTCGCGCCCTTGGCGGAGGCAGGGATGAAGCGGGCTTAGGCTCCTTGTTCTACTTCCTTGCCACCGCGGCTACAACCAAATCTGGGCCCAGGAGATATCCTTGGGTATAGAAAAGGGGAGCACGGTGGCCTAGAAACAGAACGAGGTTTCACATATCCCGGTTCCGTTCCGAAATGCATGATAGAGGATGAAAGACTTACCTGGACCTGCAGCCCCCCGCAACATTGTCTTTGCCGCGGTTGGATCCTTGTGCTTGCAGCCCCCGACAACTCTGGTTTGCCGGGGTCACGATGCCGGTCCGTTTCCCTTCTTCCAAGTAGCTCAGCAGAAGTGCTCATGTGCCCTGCGAACCAAAGGAGGATAGAAAAGAAACAGATAGACGCGCACTCGACCTCTAGGCTAGGGCTTAGTCGCCGCTAAGCACTATCAACCCTAACCAAGGAAGAGACTCGACCTAGCATGCATGCTATAACTTAGGGCGCCAGCGCTTCATTTATTTATGCTCGATCAGGGTCTGTGCCTGGCTTTGTACAAAGGGTTACATGCCTTGTCGGCAAAGCTTGTACAAAAGGTGGCTTGCCGGGAGGTCCGGCAAGCCGCGCCTTACGGGTAAAACTTGCGAAGATGCTCGATGTTCCAGGAGTTGCTCACTGGGACAGCATCTTCGGTCTCCAGGCGGACTGCGCCGGGCCTGGTGACTCGTATTACCCGATAAGGGCCTTCCCACTTTGGCGTCAACTTGTTGGAATTCTTGGCCGACTGAATGCGCCGAAGAACAAGGTCGCCTTCCTCAAAGCTTCAGGCATGAACCTTGCAACTATGGTAGCGGCGCAAGGCTTGCCAGTAGCGCGCTGCTCTCACAGCCGCCCAAAGACGATCTTCCTCAAGGAGCGTTGTGTCATCTTGGCGCAACTGCTCTTGCTCAAGCTCATCATAAGCGAGCACTCGAGGTGACCCATATATGAGTTCCGTGGGGAGAACTGCTTCTGCCCCATATACCAGGGCAAAAGGTGTCTGGCTGGTGGCTCGATTTGACGTCGTCCTGATCGACCAAAGAGCCGCCGGCAATTCATCAATCCAGCGCCTTCCGCTCTTGTGCAGCTTGTCAAAAGTCTTTGTCCTTAGGCCTCGCAACACTTCGGCATTTCCCCTCTCCGCTTGGTCGTTGCTCCGTGGTTGTGCCACGGATTCAAAACAGACCTTGCTGCCGAGGTCTTGAATGTATTGCATGAAGGTGTGGCTTGTGAACTGTGTGCCGTTGTCGGTGATGACTCTGTTTCGCACACCAAAATGGCAGACCAGTTCCTTGAAAAACTTGACAGCTGATTGAGCAGTCACCTTTCTCACTGCTTCCACCTCCGGCCACTTTGTGAACTTGTCGATCGCAACGTACAAGTACTCAAAGCCCCCGACAGCGCGGGGGAAAGGGCCCAGTATATCGAGCCCCCAGACCGAGAATGGCCGGGATAGAGGGATTGTTTGAAGGGCTTGAGCTGGTTGATGAAGCTTCTTTGAATGGAACTGACACGCTTCACACTTGGTTACTAGTGCCGTCACATCCTGGAGGGCGGTGGGCCAGAAAAAACCTTGCCGGAACGCCTTCCCGGCAAGGGCCCTCGACCCTATGTGGGAGCCACATATGCCTCCATGTATCTCTGCCAACAGCTTCAGTCCTTCCTCCCGGGGGATGCACTTCAATTTCACACCGTTTGGCCTTCTCCTGTACAGGACGTCATCGACGAACTGGTACAGGGCGGACCGACAGGCTACTTTTTCCTCTTCTTCCTGCTCCTCAGGAAGCTCCCCTGTTTGGAGGAATTGGACGGTATGTTGCACCCATGCCGGAGCCTGGGGCTCGATGGCAAGGACCGAAGGCATTGCTTCCGCCATGGGAGCGGCTGTCTCTACGGCCAAGGCTTGACGCCCTGCCGGAGCCAGTTGCTCTTGGACAGGCTCAGCGTCCGCGGCAGCACCCTTGCCGGCGGCCCCAGGGGGCTCGGTAGGAAAGTACTTGCCGGGACCTGATTTCCGCCGCTTGTTCTGCCCCCCTGATGGTTCGACGGATGGTTGAGTTAACCGGAGCAAAAAGGTACCTGGTTCCACAGGTAGCTTCAATGCGGCACGCTTTGACAGGTACTCGGCAATGTCGTTCTCCGCTCGAGGGACGTGCTCCGCTTGGATACCGTTAAAGCGTTCCTCCAGCTTCCTCACCTCATCTACATAAGCTTCCATCAATGGGGTCTGACAACGAGCTGCGAGTCACCCCTGACGATGAGCTTCTTAACCCCGAGGTCTGCCGCGATCCTGAGACCGGCAAGCAATCCCTTGTACTCAGCAGTGTTGTTGGTGGACATCTCCCTGGGGAAGTGCATCTAGATCACGTACTTGAGGTGCTCTCCGGTGGGTGCGACGAGCAGCACACCGGCACCGGCGCCTTGCAGCGAGAAAGCCCCATCACAGTACATGATCCAGTCGCGGTCTGCTTCCTTGCCGGGGAGAGTGGTCTCCTGGATTTCTTCGTCAGGCGTCGAGGTCCATTCTGCAATGAACTCCGCCAAAACTCTACTCTGAATTGTCGAGGTACTTTCAAACTTTAAACCAAAGCTTGACAATTCCAAGGTCCATTCCACAATCCTTCCATTCGCATCTGGGTTATGCAGTATCCGTTGTAATGGGAGGCGGGTTACGACAGTGATCTCGTGGGCTTGGAAGTAATGACGCAGCTTCCTCGAGGCCATAAGGAGGCCGAAGAGCAATTTCTGCACACCGGAGTACCTCAATCTAGCTCCCTGCAAGAGGGAGCTGACAAAGTAAACCGGGTGCTGCATCATCTTCTTCTTCTGCACCACCTCACTTAACTGCGCGGGCACTGCCTCGGTGGCATCAGACTCTGCCGGGGGCCTCGCCTTGCCGGCACCAGGCCCTGCCGGGGGAATCTTGGGCTTGCCATCCGCTGGTTTTGCCGCCATCACTGCCTCCTCGTTGACCTCCCTCTGTGCCACCAGCGCGGCGGTGACCACTTGATTCGTCGCCGCCAGATACAGCAACAACGACTCTTGTGGTTTAGGCGCAACCAGTATTGGCTTGGAGGAAAGGTATTTCTTCAGATCCTGCAATGCTGCCTCGGCTTCTGGGGTCCACTCTATTGGGCCTGCCTTCTTCAAGATTTTGAAGAAGGGAAGGGCGCGCTCGGCGGACTTGGAGATGAATCGGCTCATGGCGGCAACGCAGCCGGTGAGCCGACGCACATCCTTGATCCGCTTGGGCGCCTCAATCTGCTCAATAGCCTTGATCTTGTCTGGGTTTGCCTCGATCCCGCGCTGCGACACAAACAACCTGAGAAGCTTGCCGGATGGAACGCCGAAGACACACTTCTTAGGGTTCATCTTGAGGTTGATCTTGCGCAGGGTTAGCAAATGTCTCTTCCAGATCTTGCACAAGAGTTGGCCCGTCCTTGGTTTTGACCACTATGTCATCCATGTATGCCTCCATATTTCTATGGAGCTGAGGTTCAAAACCGATTTGGACTGCTCTTGCGAACGTTGAGCCAGCACTCTTTAACCCAAAAGGCATCCATAAAAAGCAATACGTACCACATGGGGTGATGAATGCTGTCTTTTCTTCATCCTCTCTTGTCATGAAGATCTGGTGGTAGCCCGAGTAGGCGTCGAGGAATGATAGCAGATCACACCCGGCTATGGAGTCAACAATCTGGCCGATGCGTGGCAAAGGGAAGGGGTCCTTAGGACAAGCCTTATTGATATCTGTGTAATCAATACACAATCTCCACTTCCCATTCACCTTGCGCACCACTACCGGATTGGCCAACCACGTCGGGTGGAGCACTCCTCTCACCAAACCTGCCGCTTCCAACTTCCTGATCTCCTCTGTGATGAACTCCTGCCTCTCCAGAGCCTGCTTTCTGACCTTCTGCTTGACGGGCTACGCGTGGGGGCAGACAGCTAGGTGGTGCTCAATCACCTCCCTGGGAACACCGGGGATGTCGGATGCTTGCCATGCAAATACGTCGACATTCGCCCACAGGAAGGTGACGAGCGCGCCTTCCTATTTGCTGTCGAGGGTGGATCCTATGGTGAAGGCCCCTCCCGTGCCATCCTCCCTGACGGGCACCTTCTTGGTCTGCGGTGGCTCGGCCCTGGATCTCTTGCTCTTGTCGGTAGAGCTCTCTGGCACGTCCTCGACGGTAGCACAACACTCCGAGGAGGTGCGCTTCCGAAGTGGGTGCGAGAGGTCTTGTCGGGCTTCTTCTTCCCTATCGGGCTTTCAGCGGCAGGAGCAGGTGCCTTGACGTCAGCTGCTGCAACTGCTTCCTGGTAGAGTTGGTCGGTGCAGATCAGCGCGTCCTTCTTGTCGGAGGGGATGGAGATGATGGTCAACGGCCCGGGCATCTTTAGCATGTTGTAGGCGTAGTGTGATGCCGCCATGAACTTGACTAGTGTCGGGCGGCCGAGGATCCCGTTGTAGGGCAAGGGGATCTCGGCCACGTTGAAGATGATCCTCTCCGTCCTGTAGTTCAATTCTCCTCCAAACGTCACGGGCAGTGTGACCTTCCCCTTCGGCTGGCTCCTCCCCGGATTGACCCCTTGAAACGTGCCCGTTTCCTCGAGGTCTCCATCAGGGATTTGCAATATTTTGATCACGAGAGGCGAGATCAGGTTTAGGCCAGCCCTGCCGTCAACCAACATCTTGTTCACCCTGAGGTTGCGTATCGTTGGTGAGACCAACAATGGCAAACACCCGACCGTGGTAGTGCGGTCAGGGTGGTCCTCGGCGTCAAAGATGAGGGGCGTGCTGGACCACTTCAGCGGCTTCTAAGCGTCGAACGACGGCTTCGCTGCTATAATCTCACGCGCCCACTGCTTGAGCTGGCGGTGAGAGGTATGCAGCGAGGCACCGCCATCAACGCACATGGCCTCCGTAGCCTTCTGGAACCCTTGCTCACCAGACTCGTCGTCCTCATCGTGGTCATCGTCTTCTTGTTTCTTGTCACGGCCCCGGGCGGGCCTCTCTTGCTGGTTGTCCTTGCCGGGGCGGCTTCCTTGGCCGCCATGCTTCTTGCCGGATCCCTCAGCACCGTCCTGGTCCTTCTCCTTGTCCCGCCTCTCGTACTCAGCTTTTTGCTTCTCAGCAAGCAGCTCGACTTGTTGGCAGTTCTGGAGGTTGTGCCCCTTGGTGCGGTGGATCTTGCAGTATTGCTTGCCGGAGCTTCCTGCCTTGTCGGTAGCCGCCAAGGCCCGGCAGGCGGCGCACCCGGCAATCTCCTTGCCGGGGGCGTCTGCCTTGACCTTCTTGCCGGCACCGGTGTCTTCAGATCCCTCAATGGCAAGAAGGGCCTTGCCTTTGCGTTTCCTATTGCGACGCCGGCCCTTCTTCGTCGGGGTACCGGCGTCTTCATCGGTAGAGTCGGTTTCCGCGCTGGCGTCTTCGCCGGGGTACTTCCTTCCCTCTTCAGCCCGGGCGCACCTATCGGCCAGAACGTAGAGCTCGGCCACATCCTTAACTTTGGTCATTGCCAGCTCTTCGCGCATCTTGCGGTTGCGCACGTTCTGGTGGAACGCGCTGATCACAGCGGCGGGATGAACGTCGGGGATGTTGTACTGCACCCGGCTGAATCTCTGGATGTACTTGCGCAGGGTTTCCCCTTCCTTCAGGGAAATGATATGCAGATCACTGGCTTGGCCATGAGCCTGGTGGCCTCCCGTGAAGGCGCCAACGAACTCATGGCACAGATCGGACCAAGAAGAAATGGAATCCACTGGCAGGTGCATCAACCAAGACATCACATTGGGCTTCAGCGCCAGCGGAAAATAGTTGGCAAGCACCTTGTCGTCACGAGCTCCAGCAGCCTGCATCGCGATGGTGTAGATGCTGAGGAACTCGGACGGATGGGTCTTGCCAGTGTACTTCTCGCCGACGTCGGGCTTGAACGTGCGGTGGGACGGCCACTGGAACTGCCGCAGCTCATGGGTAAAGGTCGGGCAGCCCACC
Organism: Triticum aestivum; assembly: GCF_018294505.1. Lineage (NCBI taxonomy): Eukaryota > Viridiplantae > Streptophyta > Magnoliopsida > Poales > Poaceae > Triticum > Triticum aestivum. The sequence goes on from NC_057808.1 coordinate 87,061,427, forward strand.
TCGTAAGGTAGGCCGCCGGGGCCCCCCGATGCCGGGTGGTCCATAGCGGGTCCCGCACGCTTGTCCGACTGGCGGCGCGTTTCGCGCCGACGCTCGACGGTGGTTCGAGCGTCTTCGTGAGCTCGTTCCTGAAGGACCTGGCGCTGGTCGCGGAGGGTCCGCGGGTCGGACGACGCTATGGAGATGTTATCACAAACGTCGTCACGACGGGCCGACGCCCACGGCAGCTGGCGAGGAGGAGGAGAGTGCACCATGGTCGCAGCTCCCCCGGTCCTCCCAGCGCCAGCATGTGGTGGCTCGGTGGAGCGCCGACCCGAGGGCCCCGCTGGTCACGGATCGTCTTTATTGGCGACAGCGACGAGGCTCCGGATGGTGGCCCTCCACTCGTCGAGCTTCTCCGTAGTAGGAGGGAAGTCGAGGAGCAGCTGCGCGCGCGCCAAAGCTTCCGCTGGCGTGGGCGGCGGTGACAGTTGCGTGGATCGCGGTGCGCTTCGACTTCTAACTACGTTAGAAGGAGCTCCGTTACGATCCAGCAGTTGCGTGCCATTTTCGCCAGCGCTTCGGCGAGCGTGCTGAACCCCTTCATCTTGCGAATGACGCACAGGGCTCTTCCCACAGCGGTGCCCAGGGTCACCAACATGGTGACGCTGCTCGGCGTGCACACCATGGGAAGAACGCGCGATGGTCGCCGGCGTGGGCGTCTTGGAGGTCGCTGCGCCGCACGGAGGTGGCACAACGACACCCCTGGAGGGCCCCGCGCCGCCTGCGGGGGGCCTAGCTCCGTCTTTGGATCCGGCGACGTGCGGCCGGTCGTCTGGCGCACGAACGACGCCGCTCGCCAGGCTCCGACTGCCTGGGCGATGCTGGTGCTCATGGACCGCGGCCCGGGTCCTGTCCGCGACTGGTCCACTGCTCGTCCGCACCGGCACGGGCCGTTCGGCTCCGAACGAGCCGATCGCCGTGGCCGTCTTCTTCTTAGGAGCCATGGCGACGAAGAACTGCTAGGCTAACTACTAGACCAGATTCTCACAATTGCGCCCCCTACCTGGCGCGCCAAAGATGTCGGGGGAAACGACACCTATGGGATCACAAGAATCCCTACTACGGTTGCCGGGGTGCAGGGTTGCAAGAAGAGCAGGATCAGTAGCCAGCACGAGGAGCGTTTACCCAGGTTCAGGCCGCGAGGATGCGTAAAACCCTAGTCCTGCTTTGGTGGGTGTATTTCAGAGAGTTCTTGAGCTCTCGAACTAGCTGTGGTGAGTGCGTGGTTCGAAAGAGCCGAATCATTCTCCAGTATGCCATGGGCCTCCTTTTATAGTTGAAAGGGGCTGCCACAGTGGCACACAGGAGGTGGAAAGGCGCACAGTGCCCTGAGCTTATCGCTCGTATTACAGGACAAGACGCATTTAATGCGTAGCTTAGGTGTCCCTTTGCTTTATCGGGGACGGGGGCGAGGCCCGTCCCGTCCGTCGCCGCTCCTCCTCGCTTCGACACGCGCCTTGTCCAGCGATGCGTGCGGCGCCATGTAGGCAGGCAGGCAGCTGAGGTGGCGCGGTGGTGGAGACTTCACGAAGATCTGCATGCCGCCACGCAGGCGCTCGATGAGTTGGCCTGGGAGCCGCATGTTGCCACGCAGGTGCCCGCCCAGCTGGTTGGGCTAGCAGCTGCATGTGAACGGCGGTTGGCGTGGGCCTGGCGGTGGCCCCATTGGCGTCCTTGGTGAGGGCCTTGCCGGGTGGCCAGGCAAGGGTCTTACTGTGGCGTGCTGTCGTCCCCGGCAAGGACCTTGCTGGGGGTCTGGTGGCCTTCCTTGGCAAGGATCTTGCCGAGGATCGTCGTCTTCTAATCATCATCTGATCTTGAATATGTCTTCACAAAGATCTGCATGCCACCGCAGAGGTGCCTTCCCAAGCCCTGGCCCCACGTGGATGATGGCGTTGGGGACCGTGGGCTCAAGGGTGGCTTGCTCTGTTGGTGTGGGGCGAGCTACTCCGGCAAGGGTCTTGCCGGGGCTGCCCCGGCAAGGGTCTTGCCGGGGGAACCTGCTTCACCCCTCTGCTCTTTGTGGTCTTGGTCTTGGCGTTGCTCGGATTATCTTGGGCTTCGGTCTTACCTCGGCTCACCTCCCCTGTTCTGCTTGGTGTGACCGTGGGCGCGTGTCGGAGTAAATGGCCACGGGTAGCCTAACCGACTGCCCCTGGTTCTTCTGAAAAAATTATCAGGCCTTCGGGCCTCCAAGCACTCTGAGCAATGGGCCGCCTTCCCTGGCCGGCTACCACTAAAGCCGACTCCTGGAAGGCGACCCAGCCTCACCAACTCCCCCCCAGGACGACTATGGGGTGGCCGACTCCAAGAAGCCGGCCAAGAAGGACGCCGACTCCTAGCAGCCGGCCAAGACCACAACCACTCCAGACCACTCCCACATAACGCCGACGTGACGGGGTGTGGCCACAGTGCGGCCTACTACCCCCGAAGCCCGAGGCGGGCATGGCTACAGGAGGCCGTACGGGACGGACGTCTCCCGTGCGGCTCGGCACTGTAGCCATGTTGGCCTCGACGTCACCCACGACCGACTCCCGTACGGCCTGTGGGCGGCGGGCCCCTTCGGCCAGAGAGAGGCGTGAAGGCGGCTCGGCCTTTCCCAGTCGGCCAAGAGCATAGCCGGCCTCCAGAAGCCGGCTACTCCCTTCCTCGAAGCAGGAGCCCCATGAAGGAGACAAGACGAGGTAAGGCTACAGTGATAGCCCCCGAGGCGGCCCACTGTAGCCACGCTTACCTCGAAAAAGCCCTCGTCATCACAGGTGAGGCTACAGTAAGCAGCCGCCGACAAGACCCTATGCAGTGGGGCCGGCCTGTCGACCGAGTAGCCGGCAGCCGGCGGGACCCACCAGCCAGCGGGACCCAGCAGCCGGCGGAGAAGCCGGCGAGCATAGGCACTGACGGCTGGGGCCAGAGCCCAGCCGAATTACCATTGTACCCCCGGGGGGTAGGCCTATATAAACCCCCCGGAGCACCCATGCAAAGGGTTGGCACCCAAGCATAGTTGGCCTCTGAGCATAGAGCTGCCTTCTAAGCATAGCATACCCACCATAGATAGAGAGAAGCAAGAGCTAGCCTTGTTCTTCTTCTCCCTTGATCTCAACAGCTCTAGGAGCGATTGTAGCTACCTTTTACCGATCTAGTGATCATGCGGAGACCCCGCAGAGCAGGACTAGGGGTGTTATCTCCTCGGAGAGCCCCGAACCTGGGTAAGATTCGCCGGCGTGCATGTCTTCGCCTCTTCCCGTTTCCAGGCACCGGCGACGTTTTATTGGCTCCCACAATGATAAGCCATCCCTTGGCATATGTCGCACCAACCACCCGACATTTGGCGCCCACCGTGGGGCCAGGTGCACCGTCGTCCGGAGACCTGTTCTGGACGGGAACCCTTTTCCTCCCCCGCGAGCGCAGCCAGCCTACTGCGCTCGATGGCGTTTGCCTCGACGCGCTGCAAGGCGTCGACGACGCCTACGCAGCGAGCCGCCTCGCCGATCTGCTCGGAGAGACTCGCATCTCCAATGAGCCTGCGTCCGACGCAGGCACCGACTACCCCGAGAGCCGTCTCGTCAGCCTCCTCGACCAACTTCACGTCTCCAGCGAGCCTGCTGCGGATGTGGAGTCTGTCGGCTCCACCGACCCGATGCTCATCGACTCCGACACCACGTCGCTCGACGCCTACCCCTCCAACGTGGTGGTCTTCGACGACCCCCTCCCTCGGGCTGACAGCGGCAACAGCGCTGTCCCCGAAGTGCTGGTCATCAGCCATGTCTCCAACTCGGGCGAGAACGCCCGCGACGCTCAGCAAGCGGCGATGCACGACCTCTCCGTCCCCATCCCGGCCGACGCAGACGCCGAGACCCTGGAGGCACGCCGCCTTGCCCTCATCGCGGAGGGCAAGAAGATAGCCTCGATGAGACGCCTCACCGAGGCCCACCAGCGCGAAGTCGACCGCGCCGCCTTCGGCACGCCGCCGCCTAGCAGCCCGAGCCAAGCCGGCTTCGTCCAGGAGCGCGGCGCAGCCGTTGCCAGCATGCTGGGCACAGATCGCCCCGTCTACGCCACCCCGCTCGAGAATCTGTGAGCCGCTCAGGCGGCCGCAGAAGAGCTCAATGGGCTGGGAGCCGAAGAGCTCCCCTACATGGCAAGACGGATCCAGCAGCTGATCGACGCGGCTGCAGAACGGCACGAAGCCGGCGCCCGTGCTGATAGTCATCCCCCGCGCAGGGAGCATGCCGCGACGTCCCGCTCGCCGACTGCGAGCGGCGCACGCCAGAAGAAAGACAAGGAGCCGGCTGCCAGCCGCAGCCGGACTCGCATCACCATCGAGCGTGACGCGGATGGCCGCCCTCGAGCTGTAGAGCACCAAGGAAACCTGCCTCCTCCCCCGCCTCGAAGAGAAAGACGCCTCACTCTGCCGCCTATCACGCATCCGACTCTTGGCGACCGACTTGGTCGCCGAGAAGGAGTCGGCGAGAACGACGCCCGCCACAGGATCGACCGCCTTGCTCGGTCCTTGGCGTTAGAAGAAGAAGACGATGTCGGCCCGCCATGCTTTGGCCCCCGCATCCGCGATGAGCCCTTACCTAAAGGGTTCTCGCTCCCCAGAGACACGCCCAAGTACAATGGCTCGGTGAAGCCGGAAGATTGGCTCATCGACTACTCCACGGCCGTCAGCATTGCCAACGGCAATCGGCGCGTCGCCGTGAAGTACGTCCCCCTGATGCTGCAGGGCACGGCGCGCACGTGGCTCAACAGCCTCAAGCCCTACAGCATCAACAATTGGCTGGACTTCACCGAAGTATTCGTCCGCAACTTCACTAGCACCTACAAGCGGCCTCCCAAGCCTCGCCAGCTCTCCCTCTGTGTCCAGGGGCCCAACGAGTCAACCCGCGATTACCTCACGCGATGGGCCGAGCTCCGCAACTCCTGCGAGGGAGTGCACGAGGTCCAGGCCATCGAGTACTTCACTGCCGGGTGCCGAGAGGGCACCCTCCTCAAGCACCGACTCCTCTGCGACGAGCCGGCTACCCTCGACGAGCTACTAGTCATCGCTGACAAGTACGCCACTACCGACTCCTCAATGAAGACCGAGCTCCGAGTGGACGCCTCGGGAAAAGTAGTTGCTCCGACTCCCAAGACGCCAGCTAGCGACCCTAACCGGCGCCCCTACCAGAACGACCACAAGCGCAAGGGCCCCATGCCGACATCCTCCAGTCGGCAGGTGGCCACAATTGAAGACGAGCAGCCCGAAGAGCGGCCCGCTCCCAAGAAGAAGGGTGGCCGGCCACCTTGGCAGCCGTCTTTCTCCTACGAGCAAGCACTCGATGCTCCCTGCAAGTTCCACAGCGGCGCGAAGCCGTCCAACCATACAACGCGGAAGTGCCACTGGCTCACCCGCATCACCAAGGGCGAAGGGATGGTGCCGCCTCCGCCTCCCGGCCCGCCGCCTCCAGCTCCCCAGCAGCCGGCGGCCCGGCCGGCAGTCGGCGCCATCCAAGACGAATTCCCCGAAGAGCACGCCGCCTACATCATCTTCACGAGTCAAGCCGACGACAAGCGCAGCCGACGCCGGCAGCACCAAGAAGTAAACGCAGTCGCCTCTAGCACCACCGAGTTCATGCACTGGTCGGAAAAGCCAATCAGCTGGAGCCAGGCCGACCACCCAGAGGTGATGCCTTCGCCCGACTCCTATGCTATGGTCTTGGACGTCACCCTTGCGACGGAGAGGCGAGCTGCCAGATTTTCCCGCGTCCTGATAGACGGCGGAAGCAGTATCAACATACTCTACCGCGACACCATGGACAAGCTGAACATCAAAGCGAAGCAGCTCATGCCGAGCCGCACCGTCTTCCATGGTATCGTACCCGGCCTATCTTGCTCTCCAATCGGCAAGATCAAAATGGATGTTCTCTTCGGAGACAAAGATCATTTTCGCCGGGAAGCAATATGGTTCGAGGTAGTGGATTTGGAGAGCCCCTATCATGCACTGCTTGGCCGACCTGCTTTGGCCAAGTTCATGGCTGTGCCCCACTACGCCTACCTGAAGATGAAGATGCCGAGCTCGAAGGGGATCATCACGGTAGCCGGCGACTACAAGAAGTCCATCGAGTGTGCCATGGCCAGCAGCCGGCTGGCCGAGTCCCTCGTGGTGGCAGAAGAGAAGAAGATGTTGGAACGGGTTGTGGCCATGGCCGGCAAGCAGCCGGCCTTGTCCCCCAACCCCAAGGATTGTGACGCGCAGGGCTCCTTCCAGCCTGCCAAAGAGACGAAGAAGATACCTCTGGACCCGGAGAACCCGGAGAGGTTCGCTGTGATTGGGGCTAACTTGGACAGCAAATAGGAAGGCGAGCTCGTCGACTTCCTCCGTGAGAATCGAGACATCTTCGCATGGTCCCCAAAGGATATGCCGGGTGTCCCGAAGGATTTCGCCGAGCACAAATTACATGTCCGAGCTGATGCGTAGCCGGTCAAGCAACCCCTCCGCCGACTATCAGAAGAGAAGCAAAGAATCGTGGGAGAAGAGATAGCCCGGCTCCTTGCCGCCGGCTTTATCATGGAGGTTTTCTTTCCAGAATGGCTCGCCAACCCAGTTCTGGTTCTGAAGAAGAATAACAAGTGGCGTATGTGTATAGACTACACGAGTTTGAACAAGGCCTGCCCAAAAGATCCGTTTGCTCTGCCACGGATTGACCAAGTGATAGACTCTACAGCCGGATGCGAGCTGTTAAGTTTTTTGGATGCATACTCCGGGTACCACCAGATCAAGTTGGACCCGGCTGACCGCCTGAAGACTGCCTTCATCACACCCTTTGGAGCTTTCTGCTACCTGACAATGACATTCGGCTTGAGAAATGCCGGTGCCACTTTTTAGCGTTGCATGCAGAAATGTCTCTTGAAACAACTCGGCAGAAATGCCCACGTCTACGTAGACGACATTGTGGTGAAGACAGAGAAGCGCGGTACCTTGCTGGAAGACCTGAAAGAAACATTTGCCAACTTGCGCCGATTCCAGATCAAGCTCAACCCCGAGAAGTGCGTGTTCGGAGTGCCAGCCGGCCAGCTGCTAGGCTTCCTGGTCTCCGAACGCGACATTGAGTGCAACCCCGTCAAGATCAAGGCCATCGAGAGGATGGAGATTCCCGCCAAGCTGCGAGATGTGCAGAAGTTCACTGGCTGCTTAGCCTCCCTGAACCGTTTTATCAGCCGACTAGGAGAGAAGGCTCTCCCTCTGTACCGACTCATGAAGAAGTCCACTCACTTTGAGTGGAATGATCAAGCCGACCAAGCCTTCCATGAGTTGAAGAAAATGTTGACCACTCCGCCTGTCCTGGCCGCGCCGACTGAGAAGGAGCCCATGCTCCTCTACATCGCCGCGACAAGCCGAGTCGTCAGCACTGTTGTTGTGGTCCAGCGCCCGAAGGAAGGCTGACCCCAGCTAGTCCAGAGGCCGGTCTACTATCTTAGCGAAGTACTGTCCAGCTCAAAGCAAAACTACCCGCACTACCAGAAGATGTGCTATGGAGTGTACTTCGCTGCCAAGAAATTGAAGCCCTACTTCCAAGAGCACCCCATCACGGTCGTGTGCACTGCCCCGCTCGCCGAGATCATAGGCAGCCGGGATGCATCCGGCCGGGTGGCCAAATGGGCCATTGCCTTGGCGCCCTACACGATTTTTTATCAACCCCGCACCGCCATCAAGTCGCAAGCATTGGCCGACTTCCTCGTCGACTGGGCCGAGACCCAGTACTTACCGCCGGCTCCCGACTCTACCCATTGGCGGATGCACTTTGACGGGTCCAAGATGCGCACCGGCTTGGGAGCCGGCATCGTCCTCACCTCTCCCAAAGGCGACAAGCTCAAGTACACGCTGCAGATCCACTTCGCCGCCTCCAACAACGTGGCCGAGTACAAGGCGCTCGTACATGGGCTCCGGCTAGCCAAAGAACTCGGCATACGCCGGATCCTGTGCTACGGCGACTCAGACTTGGTGGTCCAGCAATCATCTGGCGACTGGGACGCCAAGGACGCGAACATGGCGAGCTACCGTTTCCTCATCCAGCAGATGAGCGGATACTTTGAAGGGTGCGAGTTCCTTCACGTGCCAAGGGCCGACAACGACCAAGCAGATGCCCTAGCACGGATCGGCTCTACCCGACAAGCCATACCGACTGGCGTCTCCCTCCAGCGCCTCCTCAAGCCGTCCATCAAGCCGTCTCCGGAGTCGGATTCCATCTTCATACCGCTTGCGCCAGAAACAGCCGGATCCGGCTCGAGAAACCCCGCAAGCGGCATGGGGACTTCGACGACTGGCCCGGGGACTGACGTAGTCGCACCCGGCCCAGGGACTTCAGAACCCGGCCTGGGGACTGCAGCAGTCAGCCCGGGGACTGCAACGACATAAGAAGCGGTGGCCGACTCCAATGCAACACCCAACCCACCCGCCCGAGTCATGGTGGCCACATTAACAGAAGAAGAAGTCACAGCTCCCTCATGGGCCCAGCCCATCCTCAAGTTCCTAGTCAGCAGAGAGCTGCCGGCTGATGAGATCTCAGCAAGACTAGTGCAACGACGAGCCGCAGCATACATAATAATCAACAGGGAGCTTGTGAAGCGCAGCGTCACTGGAGTCTTCCAGCATTGCGTCGAGCCAGAAAAAGGAGTGGCAATCCTCAAAGACATCCACCAAGGCGAATGCGGCCATCACGCAGCCTCAAGATCCCTCGTGGCCAAAGCTTTCCGCCACGGTTTCTTCTGGCTGACTACCTTGGAGGATGCTAAAGCAATAGTCAAGAGCTGCAGAGGATGCCAAGTTTTTAGCTCCAAGCAACACCTGCCGGCTTCTGCACTCAAGACCATTCCCCTCACCTGGCCTTTTGCCGTCTGGGGACTGGACATGGTGGGCCCTTTCAAGACAGCCCGCGGCGGCCTGACACATCTACTCGTTGTTGTGGACAAGTTCACAAAGTGGATTGAAGTCAAGCCGATTAAGAAGCTGAATGGGCCGACTGCTGTGACATTCATCACCGACATCACTACTCGGTACGGCGTGCCGCACAGCATCATCACCGACAACGGCACGAACTTCACCAAAGGAGCACTGGCACGTTTCTGCGCGACGCAGGGCATCCGACTGGACTTAGCGTCCGTTGCCCACCCGTAGTCAAACGGCCAGGTCGAGCGAGCAAATGGACTCATCCTCTCCGGCATCAAACCCCGACTGGTTGTACCACTGGAGCGATCGGCCGGCTGCTGGCTCGAAGAGCTGTCGGCTGTCCTCTGGAGTTTGCGCACCACACCCAACAAGTCCACCGGCTTCACTCCATTCTTCCTCGTGTACGGTGCCGAGGCTGTCATCCCCACAGACATCGAGTTCGACTCGCCTCGGATCACCATGTACACGGAGGAGGAAGCCAAAGAAGCAAGAGAAGACGGCGTCGACCTACTGGAAGAAGGCCGGCTGTTAGCCCTCAGCCGGTCCGCCATCTACCAGCAAGGGCTGCGCCGCTACTACAACCGCAAGGTCAAGCCAAGATCCTTCCAAGAGGGCGACCTTGTGCTCCGGCTGATCCAGCGAACAGCCGGCCAGCACAAGCTCTCGGCCCCTTGGGAAGGCCCTTTCGTCGTCAGCAAGGCACTCGGCAACGACTCCTACTACTTGATCGACGCGCAAAAACCAAGAGCGCGCAAGAGAGACGACTCCGGCAAGGAGTCGGAGCGACCATGGAACGCAAACCTCCTAAGACGATTTTACAGCTGAAAAGCAGTATGTATCACGCTACCCTTTTTATTAAGTACAAACCAACAGGCCCCCGAACAGTACTCGGGGACTGCCCTTTATTTACCTATGAATGACGAGTGTCATATCCTTGAATGTATTATTACATTTCGAATTTTTGTCCGGCACCGGGTTCGACTAAGTCGGCCCGGAGACTGGCCGCCTTGAGCTATATCGAAAGTTCTTCCTAAAAGTCAGCAAAGTAGTGCGCCGGCTCCCAAGTCCCCTCTTGTTGCAAGTCGCAGCTCAAAGAACTGACTGCCCGACTAGCAAGAGGCAAGATAGAAAGGACGCCCACACGAAAAATGGCTAAGGAACAACTAACCTATATAGCCAAGAGACGGCCCCTAAATATGCCTGCCGGCTGTCAAAGCAGCCGACTGGCCGGCTTCCTAAAAAACTTAGCTTTAGTCCAGCAGAGCTAAAGTACTTCCCCCTCCCCAATCGGCTAGGCACTCCCCGGCTACAGATTGCAGAGCAACTGTTTGACTGGGGAGGCGGCAACCAAGGGAGGGCGGCGAAGGAAAAATCAGAAGGACAAAAAGCAAAAAGTACAAGGAAAGGCCAAATTGCATAAACTATATATACATAAAAACCGCCAACAGGCCGGCAACAGACTTAAGTTTGAATACACCCAGTGGGTGGAATTGTGCAGGATTAACCAAACATTGTTCAAAAGTAACAAGACAGGAAAACAAAAGAAAGAAGACTAGGGCGCGACATGAAGGCCGAGCTGGTCGGTGAAAGCGACCTCGCCGGCTGAAGGAGTGGCCGCCTAGCTAGTCCCGGCTTGACCACCTCCTGCGGCAGGAGACGCACTCGCGCGCGACGTAGTACTGGAGGCGCAGTCAGGCTGGCCGGCCACTCCACCAGCCGGCTCGGCGTCTTCACCCTCCTCCTCCTCCTCTTCGCCCTCGTCGCTGGAGTCGATCTCCTCCGCCGAGTCCTCGCCGTACGCCGGGTCCAGCCCGAACCAATCTTCCAGCTGGGCGACTCCATTGTCGTCCACCTCGGGGGCGAAGACGTTGGTGTCGGTGTAGTCGGCGATCGCTGAAGCCCGACGAATGATGGCCGGCCGCGCCGGCTCTAGCTCCGTGTCGGCTTGCTGCTGCCAGGTAGCCAGCTGATCCAGGTTCAGGCCGGGATACCAGGCCTTGACGAACTCCAGCGCCCGTCTGGCACCGGAGCGAGCCGCTGACGCCTTCCAAGCCTCGAAGCGGCCGACTGCCACCTCCAGCCAGTCGGCGGTCCGACTGGGGGTGCGAGGGACCACTTGCCCGGGCCAGAGGGCGGCCAAGACCTGCGACCCCGCACGCTGAAGCCGGCGGAGCAGCCTGTGAGCCGGCTGGATGCGAGCCTGGATCGCCAGGAGTTGTTCCTCCAGCGAGCGGCCGGCGGTTGGCGAGATCTCGAAGCCGGCTTGCCTCTTCGCCTGGCGACGGGCTTCGATGGCCTGGTTGGCGGCAGTTGAATAGCCAGGGAAGTACTCTGCGCGAAGAAGAAAGGAAGAGAAGAACACCAAAATCAGAAAACAAGCCAAAGTGGCAGATAGCAAGAAAGGACGAAGAGATAGACGGCTTACCGTCAACCAGATCCTCGATCTGGCCATAGCCGGAGACCAGAGTCTGCCTGGCCTTTGCCCAGCCGGCAGCCTCCGTCTCGAACTCAGCCTGGAGAGTGGCCTCGCGGTCCTGCGCCGCCTTCAGTACCACCCTGTGGCTTTCCTCCTGGTCGGCTAGCTTCTTGACCAGGCGGTCGCGCTCCTGCACCAAGGCGGCGAGCTCCGCGTCCTTGGCACGAAGAGCAGTCTGGGACTCCCCCAGCTGTGCCCTCAGACTGGTATTGGCCGCTGCAGAGATGGAAGAAGAAGAAGAACAATAAGAAATCGTCAAGGAAGATCCGAGCCGACTGCTCAGCAGTCAGCCCGAATCTCGGGGACTACACCCAGTGGGTGCGCTGACGCGCCCCCACATGAGATAAAGATCAAGTCACATACCTCGGCTCTCAGTAAGGTCGGCGGTCTTCTGAGTCAGCTCCCGAGCCTAGGAGTTGAAGGCGGCCGCCCGGAGGTTGTGGTAGTCCTGCAAGAACGGACAGAAGACCGAAGTGAGAACAAAAACAGCAAAGACAAAATCTCCAAGAAGTTCCAAGCCGCCTGCTCAGCAGCCGACTCGGAACTCAGGGACTACACCCAGTGGGTGCGCTGACGCGCCCCATGAGAGAAACCAAGATCAAGGAAGAACCAGATGGGAATACTAACCCGGATGGCCGCCCGCGTTGCGAGGAATTCGTCGGTGAACTGCCTCAGCGCCGCCGCTTGGCTTTGGAGCCGGGTCCGGACGTCTTGTGCAGCGATGTTCACCACGGCTGTCCCTCCGCCTGGCGTCCACCCCGAGGTAGCACTGGCCACCTCCGCGTCTCGGGCCGACGAGCTGGAGCCCACGGCCGGCTGTGGCTCCGACGCGGCCTTCTGCGGCTCCGACACGGCCTTCCCTGCACGCCGGCTTGGCGGAACCCGGACCGCCACCTCAGCCCCGGCGGCCGGCTCGCCCTCCGCCGACTGTGCGGGCGCAGGCTCAGGTTGGCCGCCCTGGGCCGCCCTAGTCGGAGGGGTCGGCTCCGGCGCCTTTTCCAAGATGATGACGTCGTCGCCGCTTCCCCCCAGCCCTGGCTGGCCGCTGCTGGCTCCCCCTGGCGAGGGCTCCGTGTCCCCAGGCGCCATGGTGCGCAGGGGGGTGACCATCAGAACCTCCCCTGCCGCCGCCGCGGCCTCAACCTCTGCCTGGGCCTTGGCTGCGGCTTCGGCGAGCGCCTTCGCCGCCTCTTCCTCCCGAGCCACCTGGGCAGCGGCTGCCTTCCGTGCCTCCGCCTCCCGTGCCTCCTGCTCCTCCCGCACCTCCCGCGCATTCCTTTACGTCGCCTCCTAGAGGGCGGCGTGGGGATCTACGCGGCGGGTGGTGCTCCTAGAGCCTCCTGGCGACTCGACGACGGAGCCGGCAGCCGCCCGCTCAAGTGACAACGGAGCTCTGATCGTCGAAGAAAAGGACGAGAGATCAAGAACCACCAAAGAAAAGAAAGAAAGAAAGAGAATATACAGAGAAAGAGAACTTACGCCGACACGGTCTGCGACTGCTTCACCACTTTGCGGAAGCGAGCCGCCTTCGCGGCCGCCTCTTCCCGCCTGGTGGCTGCCGCCCCGCCCCTGGGCTTCTTCGTTCGGCTGCCGAACAAGCCCTGGGCGGCGCGGCGCTTCTGGCCTCCACCCCGAGCAGGCTGCACGCCGGAGGAGCCCGCGCCGCGTCCGGATGCCGGCTGGCGGCGCGGGACGGCTTCGGCTTCATCCTCGTCCGGCCAGTCGTCGAAGGTAGCAGTGAACCCGGAGCCGCCTGCTTCGCCGCCGGCTTGGCCACCGGCCGGCTCGACGACATCGTCCATATGGACCGCCCCCAGGTCGGGGTCCTCCAGGTCGTGTTCGGTCCGGTCGGGGACGAAGCGACGCTCCGCGTCTGACCCGCCGGCTGGCCGAAGCAGTGGGCTCTGACGAAGTACAAGCCGACCAAGTCAGAGTCGGCCAAGAGATACTCGGCAGCAAGGCTAAGAGAGAGAGAGAGAAAAAGAGACAAGGGGAGCGTACCGTAGGCGGAGGATTGGCACGGCTATATGGCTCCTTGCCTTATTGCCACTCTTCAGAGAGTTGGCAGTTTGCGAGGTAGTTCACCATGTAGGCGACCTGGTGGCGCGGCATCTCCTGGGTGCACATTCGGCTCGGATCGAGCTGGCCGCTCATCTGTCAGATCAGATGAGGCCGGCTTTGGAGCGGGAGAACCCGGCGCGTGACGAACGCGGCCAGGAGGTCGGGCCCCTTCAGGCCCTCCGACTGGACCATCACCCGCAGTCGGGCGATGGCGGCGTTTCCCGCCTGCGACAGCGTCACGGCCCGGAAGGACCACTGGGGCAGCCTGCCCGCCGGTGGGCCGGCTACGTAAGCCGGCAGGTTGATGTAGTCGCCCCGCGGAGCGATGTTCCGCACATAGAAGTATGACTTCTGCCACTTCTTCACCGATTGGATTAGCGTGATGACGGGGAAGGGGTTGTCGGCGCCCGATCTCCGCGACGCGATGAAGGCGCCAGTCTGAGCCGGCACGCCCCGCATGCACGTGCCCAGCTTCGACTGGAAGAACTCCCCCCAGAGCTCAAGGGTGGGGAGGACGCCGAGGTAGCCCTCGCACAGGGTGACGAAGGCAGACAACAGCACCACCGCGTTGGGGGTGAGATGGTGCGGCTGGAGCTGATAGAATTCCAGCCAGGAGCGGAAGAAGGCGCTCACTGGCAGGCCGAAGCCGCGCAAGAAATGCGAACGGAAGACCACCCGCTCGCCCTCCCGCGGCTCCGGCCTGATTTCCCTCGCCGGCGCGAGGCGGACCGCCACTTTGTCCGCGCCGGGCAGCCGCCGCGTGTCGCGGAGGAAGTCGACGTGGTCGTCATGGACGATGGAGCCGTCCCAATCCCCGCCAAGCTACTCTACGTGGGGAGGCATGGCAAGAGCTAGCACGGCGGCAGAGGAGCGTGCAATGGAAGAGCGCGGCGGCAAGGCGCTGTCGCGGGAACGAGCGAGGGAAGAAGACGGTGGAAGTAGGAGGAGCGTGCGAGGGCCTGCCGCCCTCCACCTCCCCCTACTTATAGCCTCACGAGGCCGAAGAGGCTGGACGTGGGGGGGACGTGGGATTAACCGCGCCCACTCCCCCCGCGTCTCGCGATTATTGCGCGTAAATGCGAGCCGAAACTGCCGCACGGAACATGCGGGCGGTTTCGGGATACAAAGGATCCACGCCTGGCCTGGGGCGCGGACGTGGCGGGCCCCCTCCCTGCGGCGACGTCCCGTCACGCGCGTGGGCTGGCAGGCTTTCCGGCCACGTGGCTCGCCAACGGCCCGTGGCCGGCCCCCGGCCCGGTGCACGTGCCAGCGAGTTCCCGCCCTCCGACTCCAGAAGACTTCGACTCAGGCGGTGCGCCCGACCAAGGCTGGCTCCCAGCTGCCGGCTTGTCATGATAGGAAGCTGATCGAGCTTCTCAAACCCCACTCCACCTCGAAGCCCAATCAGCTTCGGGGACTACTGTCGGAGTAAATGGCCACGGGTAGCCTAACCGACTGCCCCTGGTTTTTCTGAAAAAATTATCAGGCCTTCGGGCCTCCAAGCACTCCGAGCAATGGGCCGCCTTCCCTGGCCGGCTACCACTAAAGCCGACTCCTGGAAGGCGACCCAGCCTCACCAACTCCCCCCCAGGACGACTATGGGGTGGCCGACTCCAAGAAGCCGGCCAAGAAGGACGCCGACTCCTAGCAGCCGGCCAAGACCACAACCACTCCAGACCACTCCCACATAACGCCGACGTGACGGGGTGTGGCCACAGTGCGGCCTACTACCCCCGAAGCCCGAGGCGGGCATGGCTACAGGAGGCCGTACGGGACGGACGTCTCCCGTGCGGCTCGGCACTGTAGCCATGTTGGCCTCGACGTCACCCACGACCGACTCCCGTACGGCCTATGGGCGGCGGGCCCCTTCGGCCAGAGAGAGGCGTGAAGGCGGCCCGGCCTTTCCCAGTCGGCCAAGAGCGTAGCCGGCCTCCAGAAGCCGGCTACTCCCTTCCTCGAAGCAGGAGCCCCATGAAGGAGACAAGACGAGGTAAGGCTACAGTGATAGCCCCCGGGGCGGCCCACTGTAGCCACGCTTACCTCGACAAAGCCCTCGTCATCACAGGCGAGGCTACAGTAAGCAGCCGCCGACAAGACCCTATGCAGTGGGGCCGGCCTGTCGACCGAGTAGCCGGCAGCCGGCGGGACCCACCAGCCAGCGGGACCCAGCAGCCGGCGGAGAAGCCGGCGAGCGTAGGCACTGACGGCTGGGGCCAGAGCCCAGCCGGATTACCATTGTACCCCCGGGGGGTAGGCCTATATAAACCCCCCGGAGCACCCATGCAAAGGGTTGGCACCCAAGCATAGTTGGCCTCTGAGCATAGAGCTGCCTTCTAAGCATAGCATACCCACCATAGATAGAGAGAAGCAAGAGCTAGCCTTGTTCTTCTTCTCCCTTGATCTCAACAGCTCTAGGAGCGATTGTAGCTACCTTTTACCGATCTAGTGATCATGCGGAGACCCCGCAGAGCAGGACTAGGGGTGTTATCTCCTCAGAGAGCCCCGAACCTGGGTAAGATTCGCCGGCGTGCATGTCTTCGCCTCTTCCCGTTTCCGGTCACCGGCGACGTTTTATTGGCTCCCACAATGATAAGCCATCCCTTGGCATATGTCGCACCAACCACCCGACAGGGCGGCTCCGACTGCCCGTGCACAGGTAAAGGGGTACAAAAGCGTGCCCCTCTTTTTGTACACCGACACTGGTTTTAGATGTTGTCGCAAGGCGAATACACAAAATTGAATAAAGCACGGCAGCTGTTGGAATGAAATCGAACAACAGGTCCTAACCGGCAATGAGAGTTGCAATTCTATCACCGATATACCATGTGATAAATAATACTGTCATATTACTTATACACACAGGACACTTGTTTCACCATGCCAGATTATTACATCAAAATATCTCATAGGATAGATCAGTTCGGCAGTTGCGTGCTGCTACTGAAGAATTTCAAAGTTGATTTGGACCAGCTCTCCTTGCCAAGAAAGTTCGATTTTGAGATCATCCCCTACTGCAAGATATGATTTAGATTTGAACCTTGACCATCCTTTAGCATCAATCATCATGCGACCATCCTTTGTACTTACGTTATATTGAGTAGGTTCATTCACACCAAGGCTACGCATGGTAAGAGAAACTTGGCCGCTGTCGCCCGGATCGTTGAACGACTCCCTCGTTGCTCTAGGAATTCTCTGTTTGCAAACAAGAAGACATACCCAAACAGTTAGATCAACACAGTGAATCATGGGAAACAACATGGAAACAAAAAAGAACGAAACACTTGGGCGGCCAATGCTTACCAAGAAGGTGGAAATGTCGGTTTTTGTAAGGACTTCGGTATATGAAGTGCGAACTGCAGCCCAGTCTGTTGCCACTGCAACGGCTCGTTCGGTTGCCGCTGCACGGGCCGAAGCAGATGCAAGTGCAAGTGTTGGTGCAGGTGCCGAAGCCGCCGCTGCTGCCGGAGATGGTGCTGCTTGTAGAGCTGGTGCCGGTGTCGTAGCAGGTGCCGGTGTCGATGCTCGATCCTCTGGTAGATCAGCCTGATTTGCTGATGCGGTCGGTGCCCAATCCTCAGCTGGATCAGACTGAGCTGTTGCCGCTATCAGTGCTGGAGAAACTGCCGGTGCTCAATCCATTGCTGAAGGTGGTATTGATGTGCGAGACAGCGGCGATCGTGTCTGGTCTGCTATGATCAGCTTTCTAACTTGACTAGGCTTCGTGACCGCGATCCAGTTTTTTTTCTTCATTTCTTTTAAACGCGAGAAGGACTAATTGTGGCGTTTTTGTTAAACCAAACTACAGTTCATCATAGGGATTCAGCTTGTACTCAGACAACAGACTGATCCAATTTTTTCCAATAATATAAGTGATGGACAGTGCCTTCGTTACTGACACAACATAAGAAGTGAAACCTACAAAAATAGCTATCGTAGAGCAAACCAAACGGTTTATTCTGTGATGAATGTCACATGGCAAAACCTGCATCGGAAAATTGCAGGAAAAGAAAGAAAACATGACATTAAATCAATAAGATTTAGACAGTAAATCAATAAGATTTACTTGATGTGACATGAGTGAATCCTTACCAGGAAATCACTATGTTGAAGTACTGAACAGAAGATTGATCGTCCAACTACGGGTGGCATGCAGGGGCCCCACCTACTCCCACAAGCAGGACAATCCAAAGGTCGTGACAAATCGTATGGACCAAACATCCATGGGACTGGAAATCCTGGTGGGTGCGATAAACCCTGCAATGCATACAGATATTGGAGTGTAACCATAATTGATAAACCGTCCTCACAAAAAAGATCATCTGGATACTTCAAAATATATAGACTGAATTGAGTGGACAGACATTAACATAGACCGTTCTCAGGACTGACCACACACCAAAAGCGGCAGTACTAATAAACAATACAGGGTTCACAAACACAAATCAAGTACTGAACAATAGTACTTACTACAGACAAGCAAAGTTGCACTAATTAAACTCTGCAGATTATTTCTTGCCACCGACCTACGGGATGAACCCCGCATAACTGACTAGGCCATGGACTTCGTGAGAGATGTCTACATGCACCATCACCATCTCGTCAACCTTGGAGAACCTAACAGAGTTGTCTTTCCACTCATAAACATAAGACAGGCCGCATCAGATTTGTTGGGAAGCCTTACAAGAACCACACCCTTCGTAATCGAAGGCATAGCCGGGAAATTGTTGTGGTCAAGTACAGCCTCGAGAACACGCCTGAGAACAATGCTACAGGAAAACACTAGTTCAGGACACGTGGCGACAAGGACACAGCAGCTGGATAGTTTAGCAGTAGAACTCATCCTCAGGTCTTCCAGTTCACACGGCATGACTTTGAGAACTTCATCTCCACCGCGGACCTGGTTCTAATTCAAACAGAAACCATATTTTATTACTACCTCCGTTCAGAAATATAAGATGATTTTTGATATTATACTCCATATATGACTACATATACACACAGAAATGAGTGAACAAAGACACTAGAACATGTCTTCAAAGGCATGAGAGCAGAGGGATTACTTGCAATATCCATAACACAAGTTACTGAGGCAAATATACCCTCTTCAAAGGTAGCATTGATGTTCACAAAGTACTCCCTCCGTCCCAAAATTCTTGTCTTAGATTTGTCTAGATACGGATGTATCAAGTCACATTTTAGTATTAGATACATCCGTATCTAGACAAATCTATGAAAAGAAATTTGGGACAGAGGGAGTAGTTGAAAGTAATCTATAAGAAATCAGTGTCAACCTCTCGCATGTTTTGGTCAAAAGAGGAATTTAGAACCGTCATTTGGCACACAAAAATCACATGCAAGATCACCCAGAAAGTTGTACTACAGTACTAGTACTGCATGTTAGATGAAAAAACACGATCAAGATTGAGAAAAATATCGTCAAGAAGAGATATTACCTGGACTTGCTTAATGAGGGATCCCGGAGAGGTGGGCTTGGACAGGGCGATGGCTTTGAGCTTGTCTGCAGTAGTCTCGCCGGGGTGCTTGCGCTTCTTCGTACCACGAGCCTCGACGGTTTTGGCTAGAGCCATAGACATCACTTCGGCCGGTGCTCCAGCGTCCATCAAGAAACTGTCAAATAGAAATAAAAGAAAAGAAACCATAATCACAAACACAAAAGAAGAAAAGAGAGGGAGTTATAGGATCAGTCTCGGGGTTGCAAGACCGGGCCTTGGCCAGAATCAACACCATTGATGCGCTCACCTTTCCTTCTTTGGGAGAGAAGAACAATGGCAGAAGCAGGTCAGGGTTTTCTTGAAGAAATGAGGAACAAGATGAGGGAGAAGTGAGTTGGGTAGAGAGGAAGCTGCGAGAGAAGAGTGAAATGATGGTTGCTTCGTCCGTCCAACTTACTGCTGGAAAGGAGGGGGTTTTGTGATTTGATGGCTCATTGGGCATTACTGTGGCGCTTCGATCGGGGTAGTCTACCGTCACTCTACTATAGAGTAATTTAGTGCACGGCTGGTGGACCCCGATGCTGGCTGTCCCACACGTCGGCGAAAGTGAGTAATTTAGTGCATGGCTGGAGGAGGATCCGCACGGTAGAGCATGTCCACTGTTTTTCTGAAGAAAAAAATGATTACAACAAGCGTTTCCACTCTTACGACGGAGGAGTGCGAAACACGGCAGCCACTTGAACATACGCAGTGCTCCTACTACTAGGCATGTGCAGTGGTTCATACATCAATACTACATCATCTTGTTGCTAGTGTAGTAAGATATGACAACAACAAATGATGTTGTGCGCATGTCAACTATATGAACAGTAATGTAGTAACATAGTACCGCTTTCTCGAGTATCCGGTCGAGGATAAACGGTGAGATCATTGTTAACAAAACTAGGTCTACAGCGCACGGAGAGTACGGTGCTACAGTACTCCACGAAACATGAACCATATGAAGCACGAATATTGTTAGGCAGGGTGTATGAAGGGTGCATGGGATGGGAGCAAAAGTTCCCTTCTCGACCCACTTTTGGGTGTTTGGCAGAGTGCATGAAGGGTGCATGAGTCCACACTAGTAGGTTAACATAAATACACAAAGAGGAAACAACTACTTAATGTCTTTTTGCTAATTAATAGCATTGCATGCAATGAACTAACCACTGCATGTCATGTTTATTAGTCTCAAGTCATTGAAAGCATGCACGACCCACGTCTCTTATTGGTTGATATGTCACAAAACAAGAAACGGGGAGGGAGTTAATGTATCGTGCCTAAGTGTTTTGGGATTATTTGGTTTTCTTAAGGTGACTTACGCACCTAGACAGAGGGAGTATATTGAGATGAGAATGCAACCAAACACACCCACACACTTTGTGCTACAGTGACTGATCTGCACCGTCTGAGTTTGATCCAACGGTCATGTTGCGCCGAGACATGGACATGCCCATGCAGAGGGCGCCTAAACACCACCGAAGTCCCTCTGCTTCTCGACGTGCACGACGTTGGTGATGCAGGGGGAGAAACTGCTGAAAGGCAATGCAATCTACGGGAAGCCGGAGGGAGCCAGCCGAGGAGCGGGGAATCTTTTGGTTTTCACCATGGTAAAACACCAGTCGACGACTTCTCACATCAGGGAGCAGTGGGTTTTACAGGCGGAGTCATCGTGACTAATTGTTGCCGCGCCTGCTCCTGCCAATCAAAAAATTAAAAATCCTGCCGCGCCTCCTCCCGTCAATCAAAAAATTAAAAATCCTACCGCACTCAAACACCAGAGCAACGCCGCGGTGGATGTTGATTTTTACCTGCCGGCAAGTAGATAAAAAAGGGGTGAAAAAACAAATGTGGCGGCGGCCTAGCTAATCGGTCGAACTAGCCCAACTAGCTAGCCACTGTCCGATCACGGGTTTCGGCAAAACCCTTAAGGTTCGAACTCTAGGGTGCGCGCGAAGTTCTCCTCCTACCGATCCACGCCCTAGCTTGCTAAGATCTTGTGGAAAAACTCAATGAGCTCACAACACAAGAGACACAAGATTTATACTAGTTCGGGCCACCGTTGTGGTGTGATACCCTACTCCAGTGTGGTGGTGGTGGATTGCCTCTTGGCTGATGATGAACAATACAAGGGGAAGAACAGCCTCCTGAGGTTGAGGTGTTCTTGTGCTCCGTGTGTGGGTGAGGTTTACTCTGGATCAGGTCCCGCCGCCCCTACGGTGGTGGCTAGTCCTACTTATATAGGCCTTGGTCCTCTCCCCAAATATTGAGCGGGAAGGGAGCCAACAACGGCCGATTTGAAAGGGGACAACTAGTACAGCTTATCCTGACAAAAGCGGTCTTCGCCTGCCAAAGGCTCTGCTGGTGACGCCGCTTCGGGCTCCATGGTGACCTCCGTCTTGCCGTCCGGCTGGTCTTGGTCTCGTTGCACTGATATGGAAACCTTTACTTGACGCCTTGGTACTCCGCGCCTGCACTTGCTTCCTTAGCACCAAAGGGGGAACAAGGACACTGCGCGTGCTGGCGCCCGCCTGGCGCCCGCCTGATCTTGATCGTCATGGCTCACATCATGAGAACCTCGCGAGGTTTGCCTCGCCTTGATCTCTCCGCTCCTCGCGAGCCAACCTGGTGAGGTCGCTCCTGAGGAGGTCTTGTGTCATCCGCCTCGCGAGGCTTGGCCCCTCGCGAGGGTCTTGAACGCCTTGTCGATGAAGACGGGCCATACAGGCCCACGCGCAGAGCCACGCCGTGGGCCGCAGGCAGGCAAGTCTGGGGACCCCCGTTCCCAGAACACCGACAGTAGCCCCCGGGCCCAAGGCGCGCTCGGGCTTGGCTTCGAGGCGAAGCCAAAGGTCAAGTGCGGAGCGCCGCGGGCCCCAAAAGCCTTCGGTCTCGGTCGACGCATGGCAGTTGATTGGACGTGGGCGTCTCCGCTTCCCCATGTTGCCTTGGAGTCCACCTGGCTATGCGGCCCCCGCTTCCTACGCAGTTATTCTTCCATCGCCCACGCCCTACTTCCCCAATTCCTCTGCTTCCCCGAGACTCTGCTCCTTCTCTCCAATCTGGCCTGTGCTCTGCCCGCTTCATCGCCATGGCACCGAAACAAGCAGACGAGGGGAAGAAGCCTCTGTCTTCGCCAAGTGCGCCTCCAGCCGTCGAGCCCGCAGTTGGCCGATCGCTGGTGCTCAACGATGAGGCCATGGGCAAGGTGCGTCCCATGCTCTCCACCATCTTCAACGAGTGGGGCAAGATGGTGGCTTGGCTTGCGTCTCGCGCTCGCATTGACCGGGCAGCAACCGAGGTCCCAATCTTCATCGATGCCCTTTGGGCCGGCCTGATTCCCCTTTTTCCGCCTTCTTCAACGCGGTGCTTGAACATTACCAGATCCACATGTTGCATCTCGACCCCCAATCCGTGACTCTCCTCGCCGTCTTTGCCTTTGTGTGTGATGCCATGGTGGGCATTGCCCCTTCCATGGCCCTACTCCGTCATTTCTTCTCGTTGCATCTGATGGATCCTCGGGAAAGCTCGGGGTGCGTGAGCTTCCAGGCTGTGCTGCGACGGCAGGCGCGGGGATCGACTTCGAGCTTCCTCCATCCACGAGCGAGTTTCGGACACGATGCGTATTTGTCGATTCCGGGGTGCTCAGCACTCTGCTCGATTCTCCGTCAGCACCTGCCGTTCCCAACTTCGGTTGGAGCCAAGAGAGGCTCGCGAGCTCCTGTCTTGTCCCCGTCTGGCTCAGGCTGAGGAGGTTGAAGGACCACGGCGTGACTGCGCCTATGGTGGTGAAGGAGTTCGTCAGGCACCGAGTCGCTCCGCTTCAGCGCCATTCGCGCCCGATGTGGGCTTTGCTCAGCAGTCAGGACCATATGAGGCTTCAGGAGTCCGGGCTCCCTCTTGAGATGCGGCAAATAGTGCTCGAGGTCCTGACGGGTGTCCCTTCGCCGGACGACATGCCTGGGAAGAGCTGTCTGCTGTATCGCTGCATGCATAAGGCTGAATTTGTAGAGAGCATGCCTTCCTTTGATGAGTGGGGGTTGCGCCCGAACGGCCTGGTGGGGCCCCGTGAGAACCCCGTCAACGTGGTTCCCTTTTTCGCCGCCGGTGCCGAGCTCGACCCGAGTGTGGGTGCAGGGGGGTGAGCTCCGACGGAGGCTGGTGGCCTGAGTGCTGAGGTGCATATGCCGCCTGGGGATCTTGGGGCGTCGATTGCGGAGGCGAAACAGCTAGCGGCTCCTGAGGCCGAAGCTCCGGAGGCCTCGGGGGGTTGCGGTCAGACAACGCCCGACCGCTCTTCTCAGCTCGGCGCCCCTGAAGCTGTCCCTCCGAGCGCTTCCCTGGTCTCGCCCCGCGCCGGCCGCCACGTCCAGCGCTTCGGTCGACTTTGCATGGACTTCGAGGAGCTCCGCAAGAGGAAAGGATCCCCGAGCAGCAGCGGTATCTTCGGGCCGTTGAAGCGGAGGAAGTACATTGCCGTTGACGAGTAAGTAATGTATCTTTGTGACTTCTCGAGTGCTGCTTCCCTTCCTGATGTTAGTTCTTCAGGGTCCCTTCCGTCAAGGCCGCTGTGTCCCCCGAGAAGCAGCCCCCTCTTTCCTCGACTCCCCCGCTCGCCTTGAGCACTCCGAGTCTGCGTGCTATCCCTGGAGCAGGGTTGGTTGGAGAGGCGCGCTTGCCTCCATGGCCATTGAACCTGCGGCCTCGTCGTCCCTCCCCCACGGCCTGATGTGGAGCTTGGCGAGCGGGCCCAGGACCCCTCCTCTGGTCATGGACAGTAGCTGGTTGGCTTCGGTCTTTGGTTGCTCTTCAAGTAGCGGGCTCCGACTAGCTAGGGCCCCTCGTGAGGCATGGCTGGCACCTGGAGCAGCACCAACCCCCAGCCCCCTGCTAAGAGGGGGTGCGCTGCTTTACGCCCCGCCTGCAGCCCCCGAGGTGGAGGACAAGGTGGGCCGTGTGCTTGAGTTTGAGCGCGAACGAAGCATCATTCGCCACGAGCTCTTCCAGGAGACGATGAGAGCGATCAATCGACTCGGCGGTGAACTTGCGGACGTCGACGCGCGCCTCAAGGCTGAGGGTCTTCGGCTGGCGGAGGAACGGCATAACCTGAAGGTGGCCATCAACCTTGGATGCTATCTGCGCGATCTCGACAACGCGAAGGCCGAGGCGTCCCTCGAGGTCTCTCGTGAGGCTTGCTCTCGAGCTCTAGAGGACGCTCGCGAGGCTGACCGCCGTCGCGAGGCTGCGAAGAAGCACGCGTGGGAGCTCCAGGCCTGGAGTGCGTCAATTGAGCAGCAGGTGGAGGCGCGCAAAGCCGCCCTTGCGTCGCTGAGGGGACGCCCGTCGAGGAAGAAGAGGTCCGGAGGCACGAGGAGGCGTTGGCTCTGGAAGCCATGGAGCATAGCCTCGAGCTTGAGAGGCTGGAGACGAGGGAGCGTCAAGTTGCCCAAGCGGAAGATGCCGTGGGCGCATGCGAGGCCAAAGCTCAGGAGGAGGTCGATCGCCGGGTGGCCGAGGTTTGCGCGGGTCTTGAGGGTTGGCATGATCTGAAGTTGCAGCCTGCGGAGACGGAGGCTGCAGGTAGAGCCGCTGCCCTTATGCCCAGGCCGGCTGTGGTAGAGAGGCGCGAGGAGGCCACAGCGGCCGCCCTGGTTACGGTGCAAGCAGAGTTGGCTTCCGCCCGCGCCAAGCTGCTCTCTCTTCAGAAACGGGTTGATGACGCCGAGGCGGTCGCACGGCAAAACAGGGGGAAGTGCTTCAGCGGCGAACATTGGAGCGCGAGCACGCCCCCATGCTCCAGGACCTCAGGGTCAGGGCCAACGCGGTGCTGGGCCACGTCTGTGACGAGAATGCACCGCATCGCCACTCGGATGACTACGCCAGTCACCTGCGCTTCTTCGCCAACGTGGTGACGCGCCTGGAAGCCCGGTCTGATAGAGCTTGCCAGCTCGTGGAAGAGAGGAGCTGGGGCCTGCTCGGGCGCGCGTTCTCCCGTGTCTTCAGCCATCTTCGGAACACCTTCCCCGACTTCGACTTCAACGTCGCCATTGCCCCCGTACCGCAGGCCATCCGGGGCGACCTGGCACAGTGGATGGAGGACAACGTGGATGCGCTGGTCAGCGCCTTCGCTTCCGAAGACGACGTGGTGGTGGTCGCGGTAGACGAAGGCGACGTGGTCAACGACGATGATGGAGGCGCCGTCGAAGGTGACGACGATGCGAGCGACACGTCCGAAGGCGATGCAGCGAGCGACATATCCGGCTGATCCCATGTTCCCCTACTGTTTTATCCTGTATGAAAAAACTCGGGCACGGCGCCTAAAGAATGTAAGAGCATTTTGAGAGGGGGAGCCCCTCGTATAAACAAACCGCTGTCTTTATTCCTTTATGTCAAGCCGAGTATGCACCTTCAAGAATCCGTGGGTCCGGCGAAAAGTTTGCCGTTGCGGCTTACCTTAGCCGGGTAAGCCCCCATGCTGGATCGTGAGATCGTGAGCTCCCGAGCAACTCCTGAAGAGTCTACTGGCTCGCCCGAGAGGGCTTCGCGAGAATCCGGCGCCGATCATGGTGCCGACGCACGCGGCGCATATGCTGCGCCCTGCCCCGCTCGCGAGGAGCCCACGAGGGGGGGCAGCGGTCATAAGGTCCATGGTAAGGCAAGAACCGGATAGCAAAAAATCGCTCAAACGAGAAAAGGCACCCCCCGCGCGCATTAATGAAAATTCAACTTCAACTTAAATCCAAATCCAGAAGACAAGGCTACAGAAAAGAGATCCAAAGCAAATGGCCGCGTCCGGCGCCTAGTCTAGTCTTCTGGTCTTCGAGTCTTCTCACCAGCGCGGAGCTAAGTGTTGCCACTAGGACGTGGGAGGGAGCCCCCGAGGCCCGAGGGCGGCACTCCTGAGACTCCGGGGCGTGTACAGCCCCACTCATTATTACGTGAGAGTGCCGCGGGCGGCGATCTTCACAGGAGTGAGCCTTACTTCATATCGCCAGATGAGGGCCCCGCCTTGCGCCTCCCTCGGCCATCGCTGGGGGCGACCGGAAACCAGGACGCCACCAAAGGGGCAAAGGGGACGCTAGCGGCACCCTCGGCGACCATGGGTCGTCTGCTGGGGGTAGGCTTTTCAGCACCTCCCCAGCAAAGGGCCTACCTCCCGGGGGCGCCTTGCTCTATGCAACGCGGGGTGGGATCTGGCTCCCGACCCCTCTCCTGCAACCCCTAGCATGATCCCCCTGGCGGAAGGGAGGCCGCCGAGCTGGGGCCGCCAGCCGCTGTGGTGACCTGATCCCCCTGCGACTCATGGTTAGCGTAAGCTTGCTCCTTAGGGATTAGAGGTACCCTGTATCTGTTGTCGACGGCGTGGTTGGTGGGGCTCTCCGGCGACTCCTGGAAGGCTTCAGCTCCTAACGCCTCCTCCTCCCAACCAGGCCCGAGGAACGAGCCAGGGTCGTCCTCCGGCGTGTACTCCTAGTCCATCATGCGGGGCACATAGGCCTCCGAGGCCTCTGCCCCGAAGACCTCGCCGAAGTGCCCCACGCTCCATGTTGCCCGGCCTGTCATGCCGTCCTGAGGATGGCAGGGCAGTGCTCCGATGGGACCGTATGCGGCAACACTCGTGCCCGCGCCCACCTGGGGTGGTGCGGGCGCGGCAGGGCGCCCTCCACCGTGGATCGTGTTGATGTCGACGAGGTCCCCGGGTGTGCCCGGGAGCACGCGGGCGTGGCGAGGCCCGCCGTGGGACCCAGCTGCCGCCTGAGGCGTGAGCTGATAGCAGAAGGGCGGCGCCCCCGTGGCCGCCGCGTCCAGCAGCTCGACAATGCGTTCTAGCAGTGCATCCCTGCCGCTCTCCATCAATCGGCATCGTAGCAGCTCCCTTGCCACTGTGAGTGCGGCCCGCATGTTTGCCTGCTCCAGCCGGGTATGTGGCGCTGTTGCCGCAGCGTGGCTTGTGGACCTTGCAGCGGCTCACGCTTGTCGTGGAGTAAGGGTGGACGGCGCCTGGCCGCGCCGCCCGCGCCCAGCGGCATTAGGTGGCGCCCGTGCCGCCTGGAGCACGGGGTTGAGATCTTCCTGGGCAGGCGGCGCCGCCCGGGCAGGCCAGGCTGCGCAGCGGTTGGCGTCAGCCCTCGGGTTGCCGGACGTCGAAACTGCAGTGTGTCGGTGGATCGACTGGTGGGGAAGAGGCTCCGGCGCACCCCTACCTGGTGCACCAAATGTCGGATCACGGGTTCCGGCAAAACCCTTAAGGTCCGAACTCTGGGGTGCGCGCGAAGTTCTCCTCCTACCGATCCACGCCCTAGCTTGCTAAGATCTCGCGGATGAACTCAACAAGCTCACAACACAAGAGACAAAAGATTTATACTGGATCGGGCCACCGTTGTGGTGTAATACCCTACTCCAGCGTGGTGGTGGTGGATTGCCTCTTGGGCTGATGATGAACAATACAAGGGGAAGAACAGCCTCCTGAGGTTGAGGTGTTCTTGTGCTCTGTGTGTGGGTGAGGTTTACTCTGGATCAGGTCCCGCCGCCCCTACGGTGGTGGCTAGTCCTACTTATGTAGGCCTTGGTCCTCTCCCCAAATATTGAGTGGGAAGGGAGCCAACAACGGCCGATTTGAAAGGGGACAGCTAGTACAGCTTATCCTGACTAAAGCGGTCTTCGCCTGCCAAAGGCTCTGCTGGTGACGCCGCTTCGGGCTCCATGGTGACCTCTGTCTTGCCGTCCGGCTGGTCTTGGTCTCGTTGCACTGATATGGAAACCTTTACTTGATGCCTTGGTACTCCGCACCTGCGCTTGCTTACTTAGCACCAAAGGGGAAACAAGGAAATTGTGCGCGCTGGCGCCCTCCTGATCTTGATTGTCATGGCTCACATCACGAGAACCTCACGAGGTTTGCCTCACCTTGATCTCTCCGCTCCTCGCGAGCCAACCTGGTGAGGCCACTCCTGAGGAGGTCCTGTGTCATCCGCCTCGCGAGCCTTGGCCCCTCGCCAGGGTCTTGAACGCCTTGTTGATGAAGACGGGCCGTACAGGCCCACGCGCAGAGCCATGCCGTGAGCCGCAGGCAGGCAAATCTGGGGACCCCTGTTCCCAGAACGCCGACAGCCACCGTGCTTCACTGATGTACTGTAACACCCCGGATCCAATGCGCCAGGTGTCTGCCAGTTATTCGCCGTCGTTGCCATGTCATTTGCTTGCGTGGTTCATTTTGCCATGTCATCATCTGCATTTAATATCATGTCATCATGTGCATCACATTTGCATACGTGTTCGTCTCTTGCATCCGAGCATTTTCCCCGTTGTCCGTTTTGCAATCCGGCACTCCCAACTCCTCCGGCGCACCCCTCTTGTTTCTTTTCGTGAGCGGGTGTTAACCGTTCTCGGAATGGACCGAGGCTTGTCAAGTGGCCTTGGTATACCACCGGTAGAGCACTGGTCAAGTTTCGTTCCATTTGGAGGTCGTTTGGTACTCCAACGGTTAATCGGGCATCGGCAAAGTCCGTTTGTGTGTTGCAGCAAAACCCCCCTTCTAACAGCCCCAAAACCCCTCTAAGTCTCCGCCATGCTCTCGGCCGTTCGATCACGATCGCGTGGGCGAAAACCGCACCTCTGTTGGACTCTCCTAGCTCCCTCTACCTATATAAACACACCCTCCCCCGAATTCGCGAATGAATCCACCCTAACCCTAGCTTCTTCCCTCCTCCGCGCCCCCGGACGCGTCCGCGCCGCCGTCGGACACGTCCAGCCGCCGCCCCTCCGCGAATCGCACGCCACCACCTGTCCTGGCCGCCGTCCCCGCCGCCGCGGCCCGCCGGGCCCAGGGACGGCCCGCCCAGGCCCGCGTCGCCGCCCGTCGCCTCCGTCGCCAGCGTGCCCGTGCTCCGCCGCCCGCGCCTCGCCGCCTCGCCTCCCGCTCGCCGCCATGCCGCCCCAGCCGTCGCCTCCTCCTCCGCGGCTGCCCGCCGCTGGAGCGCGCCTCCACGCCGGAGCTCCACCGCCGCCTCGTCCCGTCGACCACCTCCCGCGCCGCCCGTGCCATGGCGCCTCGCCGGCCTCCTTCTCGCCGGCCGGAGCCCGAGCTCCTCCGGCCTCCCCTCCGGCTCTCCCTCGCCCCGCTGCCTCCACCGGCCTCATCTCCGGCGAGACGCGCCACCGCCTCGAGCCCCTAGCCGATCGGATCTGGAGAAGTTCCTCGAAGGTTGACTTTTCCCGAGACCCCAAATATTGCCAAGTCCTTGAATTTTTACGATAAGTGCCCATGTTCATCATTGCATAACTCTCTGCATATAGCTCCGTTTCGCGCGTGTAATATGTCAAATTGTTCGTCTCGTGATGCTCCATAATTCGTCTTGTTTTCTTCTCCGGTGGATCCAATTCCAATTTTCGGTAGTAATTATATTCTTTCCTCGGCTCAACTGTTTCCCGTTGCTCGTTCTCCTCTCGTCATTTAATCGTTCCGGAGTGATGAAGACATCTCAGGAGTTTCGTCTGTGTTCGAATTAATTCGAGGTTGTCACCTTATTCAATATTTCAATTGTTCCGGTGCATCATCTATCTCGTCAACAATCTTTCCAACGGTGTTTCTTTTAGTGGGCCCTAACCCACAAGTCTTTTCCCAGGATCTTACCTGACTCTTCTAATTTTTTCCGGAGCTATTCTCAAATCCTTTTCGAAGTTGACGCAAGTATGAATTTCATCAGCCAGATGTTTCTCCAAGATCGCTTTCAAAATTCTTTCATGATCGAGCCAACATTTTCTCCCGGAGTATCTCAACAAATTTGGTGTTCTTTCTCGTCGTCATTCTCAACTTTTGAGAACCGAAGAAGAATTTCTCTTAAATCTTGTCCGTCCTCCCGGAGATTCATGTCGCTAGCTTGATGCTATCCGCTCAAATTGTTACAAGTCGTGCAATTATTTTTCATCCATCCGGAGTATTTCAGGAGTTGTTATCCGTCTCAATTATCCGGAGGTCATCTTTTCGAAATATTTCCTCGTTCTAAGTTTTCGAATCCGTTCTCCGATTATTATATATTCATGCCTCTTCATTCGTCTCCATATTCTTCCGGTGCTGCGTTCAAGTATGCGTCAATCAGCTCGCGATCTTTTCTTTCAATTGCATCTTGATTCCCTCATGGATATTCGTGCTTTTCCTATTTTTCCCGGTGAGTCATCCTCCTTCGTCAGTCAATTTTGAATTCCTACGGTGGCTCGCTCAAGATTTCTTTCTGTTGTTATCATATCAATTAATTCGTTCTTTCCTAATCCTACCGGTGGTTCATGAAGACTTTCGCAAGTTTTGCGCTATATCTTCCCCTTAATCTTTCCAACGAGAATAAGTAGTATGCGAAATCCATTGTTAGTCATCAATTTATTTTGATGCAGGATAAGCATATAATAAATCTTATTCTTATTTCCTCTAAGTGATTAATCCCTTTCTTTGGAGTTTGTTCTTGATGAATAAATTCTAGTTCCAAGAGTTTTTCATCTTTTCTTTCCCGGAGTTCTAAGCTTCTCGCCGATTTCATCGCGAACTTCCATCCAAATCATCGCAAGGATTTAATATTGTCCCTTTTCGTCCTTCAATTTTATCTCGTCATCCTTTTGGTACCGGAGTTCTTCACGGTGGCTCGTCATGATTTAATCCATTCTTCAAGTGTTCATCAAGATTCTTGTTGAAGGAGTTCTAGTATCCTTCCTTCTTGCTTCTCGAGGTGCAATTAATTCTCCGTATTCTGCTGAAGTGGAGTTTTGCATTTCTTTGTTCTCCTCAGCTGTTTAATCTTTTCCGTTTGTGGCCGGTTATCACCTTATGATCTTGAGATGTTACCTATAAGACCACAACAAACTTATTCTTTTGTTGCCGAATTTCCAACAACTCCGTTCAATCCTTTCTTCTAAGGTTGCCTTCTATTTCATTCGTGCCACAAGTTGTCATTTTCTTCTCCGTTCTTTTCATTTAACTCTTTCAATTCTTTCCGGAGGTTTTGTGTTGTTCCTCAAGTCAAGTATCGTTCCATTGCTCAAGTTCATGTTCTATTCTTTCCTTGTTCAGCCGGAGTGCTGCATAAATTCCTTCGTTATTATTCCTTTTTTATCTTGTCCTAACCGGAGTGGATCCAAATTCAGTCTTATTCCTTGAGATTTTGCTTCTTGTCTCATTCAACATTACTCTTTCCTACTAGAGTGTTCTTGACTTTATTCATCCTCACTGTTTTGTTCTTGTTTTCACCTCATCCTTTTCCCTTCTGTCTTGGTCCTAAGATCTCGGGACGAGATCTTTCGTTAGTGGAGGAGTGTTGTAACGCCCCGGATCCGATGCGCCAGGTGTCTGCCAGTTATTCGCCGTCGTTGCCATGTCATTTTCTTGCATGTTGCATTTTGCCATGTCATCATCTGCATTTCATATCATGTCATCATGTGCATCGCATTTGCATACGTGTTCGTCTCTTGCATCCGAGCATTTTCCCCGTTGTCCGTTTTGCAATCCGGCACTCCCACCTCCTCCGGCGCACCCCTCTTGTTTCTTTTCGTGAGCGGGTGTTAAACGTTCTCGGAATGGACCGAGGCTTGTCAAGTGGCCTTGGTATACCACCGGTAGACCACTGGTCAAGTTTCGTTCCATTTGGAGGTCGTTTGGTACTCCAACGGTTAATCGGGCATCGGCAAAGTCCGTTTGTGTGTTGCAGAAAACCCCCCTTCTAACAGCCCCAAAACACCTCTAAGTCTCCGCCATGCTCTCGGTCGTTCGATCATGATCGCGTGGGCGAAAACCGCACCTTGTTTGGACTCTCCTAGCTCCCTCGACCTATATAAACACACACTCCCCCGAAATTCGCGGATGAATCCACCCTAACCCTAGCTTCTTCCCTCCTCCGCGCCACCGGAGGCGTCCGCGCCGCCGTCGAACACGTCCAGCCACCGCCCCTCCGCGAATCACACGCCGCCACCTGTCCTGGCCGCCGTCCCCGCCGCCGTGGCCCGCTGGGCCCAGGCGCGGCCCGCCCAGGCCCGCGCCGCCGCCCGTCGCCGGCGTGCCCGTGCTCCGCCGCCCGCGCCTCGCCGCCGCCTCGCGCCTCGCCTCCCGCTCGCCGTCACGCCGCCCCAGCCGTCGCGTCCTCCGCCGCGGCCGCCCGCCGCCTCGCCCCGTCGACCACCTCTCGCGCCGCCCGTGCCATGGCGCCTCGCCGGCCTCCTTCTCGCCGGCCGGAGCCCAAGCTCCTCCGGCCTCCCCTCCGGCTCTCCCTCGCCCCGCTGCCTCCTCCGGCCTCATCTCCGGCGAGACGCGCCGCCGCCTCGAGCCCCTAGCCGATCGGATCAGGAGAAGTTCCTCGAAGGTTGACTTTTCCCGAGACCCCAAATATTGCCAAGTCCTTGAATTTTTACGATAAGTGCCCAGGTTCATCATTGCATAACTCTCTGCATATAGCTCCGTTTCGCGCGTGTAATATGTCAAATTGTTCGCCTCGTGATGCTCCACATTTTGTTCCATTGCACCTTGTTAATTAGAGTCCATCTCGATGCCCAAATCTCTGTTGCAAGAGTGCTAGTTGCTGTTATCTGCTGGTTCTTATCAGAACTTGGAGATTTGTTATTTTTGTATCATTTAATATGTGCATCTTATGAGTATGAGCTCTACATGTGTTTTGTTGTATGCCATGCCATCCTTCCAGAGGTGCATGCCATGTATTTTTTGTGATCTCTGTGGTGACTAGCACAAGCATGCAAACTAGGCCCCGTAATGTTTCTGATTTCGGAGACTCGGTGATTTCTATCTGTCTGCTGTTATTTTGTTGCCATGTAAACTTGATGCTACAGAGAGTTCCATGCATATTTTGGAGATGTTCATTAAGGATGTTTTGTAGATATTGTTGTAATTGATCCATTCCTGCCCTTGTTTGCAATTATGGAGTGCCGTAGCATGACTCAATCTTGCTCTACTTTTGCTATAAAATATTTCTGGCAGATTCTTAACATGATATTCATTTTTGCCAAGCTTGTTGTAGTTGATCCATATATGCTATGTATTTGCTCTTGCCATGGATAGCTTCATAAATATGCCATCTTGCTGTAGGTATTCTTATTTTGTCATGCATTGCCTTGTGGTGAGTGCATCATACTCACCAACATGCCTTCATATTATAGTTTCTGCCATGCTCTGTTTTCTGCTAAGTCTGAAACCTGTTAACGAAACTTGCTATGTTTACATGGGTGCCATCATATCTTCTGTTCCTTTTTGGCTTATGGTCAGTAAGGGACTTCTGTCATATGCATTTAGTAGATTCATGTCATGCCTTGTTTTGCCATGTTAAGTTCCTGTAGCATGTTGATTTAGTGCTCTGAACATTGCTACCTGATGCTGTTTCTGTCATGTCCAGTATTTCTGCTAAGTCTGTGAATCTATTATTATTTTGCAATCTTGCCATGTCCTTTTGAGCATGTTCTAGTGATTGCTGGAGATAGCTCAGTGTTCATGTTTTGTTGTGCTTTACCAGTACATCATTTCCATGCTTTTTGTTTTCATGTTGAGTTGTTGTAGCATATTGTTTTGATGCTTGCAAGTTGCCTAGTTGCTGTTTTGGACAGATTGTTGCTATATATTGTTTGGAGTGTATGTGTTGCACCGTTGCTCCGTTTTGAGCATGCTCTATATGAAACTTGCTTAGATTTGCATGCAGTTCCATATTATCATGTTGCATCCTTGTTTTGAGGTGTTTGCTTGATGTTTGTATGCATTTTGCATCAATGCCATGTTTAACCTGTTTTGCTCATATCTTCTAGACCGTAGCTCCGAATCTAATGAACTTTATATGTAACTTGACTAGAATTTCTTGTAGATCATCATGGTGCTCTTTAACTTGCTGTTTAACAACTTCAACTTAATGCTTGTTCAGTTCTAGACCAATTTCGAAATTTGCATATGAGGACTTACCGGAATTGTTATATGTTGTTTCCGGTCTCATTTAAACTTGCCTTGATGTGTTGTTCTTGTATGCATCATCTCTCGTCATGAGTAGCTTCATATAGCCTTGTCATGCATCATACTTGGTTGAGCATCATGCCTTGTTCATGTGTGGTGTGTTTACTATGTTGTGTGCTTCTTCTCGATAGTTCCCGTGTCGTTGCGATCGTGAGGATTCGTTCGTCTTCGTGGCTTCATCTTCTTCATGGACTCCTTCTTCCTATCGGGATTTCAGGCAAGATGACCGTCACCTTGGATCTCATTACTATCATTGCTATGCTAGTTGCTTCGTTCTATCGCTATGCTGCGCTACCTATCGCTTGCCCTATTCACTTGCTCTTCAAGCCTCCCAAATTGCCATGAACCTCTAACCTTTGTCACCCTTCCTAGCAAACCGTTGTTTGGCTATGTTACCGCTTTGCTCAGCCCCTCTTATAGCGTTGCTAGCTGCAGGTGAAGATGAAGATTGCTCCATGTTGGATTATGTTTATGTTGGGATATCACAATATCTCTTTATTAATTAATGCATCTATATACTTGGTAAAGGGTGGAAGGCTCGGCCTTATGCCTGGTGTTTTGTTCCACTCTTGCCGCCCTAGTTTCCGTCATACCGGTGT
Organism: Triticum aestivum; assembly: GCF_018294505.1. NCBI lineage: Eukaryota > Viridiplantae > Streptophyta > Magnoliopsida > Poales > Poaceae > Triticum > Triticum aestivum. The sequence goes on from NC_057808.1 coordinate 87,096,006, forward strand.
TATGTTCCTTGATTTTGCGTCCCTTACGCGGTTGGGTGATTTATGGGACCCCCTTGACAGTTCGCTTTGAATAAAACTCTTCCAGCAAGGCCCAACCTTGGTTTTACATTTGCCTCACCTAGCCTTTTTCCCTTGGGAGTCGCGCTCTCGAGGGTCATCTTTATTTACCCCCCCCCGGGGCCAGTGCTTCTCGAGTGTTGGTCCAACCTGAGCAGTCGCGGGGCCACCTGGGGCAAACTCTGGGCTAGCATTACCGGAACCTTGCACATCCGGTGTTGCCCTGAGAACGAGATATGTGCAGCTCCTATCAGGATTGTCGGCGCATCGGGCGGCTTTGCTGGTCTTGTTTTACCATTGTCGAAATGTCTTGTAACCGGGATTCCGAGACTGATCGGGTCTTCCCGGGAGAAGGAATATCCTTCGTTGACCGTGAGAGCTTATAATGGGCTAAGTTGGGACACCCCTGCAGGGTATTATTTTTTGAAAGCCGTGCCCGCGGTTATGTGGCAGATGGGAATTTGTTAATATCCGGTTGTAGAGAACTCGACACTTGACCTTAATTAAAACGCATCAACCGCGTGTGTAGCCGTGATGGTCTCTTCTCGGTGGAGTCCGGGAAGTGAACACGGTTTCTGGGTTATGTTTGACGTAAGTAGGAGTTCAGGATCACTTCTTGATCATTGCTAGTTTCACGACCGTTCCTTTCCTTCTCTTCTCGCTCTTATTTGCGTAAGTTAGCCACCATACATGCTTAGTCGCTGCTGCAACCTCACCACCTTATCCTTTCCTTTCCCATTGAGCTTTGCTAGTCTTGATACCCATGGTAATGGGATTGCTGAGTCCTCGTGGCTCACAGATTACTACAACACCAGTTGCGGGTACAGGTTATGCGATGATCATGACGCGAGAGCGATGTTACTTGTTTTGGAGTTCTTCTTTTGCTTCTTCTTCGATCAGGGGATAGGTTCCAGGTCGGCAGCCTGGGCTAGCAGGGTGGATGTCGTTTGATCTTCTGTTTATGTTTCATCCGTAGTCGGATGTTGAGCTTATGTATGATGTATTGTTGTATTCTTGCGGCATGTGTATGCCTTGTATGTATCCCCAAATATTATGTAATGCTGATGTAATGATATCCACCTTGCAAAAGCGTCTTCAAGATGCGCTTCTATCCTTGGTGGGACCTTCGTGTTCCTTTAGGATAGGGTCGCATCTTGGGCGTGACAAGTTGGTATCAGAGCCTCGACCGACCCTAGGAGCCCCCCTTGTTTGATCATGTAGGCCTTGTTGATCTGAAAAATTTTTTCTCTGATTAGTTGAGGGAGAATTTCTTTACTCCTCCCCTTCGTCCTCTGGTGAGAAATCTGACGAGGTTTCGACTTACTTCTCTTTCCCCTCAAATTTTTCTTTAGATTTCGCGTTAGTTTTCGTTCATTGTCCATCCCCTTTTTCCATGCGAATTTCTCTTCGAGTGTTCTTCGGCCTCGTCAAATTTTGCGAGATCAGTCCTCAGTATTTCCCAGGTCTTCCGATGTTGTCCCTGTCCAAGTTGCCTTGTGCTTTTCCCACCGCTCACCCTTCTTCTTCTCGGAACGGAGTTTGTAGTCGAGTCCTCCTGCTCGAAGTATGCTTTGCATCTTGTGTTCACCGATGGCATTCGATTCCCCTTCTATTGAGGATATAGACCTTAGAGTCACCCGCCAGAGGGGCCGGGTTACTCATAATGGTCATTGCCAGAAGCCCGGCGCCAAGCTTGAAGACGGTGGGCCAAAGATGGGCTTAAGACCCGGATATGGCTTAAGGCCCGTAGTTACAATCATTATTATGGTAGAACTTGTAGTGTAAGGCAAGAATAGTTGAGAGTCCGAGCCGGACACTCTTATGAGCCGGCCGGGACTCTGAGAGCTGCTGGGCGTCAGCCTCCCTATATAAAGGGACGACCCGGCAGCGGTTTAGGGACAAGAAGATCTCGTCGAGAGCCAGGCATAGCAATTAAGCTCCCTGGTCATCGAAACCCTAATCAATACCACCTCAACTGGACGTAGGCTTTTACCTTCACCGTAAGGGGCCGAACCAGTATAAACCCTCGTGTTCCTTGTCCCGCTTAACCCCTTCAAGCTTCCTAGCTGCGATGGCTCCACGACTAAGTCCTAGCTCGAGGACATCTGCCGTGACAATTCCACGACAGTTGGCGCCCACCGTGGGGCCAGCGCACGGTGGATTTGAGTTCTTGAAGGGCAGCTTCGAAGGGCTCAAGGGATACGCTGTGGGCCGGATGACCAAGAGTCGTCGCGGCAAGCTCTACATCGACGATGCAAACTGGGGCCCCGACGCCGGCTCAATTGAGTACGGGTACCGGGTCCCCTTCGGCGGAATTCATGTTTTCATTGGCAAGATTGGTGAGCCGGGCCCTGAGCCGGATCTCTGCGCCGATCTCATCGAGACGGCTCAGCGTGCACGACCCGCCCGGGCCCGGCCTGCCTTAAGGCATGCTTTTGTGGGATGTATCCATGGAGGGCTCTCTGATCGATCTGGATCTGGTGATGAGACGGCCGCCGGCTCCGATGGTGAGTCGTCCACAGATGAGTCAAACTCGTTGTATCAACTTCAAGATGGCAGGCTCATGGGTTGTTCCGATGGTGACAGTATTCCGGACCCGTTTGAGCCGCCAAGCCGGGTTGGAATCTTCATGGCCGGTGCGCAGCCTGTTCAGAACCCTGCTGCTGGAGCGGGAAACCCGGTGCCCTCGCCGGCTCAGGTGCTAATGGATCTCACGGACAAGATGACGGCCCTGTTAACCGCCACGGTTGACCCGGCGGATCAAGCTCAGCATGATGCGGAGGTGGCACAGTTAAAGTTAGATCTAGTAAAAGCTAAGGAGGATCTGGCAGCAGAAGGGATCAGGATGGCTGCGGAGAGGGCGGCTCTCGATGCCCAAACCCAGTTGATTCAAGCGCAGTCCTTCCGGCTCACGATGGATCAAAAAGCGTCCAATGAGGTCCTGAGAAGGAGGCATCAAAAGGCCCAATCTCGACTCCCTCCGGTTTACGATCCACGAAACCTCTTCAACATGCCAGGTGCAGGGTCTAATAACCCGCCAGGGGTCATAGTGCCCGGGTCCGGGACCCCTATTCAGCCACAAGTGATGGGGCCTCCCCGGGTGCACCCTGCCCCGCCTCAGTACGTGCCAATACCACCGGGTCATTATGCTAACCCGCTGGAGAACATGGTCGCCGCGGCAGCACGGCTGGCAGCTCTCCCAATTGACAGCGACTCTCCGACGGCAATTGAAACCCGCCGGGTCAGGGAACTCCTTCAGACAGCACTGGCACAGCAAGAGGCGTACTCCTACAGCCGGGACAGGATCCACTCGACCCCTCGTCCAGGCCGGAGCCCGAGTTACAGCAGACACATGGTCTCAGCGACCGGCTCAAGTAACGTCCGACGCCATGACCCGCCGCCTAGCCATGGCCCGGCTCATAACGGAGCCTTTCACGCAGCAGACCAAGACAGAGCGCGGCAAGAGGCGGAGCAGGTGCCTCAATTGACGGCTTACCAAACTCCCCCGGCTTATCCGACGACTTCCATCGACGTGGGTATCCCTACCAGGACTGGGGGTGTCCCTTGTTTAGTGCCAGCTATCCGCAATGAACGTCTACCCAAGGACTTCAAAGGCCCTAGGAAGGTGCCTAATTACACGGCAGACTTACAACCCGCAGCCTGGATCGAGAGTTATGAGATGGCCATGGAACTGCTGGAGGTCAGTGAAGCGGCCATGGCTAAGTACTTCACCATGATGTTAGATGGGACTGCCCGCACTTGGTTGAAAGGGCTACCACCGAATTCCATTGGGTCTTGGGCTGAGCTGAAGGCCCGGTTCATCCAAAACTTCAAGGATACCTGTAGGCAGTCTATGTCAATTGTGGATTTGACTAACTGCAAGCAGCAGGAGGGTGAGTCTATGACACATTGGGTTCGCCGGGTTAAGGAGATAATACATTCCTCGGATAAGATGGATGCCGGCTCTGCAGTCTTAATGTTGGAGCAGAATTGTCGTTTTCTGCCCCTGAAGATGAAACTCGGGCGGCTTAAGCGCGACTGCAATGATATGGGTACACTGATGGCGGCTCTTGTCAAGTACGCCGATTCTGATGGTACCAAGGACCCCGCTTCAGATGATGAAAGGACAGGAAGGGAAAGAAGAACGGCAATTGCAAGGGTCCTCAGCATAACCAGGGAAACCAAGGAGGAGGCAAGCGCAAGGCCGATGGCAGCCTAGAGTTTGTAGCCAATGCCAGCTCACAGGGTAATAACCAGCGACGCAAGGGGAGGCCCCCTCCCCGAGCCAGCGGGTCAGGCCCGACGCTAGAGCAGCTGTTGAATGAGCCTTGTCCAAGGCATGGCTCTAGAGAGAAGCCAGCTACCCATCTATGGAAGGATTGTGCAATCATGAAGGCCTTTAAAAATTACAATGGCCCGGGCGGCCAGGCCGGGTTCATGCCGGGCGGCTCAAATTCTAATCCTCAGAACGGTCAAGGGGGCTTTAATCAGCAGTCTGGCCAGGGTCATCAACAGCAGCAGGGGGGTTATCAGACCAATCCAAAGCAGCTTAGCGGTGGACAGTATCATGTGTTTACCACCAGTCTGTGTAAGCGAGATCAGAAGCTTCATAAGAGGGCTGTGAATGCTGTTGAGCCGGCGGTTCCACACTACTTGCGGTGGTCTGAGCAGCATATAGTGTGGAGTAGGGAGGATCACCCTCCCCGGGTGGATAATCCGGGTCACTTGGCCTTGGTGGTGGCTCCTCAGGTGGGAGGATATAAGTTCACTAAGGTGCTCATGGATGGAGGCAGCAGCATCAACATCCTCTATTATGAGACGTTCGTCGTATGGGGTTGATTGATAAGAACCTCAGCCAGTCAAACACTATTTTCCACGGTGTGGTACCTGGTAAGTCGGCTTATCCAGTCGGCAAGATCGAGTTGGAAGTGGCCTTTGGAGATGAGCACAACTACAGGGTGGAAAAATTGACCTTGAGGTGGTCAAGATAAGAAGTCCGTACCATGCCATATTTGGGCGGCCGGCTTACGCCAAGTTCATGGCACGGCCGTGTTACGTGTATTTACAGCTCAAGATGCCGGGTCATAATGGGACCATTACGGTTCATGGAAGCCGGAAGGTGGCCTGGAATGTGAGGAAGGCGATGCAGCTTATGCAGAATCTGTTTGTGCAACAGAGGAGTTGAAGTTTTACAAAGACAACGTTGACCCAACAGATATGACCTCTCTGAAAAAGCCGACTACGGAGCATGAGCCGGCAATGAAATTTAAGTCGGCCGATGAGACTAAACTTGTTGATTTCGTTCCAGGAGATTCATCTCAGCAGTTTAGTATCAGTGCCAATCTGGATCCAAAATAGGAAAGCGCGCTCATCGAGTTCATCCGTGAGAATAAGGACATTTTTGCATGGAAGCCGTCTGACATGCCAGGTGTACCTAGAGAACTCGCTGAGCACACTCTCAATGTTGATCCGAAATTTAAGCCGGTCAGGCAGTTCCTTCGGCGGTTTAATGAAGAGAGGCGGAAAGCTATTGGCGAAGAGGTGGCCCGGCTCTTGGCGGCCGGGTTTATTGTTGAAGTCTTTCACCCAGAGTGGTTAGCTAACCCGGTGCTCGTACTCAAGAAGAACGGCACTTGGCGGATGTGTGTGGATTACACGGACTTAAACAAGGCGTGTCCGGCTGATCCTTTTCCCCTTCCCCGTATTGATCAAATTATTGATGCTACGGCAGGTTGTGCGCGCTTAAGTTTCTTGGATGCTTATTCCGGATATCATCAGATTAAAATGGCAGTTAAGGACCAGGAGAAGACGGTGTTCATCACTCCCTTTGGAGCCTTCTGCTATGTATCTATGCCCTTTGGACTCAAGTGTGCACAGGCGACTTATCAGCGTTGCGTGCAGAATTGTCTTCATAACCAGATTGGGCGCAATGTTCATGCTTATGTGGACGATATTGTGGTTAAATCTATAAAGGAGGAAACCCTGATAGATGATTTGAGGGAAACCTTTGATAATCTCCGGGTTTACAAGATGATGCTTAACCCGGCCAAGTGTGTTTTTGGTGTTCCTGCAGGCAAACTCTTGGGTTTCTTGGTTTCTGACAGAGGCATTGAAGCTAACCCGGAGAAGATCAAGGCCATCACCTCCCTGGCTAAGCCGGCGTGTATAAATGACGTTCAGCGCCTGGCGGGTCGCATCGCTGCTTTAAGCCGGTTTATAAGCCGTTTGGGTGAGAAGGCCATGCCATTATATCAGTTGATGAAGAAAACTGATAACTTTGTCTGGAATGATGCAGCTAATACTGCCTTTGAGGATTTGAAGAAGCAGCTGGCAGAGCCCCCAGTCCTTGCTGCTCCGGTTGATAAGGAGCCCTTATTACTGTATGTGGCGGCGAACACACGAGCTGTCAGTGTGGCTGTGGTGGTGGAGCGCAAGGAAGAGGGTAAGGAGCATCCGGTTCAGCGGCCGGTTTATTATGTCAGCGAAGTGCTCATCGAGTCCAAACAGCGGTATCCACATTGGCAGAAGCTTGTTTATGGTGTGTTCATGGCAAGCCGGAAGCTTAGGCATTATTTCCAGGGTCATCCCATCACTGTGGTCAGTTCTGCCCCTCTTGGTGATATCATTCAAAACAGAGAGGCCACAGGGAGAGTAGCTAAGTGGGCTATAGAGCTCGGACCTCATGGTCTGAAATACGTGCCACGCACTGCTGTTAAATCTCAGGCCTTGGTGGATTTCATCAATGATTGGACAGAGTCACAAGTGCCCGAGCAAAAGCCGGATAACACATATTGGACTATTCACTTCGATGGGTCCATGCAGTTGGAGGGCTCGGGGGCTGGAGTCGTGTTGGCTTCCCCTAAAGGTGATAAGTTCCATTATGTGCTACAGTTGATGTTTCCTTGTACTAACAATGCGGCTGAGTACGAGCCCTTGCTCCACGGTCTTCGGATGGCTAAGGAGATGAGCTTGAGCCGGGTAAGGTGCTTCGGCGACTCAGACTTGGTGGCTCAACAAGTATCAGGAAAGTGGGACTCCAAGGACCCTCTCATGGCGGCTTATCGCCGCGAAGTTGATGCCATTGCTGGGCACTTTCAGGGTTAACAAGTAGAGCAGATCGATCGCAGGAAGAATGAGGCGGCTGATGCTTTAAGCCGGCTGGGCTCTCAGCGAAAGCCGGTTCCGCCTAATACTTTCCTGGACGTCCTGTATAACCCTTCTGTTAAGTTGCCTACAGAGGAAGACTTGGCTGTCCCTGACCCGGAGGCACGACTGGTGGCGGCTCTCCACATCATACCGGACTGGACAGTGCCTTATCTGGCTTACATGACCCGGGGAGAGTTGCCTGAGGATGAAACTTTGGCCAGACAAATAACCCGGCGGGCTAAGTCAATGATTGTTATCAATGGCGAGTTGCATCACCGCAGTGTTACGGGAGCGTTCCAGCGTTGTGTCTCCCCTGAGGAAGGTCAAGAGATCTTGCGTGAGATTCATGAAGGGGATTGTGGCCATCACGCCGGCTCAAAGTCTCTTGTGGCCAAGGCTTTTCGTCATGGTTTTTATTGGCTGACGGCTCATGCTGATGCGGAGGACTTGGTCAGTAAATGTGATGGTTGCCAAAGGTTCTCGCGACGGGCTCATGTGCCGGCTCAGGAGCTGAGGATGATCCCAATTACTTGGCCCTTTGCGGTCTGGGGGCTTGATATGGTTGGGCCTTTTAAAAGGTCCAAGGATAAGAAGACCCACCTTTTGGTGGCAGTTGACAAATTTACCAAGTGGGTTGAAGCAGAGCCAGTTAGCAAGTGTGACGCAGCCACGGCGGTTCAGTTTATGAAAAAGGTGATCTTTCGCTTTGGCTTTCCACACAGCATTATAACTGACAATGGCACCAATCTATCCAAAGGCGCCATGGAGGAGTTTTGTCAACGAGAGCATATCCGACTTGATGTCTCCTCAGTGGCTCATCCTCAATCCAATGGTCAAGCTGAGAGAGCTAATCAGGAGATTCTAAAGGGCATCAAACCCCGGCTTTCGGTCCCTTTGCAACGGACGCCGGGTTGTTGGGTGGAAGAGTTGCCCTCCGTGTTATGGAGCATCAACACTACTCCTAACAGGTCTACAGGTTTTACGCCTTTCTTCATGGTTTATGGGGCAGAAGCAGTCGTCCCCAGTGACATCCGTCATGACTCGCCTCGAGTGGCGGCTTATGTTGAGGCGGATAATGAGCAGGCACGCCAAGATGCTCTTGACTTGTTGGATGAACAGCGTGATGTGGCAGCAGCCCGCTCAGCGATTTACCAACAAGACCTGCGTCGTTATCATAGTCGCCGGGTTAAATCCCGGGTCTTCCAGGAAGGCGATCTCGTGCTCCGGCTCATCCAAGATCAAACAGATGCGCACAAGCTATCCCCGCCTTGGGAAGGGCCCTTTGTGGTCAGCAAGAATTTGCACAACGGGTCATATTACCTCATTGACATTCAGGAGCACAAAGATTCACGTAAGTCGGAGGAAGAGACCCGTCGGCCGTGGAACATAGCTCAGCTTTGGCCTTACTACACTTGAGCCACCGGCTCTCATAATGTACATATTTCTCTAAGCCATGTATATATTATGATAAGCAATAAAGCAGGACCTCTGTCCTTTTTTCTCCTCCAAATGTGCACGTGTTGTTTTCATTGCAAGATTACATGATAACTTGAAGGAGGATCCGGCTTATGATCGTATTCGAATCTAGCCGTAGGCAATAAGGTCACTTGGGGGCTTCCTGTTCAAACATAGGTCGTATTCGAACCAAAGAGAACATAGCTGTCAATACCCATGTGATTGGCAAAGTGCCGAGCTCATTGGGGAGTTTTCTTTGATCATATTTGAATCTTAGTCTAACCCCTTTGGGAACCGACGTGGATCGTATTCGAATCAGCGTCGTTAAACAATTCTTAAAATCACTTGGGGGCTTCCTGTTCAAACATGAGTCGTATTCGAACCAAAGAGAACATAGCTGTCGGTACCCTCTTGATTGGCATCGCCACACCCACTGGGGGCTATGTGATCGTATTCGAATCTTAGCATAACCCCTTTGGGACGGGTCTCTGGTCGTATTTGAACCGGAAGCCTCTAAGTTTTTTCTGATTTATAGCAAGTTCTTCTGATTACTTAAAGTATGCATGGCGGGTCTCACCTTGCCGGCTTAAACTTTGATCTACAGTACTAGTTGAATACAATCGGTGTTCTTAAGACTGGTAAACCGGAGTTGAGGTACCAACCTTATTACCCGGGTTATATAAGCCGGAGTGTGCTTGCGGACTGGTAAGTGTGTTATTACGGGTATGTCAAGGAGATGATTGAGGACCAGTCTTTTTCGATTCATCTTCCGGGTTATATGTCTAAAACTACGATTCTCAGTGCGGTAAGCTGCCTAGAGACTTGTGATTCGTCTTTCTATGCAGGATAGTTAAAGACAATTATTTGAGACTAAGGAAAATGAATGACCCGGGGAAATTTAAAGGAGACAACTTCAATGGACTTCAGCATTCAACGCGTGCACGATGGCACGGCAAAGTTAAAGTGTTGGTCCTACTCTATTACAAGACTCATTGAGTCCAAAAGGGTGGAGCATTGTTTAAGTAAGCCGCTGGCAGAGTTACGACGCTTGCTGAGCAGAAGCCTCCGGCTCATCCCTCTCTTCTCCTCCGGCTATTCCCAAGGTCTGGAAAGTCGACGACTTCCAGTCGATGCCGCTCAGAGCTTCGAATTGAGCTTCCTCGTCAATTAACCCCGCCGGGTCAATCTCCGGGGCGAAGGTGTGCTTGCGAGTCGGCGGGATTAAGCTGAGGGCCTCATAGCGCGGAGTGGGGATCCTCTGATTCTCTGCATCGTAACCCAGCTGATACTTAGTCAGATCTGTATCATTGCCAATCAGAGTGTCCACCGGGCGTACAATCTTCACGCAAGCTGCGAAGTCCTTCTGGTCGAAGGCGGTGCCGTCTTCCTTCAAACTGGGATAGCCCAGAGCGATGTCCGCCGGGTCTAGCTCTGGAAGGAATGCCTTAGCCCGGCTTAGAGCCGCTATGGCTCCGGCTCTTGCAGAGGCCCGTCGCAGTTCTTGGATGCGTTGAGGAAGAACGGCGAGCCGGCGAAGAACTTCCGCCAGGTGAGTCGGCACCTCGTTAGATAGGGCCACCACAGCCAGAGCACGCTGTGACCCGGTGTAGAGTTGCTCCACCAGGGTGTACACGGCCTTCAGCTTGGTCACCACACTTTGGTTAAGGTTGGCGCTTCTGGGACCTGTTTAACAGAATAAGATAAGCCGCCGACAAGGATGAGTTATGAGATGTACAGATTCTAAAACTTGATGAAAGCCGGTGAGATGACTTACCGAAGACTGCGGCAACCATCTGGGACACTTGGCGCTTTAAGCCGGAGAGTTCGGCGGTCTTCTCGGAGAGAGCCTTCTCCGCCTGTTCAGCCCGGTTCACCAGCGCGGCCTTTTCTTCGGCCCAAGCCTTCCGTTCAGCGTCAAACTCCGTCTTCAGCTTTTCTTGCGCAGCAATACTGGACACAAATTTGGCATTTGCTTTCCGGGTCTCCATTTCTTGCATCTTCAGCCGGTTCTTCAGATCGGAGATGTCAGCTTCAAACTTTTTACAAGCAGCCTGCATAATTTCCGGGTTATAGGATGAGCAGATATTGCGCACTTTTAAAGTCCCAAGCACTTTCCAAGCAAAGACACTTGGGACTTGGGGGCTAATGCATATCGAACGTTTCTATCTACAAATTGCCGGTTCAAGTGAGTAAGCCGGAACTTAAGTCTACAACATATTTAATCATAAGTCGTCGACTTGGGGGCTAGCATGGTAAAAGTAACTATGCAGTAAGTAAGAAGACAGAAGAGTAATACCTCGGACTTCTGCTGAATTTGGTTCACCATGCCGATCTCTGCATCCCGGCTCTTGTGCACTTGGCTGATGTAGCCGGAGACGATATCTCCGATGTTCAGGTTGGCGTAGTCGGTGAGGTCCAGATTAACCCGGCGGGGCTGTAGCAGCTCCCCCTTGGCGGAGCACTTGGCCAGCGCTGTAGGTCTCCCCGGCTCAACAAATTCTGTCCGGGTGATTACCACGTCTGGGTCATCTGCTGGTTGAGCCGAGCTGGAGGCCTCCGGGTTAGCAGAAGCTTCTACAATTGCCTTGTCGGTTGGAGCGGTGGCTTCGGGAGCGGAGGCAGCTGGCGGTTCTTGACCTGCTACCTCCGGCTCAGGCAAATCCGGCTCTTCGACCGGCTTGGTCTTCTTCGACCTCTTGGTGAGCTTGGCCTGGGCACTGAAAAGACGGAAAGGTTAAGCACAATAGTGTAAGTAAAGACAAAGTACAACATGAGATAATTATCATTACCCGGGCACGGTCTTGAAAGCCGGCAGGCTTGACTGCATAGAGTCGCCAGAAGAGGGGGAAGTTTCCTGATAATTTGAGTGACGTATAACACCTGCCAAAGGATGAAAAGGGCACAATTTTGAGATCACCTCGGTCCGGCGTTTCCTCGATGCGTCAGGCAACCCGGAGGAGAGGTCAGTGTCCTTGCTGGTCTGGGTGTGACGCCGGCTTTCATGAACCTGTCGCTTCAAAATAAATTGAGGGTCTTGATAAGCTAAAGGATGTGAAAAGCTTACTTTCCGGGTTACCCTTCGGATTTTCAGCCTTGGCAAGGGCTCCGAGTCGGAGGAAAGTATTGTTACCTCTTCAACCACTGGGTTACTTGCTCCGGTGTCGTCCTATTGATGAACAAGTATTGATAAGGCGGACAGAAATAAACAACAAATACAACAAGAACTTATAGGCTCAGGGGTTACCACTGACTCGGAGCTGTCGCTTAGTTGCATCAGCTCTGAAGCAGTAGGCCTACTTCCTTTCTTGCGAGGGGCGGCTCTCTTGGCGGCTTTCTTTGCCTTCCTGGCCTTCTTGGCCGCCTCATGGTCATACTTGACCCTCCAGAATTTGTCATCAGCCTGAAAAATACAATGGTGATTTCTTAAAGATTCAGATGAAAGTTATCTACAGAAGAAGATAAGATGTTCAGATCAGCGGCTTACCGCTGGGGCTGGGTTTGTCTTGCAGAAGGTGGCTAACCCGGTCCTCCCTCAGTCTGCCAGGCTCTCGTTCAAAAGAGCCTTGGTCATGTCCTCAGCAACATCTTCAGGAAGATCGTTGCGGCTGTGTCTCTGGGGGTCATCCTTTCGGCCCGTGTACTCGCACGTTAAGCCGGGGCGGCGGCTCAATGGGATCACCCGCCAGGAGATCCAGACTCGGACTAGGTCAATTCCATTGAGACCATTGCCCAGGAGAGCCTTGATCTTGTTGATGGTGGGGAGCAGAGGTTGGCGCTCCGCCTGAGTTAACTTGTCAGACAGAGGGTGAGTTGGCTCCAGACGTGAAGGACGAAAGCCGGGTAGCGGGCTCTCGTCAGCCGGTGACGTGTCTTGGCAATAGAACCACGTCTGGTTCCAGTCTTTGGGGTGACTCGGCGGCTCGGCATAAGGGAAGAGGCAGTCTCTCCACCGCTGAATGGAGATGCCACCAAGCTCCAAACTTGGCCCATTGGCGCACTCATTCTGACGGTTCAGGTAGAAGAGCTCTCTCAAGAGCAGCAGACTGGGCTCCTCTCCAAGGTAGACCTCGCATAACACTTGGAAGTTGCAGATATTGGACACTGAGTTGGGTCCTATGTCTTGAGGCCGCAGGTCAAAGAAATTCAGCACGTCTCTGAAGAACTTTGAGTCGGGCGCTGCGAAGCCCCGGCTCATGTGATCCGCAAAAATCACTACCTCCCCGTCTCTTGGTTGTGGTCTCTCCTCTGACGGGTCAGGGGCACGGTAGGACATGACGTCCTTCTTGGGCAGATAACCCGACTTCATAAAGTCCGTTAAGGTCTCGTCGGTGACGTTGGACCTCATCCAGTTGCAAGTGATGGGTGCTTTGGGAGCTTTGGGAGGCATGGTGAATGTTGGAAGCCTATGATACAGGAAAAAATGTCTGGTTTAATAATGAGCCGGAGGAGACTTACAAGTTAAGGTTTAAGGTGGCGGCTCATGGAGGGGCCTAATGATATATATTTGAGTACATTGGGTTATCTAAGCCGCTGAAAAGGTGTTAAGAGTAATTCAATTGTCTACGACCTTGTTGCTGGAAAGCCGGAAATTTTTATGACACATGACTTCTTTGAGCCGGAAAGCTTTACGACGCGTGGCTTCTTTAAGTCGGAAATGTAAACCGCCAGGACTCAGCAGGGCAGTTTTTTTACTAAGTGTGGTGAAACAGGTTTCACACATAGCAGTAACTAATTTGGATCAAAATGGTCAACTTAAAAGGAAAAATTCTAGACCTAAAACAGACGCAGACGAAGTTTGCGAGTTTGAACAAAGCTACTATGCAGTGAAAAGGAGCATATATACATTGAGAATGGAAGTACAACAGCTACCGCAGGGGCTCTATACCAGTCTAAGATCAAAAGGGGTGGTAAAAAGCGAATCCACCGAAGGCCCGCGAAGAACGGCGAAGAACACGGCGAAGAACAGCAGTAGCTTCACGTAGATCTATCCAACGAGAGGGAAGGAGCTTACGGATGCAGGGGTTCGCCGCGGTTCTCTGGACGGTTCAGGGTGATGCAGCGGCCAAGGACGACGACGACGCGGAGCTCTGTTGCGGCGGCAGCGGCGGCGGAGTTCGAGCTCTTGGGTGACAGAGGAAGAAGACGAAGAAGGGAGGAGTGGCTGAAGGCCCGACGGGCCGGACTATTTATAAGGGCGAGCTCATAAGTGGGCCCGAGAAACGAGGAGACCGCGGCGTGGTTATCTCCCCACGAAACGCCTCGATTTTCGGGATGGCAGTAAAGATAAGATCCGTTGCGGATCTGGCGGAGTAAAAAATGGACTTAATGGAAGATGACGTCACGGCGGATTACCCGGAGTCCAGAGGATGACATCACGCCGGGTTATGGCCTTCACACAATTGTAAGCTGGAGATTTTCTGTCGAAAGGATTGAAGATTGACATGAGCCGGCTCAAATCAATCTGGGGCCTAATGTTGAGGATATAGACCTTAGAGTCACCCGCCAGGAGGGTCCGGGTTACTCATAATGGTCATTGCCAGAAGCCCGGCGCCAAGCTTGAAGACGGTGGGCCAAAGATGGGCTTAAGACCCGGGTATGGCTTAAGGCCCGTAGTTACAATCATTATTATGGTAGAACTTGTAGTGTAAGGCAAGAATATTTGGGAGTCCGGGCCGGACACTCTTATGAGCCGGCCGGGACTCTGAGAGCTGCTGGGCGTCAGCCTCCCTATATAAAGGGACGACCCGGCAGCGGTTTAGGGACAAGAAGATCTCATCGAGAGCCAGGCATAGCAATTAAGCTCCCTGGTCATTGAAACCCTAATCAATACCACCTCAACTGGACGTAGGTTTTTACCTTCACCGTAAGGGGCCGAACCAGTATAAACCCTCGTGTTCCTTGTCCCGCTTAACCCCTTCAAGCTTCCTAGCTGCGATGGCTCCACGACTAAGTCCTAGCTCGAGGACATCTGCCGTGACAATTCCACGACACCTTCCAAGTTGCCGTTGTTTTTCCCGCCCTCCCACCCTTTTATTCCCGGAGTCTGAGCCTCTTTTCGAGCATCAATTTCATTCGTGCGGAGTATCTTCAGTTTTTCCTCAATCTTTTCAACCGGTGAATTCTTGTCAAGTTCATCATTGATTCGTCTTGTTTTCTTCTCCGGTGGATCCAATTCCAATTTTCGGTAGTAATTATATTCTTTCCTCGGCTCAAATGTTTCCCGTTGCTCGTTCTCCTCTTGTCATTTAATCGTTCCGGAGTGATGAAGACATCTCAGGAGTTTCGTCTGTGTTCGAATTAATTCGAGGTTGTCACCATATTCAAATATTTCAATTGTTCCGGTGCATCATCTATCTCGTCAACAATCTTTCCAACGGTGTTTCTTTTAGTGGGCCCTAACCCACAGGTCTTTTCCCAGGATCTTACCTAACTCTTCTAATTTTTTCCGGATCTATTCTCAAATCCTTTTCGAAGTTGACGCAAGTATGAATTTCATCAGCCAGATGTTTCTCCAAGATCACTTTCAAAATTCTTTCATGATCGAGCCAACATTTTCTCCCGGGGTATCTCAACAATTTTGGTGTTCTTTCTCGTCGTCATTCTCAACTTTTGAGAACCGAAGAAGAATTTCTCTTAAATCTTGTCCGTCCTCCCGGAGATTCATGTCGCTAGCTTGATGCTATCTGCTCAAATTGTTACAAGTCGTGCAATTATTTTTCATCCATCCGGAGTATTTCAGGAGTTGTTATCCGTCTCAATTATCCGGAGGTCATCTTTTCGAAATATTTCCTCGTTCTAAATTTTCAAATCCGTTCTTCGATTATTATATATTCATGCCTCTTCGTTCGTCTCCATATTCTTCCGGTGCTGCGTTCAAGTATGCGTCAATCAGCTCGCGATCTTTTCTTTCAATTGCATCTTGATTCCCTCATGGATATTCGTGCTTTTCCTATTTTTCCCGGTGAGTCATCCTCCTTCGTCAGTCAATTTTGAATTCCTACGGTGGCTCGCTCAAGATTTCTTTCTGTTGTTATCATATCAATTAATTCGTTCTTTCCTAATCCCACCGGTGGTTCACGAAGACTTTCGCAAGTTTTGCGTTATATCTTCCCCTTAATCTTTCCAACGAGAATAAGTAGTATGCGAAATCCATTGTTAGTCATCAATTTATTTTGATGAAGGATAAGCATATAATAAATCTTATTCTTATTTCCTCTAAGTGATTAATCCCCTTCTTCGGAGTTTGTTCTTGATGAATAAATTCTAGTTCCAAGATTTTTTCATCTTTTCTTTCCCGGAGTTCTAAGCTTCTCGCCGATTTCGTCGCGAACTTCCATCCAAATAATCGCAAGGATTTAATATTGTCCCTTTTCGTCCTTCAATTTTATCTCGTCATCCTTTTGGTACCGGAGTTCTTCACGGTGGCTCGTCATGATTTAATCCATTCTTCAAGTGTTCATCAAGATTCTTGTTGAAGGAGTTCTAGTATCCTTCCTTCTTGCTTTTCGAAGTGCAATTAATCCTCCGTATTCTTTTGAAGTGGAGTTTTGCATTTCTTTGTTCTCCTCAGCTATTCAATCATTTCCGTTTGTGGCTGGTTATCACCTTATGATCTGTAGATGTTATCCTATAAGTCCACAACAAGCTTATTCTTTTCGTTGCTGATTTTTCTCAACAACTCCGTTCAATCCTTTCTTCTAAGGTTGCTTTCTATTTCATTCGTGCCACAAGTTGTCATTTTCTTCCCCGTTCTTCTCATTCTATTAATTCAAGTCTTCCGGAGATTTTGTGTTGTGCCTCAAGTCAAGTATCGTTCCCATTTTTCAAGCTCATGTTCTATTCTTTCCTTGTTCAGCCGAAGTGCTGCATAAATTCCTTCGTTATTATTCCTTTTCTATTTTGTCCTAACCGGAGTGGTTTCGAATTCACTCTTATTTCTTGAGCTTTTGCTTCTTGTCTCATTCAACATTACTCTTTCCTACTCGAGTGTTCTTGACTTTGTTCATCCTCACTGTTTTGTTCTTATTTCACCTCATCCTTTTTCCCTTCCGTCTCGGTCCTAAGATCTCGGGACGAGATCTCTTGTTAGTGGAGGAGTGTTGTAACGCCCCGGATCCGATGCGCCAGGTGTCTGCCAGTTATTCGCTGTCGTTGCCATGTCATTTGCTTGCGTGTTGCATTTTGCCATGTCATCATCTGCATTTCATATCATGTCATCATGTGCATCGCATTTGCATACGTGTTCGTCTCATGCATCCGAGCATTTTCCCCGTTGTCCGTTTTGCAATCCGGCACTCCCACCTCCTCCGGCGCACCCCTCTTGTTTCTTTTCGTGAGCGGGTGTTAAACCTTCTCGGAATGGACCGAGGCTTGTCAAGTGGCCTTGGTATACCACCGGTAGAACACTGGTCAAGTTTCGTTCCATTTGGAGGTCGTTTGGTACTCCAACGGTTAATCAGGCATCTGCAAAGTCCGCTTGTGTGTTGCTGCAAAACCCCCCTTCTAACAGCCCCAAAACACCTCTAAGTCTCTGCCATGCTCTCGGTCGTTCGATCACGATCGCGTGGGCGAAAACCGCACCTTGTTTGGACTCTCCTAGCTCCCTCTACCTATATAAACACACCATCCCCCGAAATTCGCGGATGAATCCACCCTAACCCTAGCTTCTTCCCTCCTCCACGCCACCGGAGGCGTCCGCGCCGCCGTCGGACACGTCCAGCCACCGCCCCTCCGCGAATCACACGCCACCCACCTGTCCTGACCGCCGTCCCCGCCGCCGCGGCCCGCCGTGCCCAGGCGCGGCCCGCCCAGGCCCGCGCGCCCGCCCGTCGCCTCCGTCGCCGCGTGCCCGTGCTCCGCCGCCCGCGCCTCGCCGCCGCTCCGCTCGCCGCCACGCCGCCCAGCCGTCGCCTCCTCCGCCTCGCCGCCCCGCCGGAGCGCGCCTCCACGCCGGAGCTCCACCGCCGCCTCGCCCCGGTCCACCACCTCTCGCGCCGCCCGTGCCATGGCGCCTCGCGGGCCTCCTTCTCGCCGGCCGGAGCCCGAGCTCCTCTGGCCTCCCCTCCGGCTCTCCCTCGCCCCGCTGCCTCCTCCGGCCTCATCTCCGGCGAGACGCGCCGCCGCCTCGAGCCCCTAGCCGATCGGATCTGGAGAAGTTCCTCGAAGGTTGACTTTTCCCGAGACCCGAAATATTACCAAGTCCTTCAATTTTTACGATAAGTGCCCAGGTTCATCATTGCAAAACTCTCTGCATATAGCTCCGTTTCGCGCGTGTAATATGTCAAATTGTTCGCCTCGTGATGCTCCACATTTTGTTCCATTGCACCATGTTAATTAGAGTCCATCTTGATGCCCAAATGTCTGTTGCAAGAGTGCTAGTTGCTGTTATCTGCAGGTTCTTATCAGAACTTGGAGATTTGTTATTTTTGTATCATTTAATATGTGCATCTTATGAGTATGAGCTCTACATGTGTTTTGTTGTATGCCATGCCATCCTTCAAGAGGTGTATGCCATGTATTTTTTGTGATCTCTGTGGTGACTAGCACAAGCATGCAAACTAGGCCCCGTAATGTTTCTGATTTCAGAGACTCAGTGATTTCTCTGTCTGTCTGCTGTTATTTTGTTGCCATGTAAAATTGATGCTACAGAGAGTTCCATGCATATTTTGGAGATGTTCAGTAAGGATGTTTTGTAGCTATTGTTGTAATTGATCCATTCCTGCCCTTGTTTGCAATTATGGAGTGCCATAGCATGACTCAATCTTGCTCTACTTTTGCTATAAAATATTTCTGGCAGATTCTTAACATGATATTCATTTTTGCCAAGCTTGTTGTAGTTGATCCATATATGCTATGTATTTGCTCTTGCCATGGATAGCTTCATAAACATGCCATCTTGCTGTAGGTATGCTTGTTTTGTCATGCATTGCCTTGTGGTGAGTGCATCAAGCTCACCAACATGCCTTCATATTATAGTTTCTGCCATGCTCTGTTTTCTGCTAAGTCTGAAACCTGATAACGAAACTTGCTATGTTTACATGGGTGCCATCATATCTTCTGTTCCTTTTTGGCTTATGGTCAGTAAGGGACTTCTGTCATATGCATTTAGTAGATTCATGTCCATGCCTTGTTTTGCCATGTTAAGTTCCTGTAGCATGTTGATTTAGTGCTCTAAACATTGCTACCTGATGCTGTTTCTGTCATGTCCAGTATTTCTGCTAAGTCTGTGAATCTATTATTATTTTGCAATCTTGCCATGTCCTTTTGAGCATGTTCTAGTGATTCTGGAGATAGCTCAGTGTTCATGTTTTGTTGTGCTTTACCTGTACATCATGTCCATGCTTTTGTTTTCATGTTGAGTTGCTGTAGCATATTGTTTTGATGCTTGCAAGTTGCCTAGTTGCTGTTTTGGACAGATTGTTGCTATGTATTGTTTGGAGTGTATGTGTTGCACCGTTGCTCCGTTTTGAGCATGCTCTATATGAAACTTGCTTAGATTTGCATGTAGTTCCATATTATCATGTTGCATCCTTGTTTTGAGGTGTTTGCTTGATGTTTGTATGCATTTTGCATCAATGCCATGTTTAACTTGTTTTGCTCATATCTTCTAGGCCGTAGCTCCGAATCTAATGAACTTTATATGTAACTTGACTAGAATTTCGTGTAGATCATCATGGTGCTCTTTAACTTGCTGTTTAACAACTTCAACTTAATGCTTGTTCAGTTCTGGACCAATTTCGAAATTTGCATATGAGGACTTACCGGAATTGTTATATGTTGTTTCCGGCCTCATTTAAACTTGCCTTGATGTGTTGTTCTTGTATGCATCATCTCTTGTCATGAGTAGCTTCATATAGCCTTGTCATGCATCATACTTGATTGAGCATCATGCCTTGTTCATGTGTGGTGTGTTTACCTTGTTGTGTGCTTCTTCTCGATAGTTCCCGTGTCGTTGCGATCGTGAGGATTCGTTCGTCTTCGTGGCTTCATCTTCTTCATGGACTCCTTCTTCCTATCGGGATTTCAGGCAAGATGACCGTCACCTTGGATCTCATTACTATCATTGCTATGCTAGTTGCTTCGTTCTATCGCTATGCTGCGCTACCTATCACTTGCTCCTCAAGCCTCCCAAATTGCCATGAACCTCTAACCTTTGTCACCCTTCCTAGCAAACCGTTGTTTGGCTATGTTACCGCTTTGCTCAGCCCCTCTTATAGCGTTGCTAGCTGTAGGTGAAGATGAAGATTGCTCCATGTTGGATTATGTTTATGTTGGGATATCACAACATCTCTTATATTATTAATGCATCTATATACTTGGTAAAGGGTGGAAGGCTCGGCCTTATGCATGGTGTTTTGTTCCACTCTTGCCGCCCTAGTTTCCGTCATACCGGTGTTATGTTCCCGGAGTTTGCGTTCCTTACACGGTTGGGTGATTTATGGGACCCCCTTGACAGTTCGCCTTGAATAAAACTCTTCCAGCAAGGCCCAACCTTGGTTTTTACATTTGCCTCACCTAGCCTTTTTCCCTTGGGAGTCGCGCTCTCGAGGGTCATCTTTATTTAGCCCCCCTGGGCCAATGCTTGTCTAAGTGTTGGTCCGAACCAGAGCCACTTGCAGCGCCACCTCGGGGAAACTTGAGGGCTGGTTTTAGTTGTACGTAGTGTTCATCCGGTGTTGCCCTGAGAACGAGATATGTGCAGCTCCTATCAGGATGTCGGCGCATCGGGCGGTCTTGCTGGTCTTGTTTTACCATTGTCGAAATGTCTTGTAACCGGGATTCCGAGACTGATCGGGTCTTCCCGGGAGAAGGAATATCCTTCGTTGACCGTGAGAGCTTATAATGGGCTAAGTTGGGACACCCCTGCAGGGTATTATTTTTCGAAAGCCGTGCCCGCGGTTATGTGGCAGATGGGAATTTGTTAATATCCGGTTGTAGAGAACTCGACACTTGACCTTAATTAAAACGCATCAACCGCGTGTGTAGCCGTGATGGTCTCTTCTCGGCGGAATCCGGGAAGTGAACACGGTTTCTGGGTTATGTTTGACGTAAGTAGGAGTTCAGGATCACTTCTTGATCATTGCTAGTTTCACGACCGTTCCTTTGCTTCTCTTCTCGCTCTTATTTGCGTAAGTTAGCCACCATACATGCTTAGTCGCTGCTGCAACCTCACCACCTTATCCTTTCCTTTCCCATTAAGCTTTGCTAGTCTTGATACCCATGGTAATGGGATTGCTGAGTCCTCGTGGCTCACAGATTACTACAACACCAGTTGCAGGTACAGGTTTTGCGATGATCATGACGCGAGAGCGATGTTACTTGTTTTGGAGTTCTTCTTCTGCTTCTTCTTCGATCAGGGGATAGGTTCCAGGTCGGCAGCCTGGGCTAGCAGGGTGGATGTCGTTTGAGTTTCTGTTTATGTTTCATCCGTAGTCGGATGTTGAGCTTATGTATGATGTATTCTTGTATTCTTGCGGCATGTGTGTGCCTTGTATGTATCCCCAAATATTATGTAATGTTGATGTAATGATATCCACCTTGCAAAAGCGTCTTCAAGATGCGCTTCTATCCTTGGTGGGACCTTCGTGTTCCTTTAGGATAGGGTCGCATCTTGGGCGTGACAAGTTGGTATCAGAGCCTCGACCGACCCTAGGAGCCCCCCTTGTTTGATCATGTAGTTTGGCCGTTGTTGAGTCTAGAAGAAATTTTTTCTGAGTCTAGTTATATCGGAGAGTAGGAATTTCTTTTACTCCTCTGCCCTTCGTCGCTCTGGTGAGAAATCTTGACGTAGGTGTTTCGACTTACTTCTCTTCCCCTTCAAATTTTTCTTTAGGATTTCGCGGTTAGTTTTCGTTCGTTGTCCATCCCCTTTTTCCATCCGGCGCATTTCTCTTCGAGTGTTTTCGGCCCTCGTCAAATTTTGCGAGATCAGTCCTCAGTGATTTCTCTTCCGATGTTGTTTCCCTGTCCGAAGTTGTCCTTGTTTTTTTCCCACCCGCACACCCTTCTTCTTCTCGGAACCGGAGTTCGTAGTCGAGTATCCATCCTGCTCGTGCGAAGTCTTTGCATTCTTTCCTCAATGTTTTCAACCAATGCTTTTCTCTTCAAAGCTATTCGTCGATTTCCCCTTCCAAGTTGCCGTTGTTTTTCCCGCCCTCCCACCCTTTTATTCCTGGAGTCTGAGCCTCTTTTCGAGCATCAATTTCATTCATGCGGAGTATCTTTAGTTTTTCCTCAATCTTTTCAACCGGTGAATTCTTGTCAAGTTCATCCTTGATTCGTCTTGTTTTCTTCTCCGGTGGATCCAATTCCAATTTTCGGTAGTAATTATATTCTTTCCTCGGCTCAAATGTTTCCCGTTGCTCGTTCTCCTCTCGTCATTTAATCGTTCCGGAGTGATGAAGACATCTCAGGAGTTTCGTCTGTGTTCGAATTAATTCGAGGTTGTCACCTTATTCAAATATTTCAATTGTTCCGGTGCATCATCTATCTCGTCAACAATCTTTCCAACGGTGTTTCTTTTAGTGGGCCCTAACCCACAGGTCTTTTCCCAGGATCTTACCTGACTCTTCTAATTTTTTCCGTAGCTATTCTCAAATCCTTTTCGAAGTTGACGCAAGTACGAATTTCATCAGCCAGATGTTTCTCCAAGATCGCTTTCAAAATTCTTTCATGATCGAGCCAACATTTTCTCCCGGAGTATCTCAACAATTTTGGTGTTCTTTCTCGTCGTCATTCTCAACTTTTCAGAACCGAAGAAGAATTTCTCTTAAATCTTGTCCGTCCTCCCGGAGATTCATGTCGCTAGCTTGATGCTATCCACTCAAATTGTTACAAGTCGTGCAATTATTTTTCATCCATCCGGAGTATTTCAGGAGTTGTTATCCGTCTCAATTATCCGGAGGTCATCTTTTCGAAATATTTCCTCGTTCTAAGTTTTCAAATCCGTTCTTCGATTATTATATATTCATGCCTCTTCGTTCGTCTCCATATTCTTCTGGTGCTGCGTTCAAGTATGCGTCAATCAGCTGGCGATCTTTTCTTTCAATTGCATCTTGATTCCCTCATGGATATTCGTGCTTTTCCTATTTTTCCCGGTGAATCATCCTCCTTCGTCAGTCAATTTTGAATTCCTACGGTGGCTCACTCAAGATTTCTTTCTGTTGTTATCATATCAATTAATTCGTTCTTTCCTAATCCTACCGGTGGTTCACGAAGACTTTCGCAAGTTTTGCGCTATATCTTCCCCTTAATCTTTCCAACGAGAATAAGTAGTATGTGAAATCCATTGTTAGTCATCAATTTGTTTTGATGAAGGATAAGCATATAATAAATCTTATTCTTATTTCCTCTAAGTGATTAATCCCCTTCTTCGGAGTTTGTTCTTGATGAATAAATTCTAGTTCCAAGAGTTTTTCATCTTTTCTTTCCCGGAGTTCTAAGCTTCTCGCCGATTTCGTCACGAACTTCCATCCAAATCATCGCAAGGATTTAATATTGTCCCTTTTTGTCCTTCAATTTTATCTCGTCATCCTTTTGGTACCGGAGTTCTTCACGGTGGCTCGTCATGATTTAATCCATTCTTCAAGTGTTCATCAAGATTCTTGTTGAAGGAGTTCTAGTATCATTCCTTCTTGCTTCTCGAGGTGCAATTAATTCTCCGTATTCTATTGAAGTGGAGTTTTGCATTTCTTTGTTCTCCTCAGCTGTTTAATCTTTTCCGTTTGTGGCCGGTTATCACCTTATGATCTTGAGATGTTACCTATAAGACCACAACAAACTTATTCTTTTGTTGCCGAATTTCCAACAACTCCGTTGAATCCTTTCTTCTAAGGTTGCCTTCTATTTCATTCGTGCCACAAGTTATCATTTTCTTCTCCGTTCTTTTCATTCAACTCTTTCAATTCTTTCCGGAGGTTTTGTGTTGTTCCTCAAGTCAAGTATCGTTCCATTGCTCAAGTTCATGTTCTATTCTTTCCTTGTTCAGCCGGAGTGCTGCATAAATTCCTTCGTTATTATTCCTTTTCTATCTTGTCCTAACCGGAGTGGTTCCAAATTCAGTCTTATTCCTTGAGATTTTGCTTCTTGTCTCATTCAACATTACTCTTTCCTACTAGAGTGTTCTTGACTCTGTTCATCCTCACTGTTTTGTTCTTGTTTTCACCTCATCCTTTTCCCTTCCGTCTCGGTCCTAAGATCTCGGGACCAGATATCTTGTTAGTGGAGGAGTGTTGTAACGCCCCGAATCCGATGCGCCAGGTGTCTGCCAGTTATTCGCCGTCGTTGCCATGTCATTTGCTTGCGTGTTGCATTTTGCCATGTCATCATCTGCATTTCATATCATGTCATCATGTGCATCGCATTTGCATACGTGTTCGTCTCTTGCATCCGAGCATTTTCCTCGTTGTCCGTTTTGCAATCCGGCACTCCCACCTCCTCCGGCGCACCCCTCTTGTTTCTTTTCGTGAGCGGGTGTTAAACCTTCTCGGAATGGACCGAGGCTTGTCAAGTGGCCTTGGTATACCACCGGTAGACACTGGTCAAGTTTCGTTCCATTTGGAGGTCGTTTGGTACTCCAACGGTTAATCGGGCATCCGCAAAGTCCGTTTGTGTGTTGCAGCAAAACCCCCCTTCTAACAGCCCCAAAACACCTTTAAATCTCCGCCATGCTCTCGGTCGTTCGATCACAATCGCGTGGGCGAAAACCGCACCTTGTTTGGACTCTCCTAGCTCCCTCTACTTATATAAACACACCCTCCCCCGAAATTTGCGGATGAATCCACCCTAACCCTAGATTCTTCCCTCCTCCGCGCCACCGGAGGCGTCCGCGCCGCCGTCGGACACGTCTAGCCACCGCCCCTCCGCGAATCGCACGCCGCCACCTGTCCTGGCCACCGTCCCCGCCCCCGCGGCCCGCCGGGCCCAGGCGCGGCCCGCCCAGGCCCGCGCCGCCGACCGTCGCCGGCGTGCCCGTGCTCCGCCGCCCGCGCCTCGCCTCCCGCTCGCCGCCACGCCGCCCCAGCCGTCGCCTCCTCCGCCGCGGCCGCCCGCCGCCGGAGCGCGCCACCACGCCGGAGCTCCACGCCGCCTCGCCCCGTCGACCACCTCCCGCGCCGCCCGTGCCATGGCGCCTCGCCAGCCGGAGCCCGAGCTCCTCCGGCCTCCCCTCCGGCTCTCCCTCGCCCCGCTGCCTCCTCCGGCCTCATCTCCGGCGAGACGCGCCGCCGCCTCGAGCCCCTAGCCGATCGGATCTGGAGAAGTTCCTCGAAGGTTGACTTTTCCCGAGACCCCAAATATTGCCGTCCTTGAATTTGTACGATAAGTGCCCAGGTTCATCATTGCATAACTCTCTGCATATAGCTCCGTTTCGCGCGTGTAATATGTCAAATTGTTCGCCTCGTGATGCTCCACATTTTGTTCCATTACACCATGTTAATTAGAGTCCATCTTGATGCCCAAATCTCTGTTGCAAGAGTGCTAGTTGTTGTTATCTGCTGTTTCTTATCAGAACTTGGAGATTTGTTATTTTTGTATCATTTAATATGTGCATCTTATGAGTATGAGCTCTACATGTGTTTTGTTGTATGCCATGCCATCCTTCCAGAGGTGTATGCCATGTATTTTTTTTGATCTCTGTGGTTACTAGCACAAGCATGCAAACTAGGCCCCGTAATGTTTCTGATTTCAGAGAGTGATTTCTGTTTGTCTGCTGTTATTTTGTTGTCATGTAAACTTGATGCTACAGAGAGTTCCATGCATATTTTGGAGATGTTCAGTAAGGATGTTTTGTAGATATTGTTGTAATTGATCCATTCCTGCCCTTTTTTGCAATTATGGATTGTCGTAGCATGACTCAATCTTGCTCTACTTTTGCTATAAAATATTTTTGGCAGATTCTTAACATGATATTCATTTTTGCCAAGCTTGTTGTAGTTGATCCATATATGCTATGTATTTGCTCTTGCCATGGATAGTTTCATAAACATTCCATCTTGCTGTAGGTATTCTTGTTTTGTCATGAATTGCCTTGTGGTGAGTGCATCAAGCTCACCAACATGCCTTCATATTGTAGTTTCTGCCATGCTCTGTTTTCTGCCAAGTCTGAAACCTGTTAACGAAACTTGCTATGTTTACATGGGTGCCATCATATCTTCTGGTCCTTTTTGGCTTATGGTCAGTAAGGGACTTCTGTCATATGAATTGAGTAGATTCATGTCAAGCCTTGTTTTGCCATGTTCAGTTCCTTTAGCATGTTGATTTCGTGCTCTGAACATTGCTACCTGATGCTGTTTCTGTCATGTCCAGTATTTCTGCTAAGTCTGTGAATCTATTATTATTTTGCAATCTTGCCATGTCCTTTTGAGCATGTTCTAGTGATTTCTGGAGATAGCTCAGTGTTCATATTTTGTTGTGCTTTACCTGTACATCATGTCCATGCCTTTTGTTTTCATGTTGAGGTGCTGTAGCATATTGTTTTGATGCTTACAAGTTGCCTAATTGCTGTTTTGGACAGATTGTTGCTATATATTGTTTGGAGTGTGTGTTGCACCGTTGCTCCGTTTTGAGCATGCTCTATATGAAACTTGCTTAGATTTGCATGTAGTTCCATATTATCATGTTGCATCCTTGTTTTGAGGTGTTTGCTTGATGTTTGTATGCATTTTGCATCAATGCCATGTTTAACCTGTTTTGCTCATATCTTCTAGACCGTAGCTCCGAATCTAATGAACTTTATATGTAACTTGACTAGAATTTCTTGTAGATCATCATGGTGCTCTTTAACTTGCTGTTTAACAACTTCAACTTAATGCTTGTTCAGTTCTGGACCAATTTCGAAATTTGCATATGAGGACTTACCGGAATTGTTATATGTTGTTTCCGGCCTCATTTAAACTTGCCTTGATGTGTTGTTCTTGTATGCATCATCTCTCGTCATGAGTAGCTTCATATAGCCTTGTCATGCATCATACTTGGTTGAGCATCATGCCTTGTTCATGTGTGGTGTGTTTACCTTGTTGTGTGCTTCTTCTCGATAGTTCCCGTGTCGTTGCGATCGTGAGGATTCATTCGTCTTCGTGGCTTCATCTTCTTCATGGACTCGTCTTCTTCCTAGCGGGATTTCAGGCAAGATGACCGTCACCTTGGATCTCATTACTATCATTGCTATGCTAGTTGCTTCGTTCTATCGCTATGCTGCGCTACCTATTCACTTGCTCTTCAAGCCTCCCAAATTGCCATGAACCTCTAACCTTTGTCACCCTTCCTAGCAAACCGTTGTTTGGCTATGTTACCGCTTTGCTCAGCCCCTCTTATAGCGTTGCTAGTTGCAGGTGAAGATGAAGATTGCTCCATGTTGGATTATGTTTATGTTGGGATATCACAATATCTCTTATATTATTAATGCATCTATATACTTGGTAAAGGGTGGAAGGCTCGGCCTTATCTTTTGTTCCACCCTTGCCGCCCTAGTTTCCGTCATACCGGTGTTATGTTCCCGGAGTTTGCGTTACTTACACGGTTGGGTGATATATGGGACCCCCTTGACAGTTCACCTTGAATAAAACTCTTCCAGCAAGGCCCAACCTTGGTTTTTACATTTGCCTCACTAGCCTTTTTCCCTTGGGAGTCGCGCTCTCGAGGGTCATCTTTATTTAGCCCCCCTGGGCCAATGCTTGTCTAAGTGTTGGTCTGAACCAGAGCCACTTGCAGCGCCACCTTGGGGAAACTTGAGGGCTGGTTTTAGTTGTACGTAGTGTTCATCCGGTGTTGCCCTGAGAACGAGATATGTGCAGGTCCTATCAGGATGTCGGCGCATCGGGCGGTCTTGCTGGTCTTGTTTTACCATTGTCGAAATGTCTTGTAACCGGGATTCCGAGACTGATCGGGTCTTCCCGGGAGAAGGAATATCCTTTGTTGACCGTGAGAGCTTATAATGGGCTAAGTTGGGACACCCCTGCAGGGTATTATTTTTCGAAAGCCGTGCCCGCGGTTATGTGGCAGATGGGAATTTGTTAATATCCGGTTGTAGAGAACTCGACACTTGACCTTAATTAAAACGCATCAACCGCGTGTGTAGCCGTGATGGTCTCTTCTCGGTGGAGTCCAGGAAGTGAACACGGTTTCTGGGTTATGTTTGACGTAAGTAGGAGTTCAGGGTCACTTCTTGATCATTGCTAGTTTCACGACCGTTCCTTTCTTCTCTTCTCGCTCTTATTTTCGTAAGTTAGCCACCATACATGCTTAGTCGCTGCTGCAACCTCACCACCTTATCCTTTCCTTTCCCATTAAGCTTTGCTAGTCTTGATACCCATGGTAATGGGATTGCTGAGTCCTCGTGGCTCACAGATTACTACAACACCAGTTGCAGGTACAGGTTTTGCGATGATCATGACGCGAGAGCGATGTTACTTGTTTTGGAGTTCTTCTTTTGCTTCTTCTTCGATCAGGGGATAGGTTCCAGGTCAGCAGCCTGGGCTAGCAGGGTGGATGTCGTTTGATCTTCTGTTTATGTTTCATCCGTAGTCGGATGTTGAGCTTATGTATGATGTATTGATGTATTCTTGCGGCATTGTATGCCTTGTATGTATCCCCAAATATTATGTAATGTTGATGTAATGATATCCACCTTGCAAAAGCGTCTTCAAGATGCGCTTCTATCCTTGGTGGGACCTTCGTGTTCCTTTAGGATAGGGTCGCATCTTGGGCGTGACATGTACTCGGCGGGAAAAGTGGTCTTTCATGATTTGACGACTCCTTTATTTACTTGCTTCGGCGAAAACGCGTGGTAGGGCATCCCACGTCAGGAAGAATATATGCGTGCACCACCCGGGAGGAACCCGAAACCGCGCGGTAGGGTGTGCCATGTCTCGGCACGGAGGAAAAATGTGCGTCTAAAAATTTACTGTATCAGACGTAGTACCTATGGCTCGACCTCGGGACCCAGCCAGTCGGTCGAAAACACCCCACTAGCCACACAGCTTCATCATGCTAACATGGCACGGAGGATAGGTGTGGTTAGCTCTGTCTCGACCAGCCACAACGTCTCTTGTTCTAGGCGATTCTTCCATTTTCCAAGCTTTTTTTTAGTTGTAATAACACCACGGCAAGCTAGCGCCGCTCTTCGTGTGTGCCCGTGCAAAGGTTAGACGATGGAGAGAAGAGAGAGATCGCAGACCTGGGACCCATCAGTAAGTGAGTCAACGGTCATGCACGTGTAGACGAGGCACTCCCTCTACTCTACTCAACGTAATACTGTATAAAATCAAGTTATGGGACAAAGCCAACAACCGTTGTTGTTTCAGGCCATTGACTTACGCTTTGTAGTCTAGGTTGCCAGTTCGAATCTCATCTTTCAAATTTGTTAGTTTTAGGTCCAAATTTGATTAATGACAAGTGTGACCCCCGTGTGTTGTTCCGATATTTCAGTGTAGGATGGTTTTTTTGAACAAACACTTTGCGCGGTTAGACAAGTAATGGCACAAGTTACACGTATTTTGCAAGTTTACGAACAAAAATGACAGCGGCATAGAATATCACATCCACCCCGCAGCTTAGATGCTATGGTGATACGAGTTTTCACACCGTTGGAAGTGAGATCCAATGGCTTGGGAGTAGTCTTTGTAATTATGCGCAATTTCCAAACTCCCCAAAGGTTTTTTTTGCAAATAAAACATTCAGGCCTCGTGTGTGTCGCTGCATCTTGGATCCAACGGCTCCTCGTTGCTCATATTAGGTGCTCCCCGTAGCTTAATTACCCGCTACGATGATATGAGCATCTAGGTCGTATGATCAGTGATCAGATGGCACATGCGTAGTACTTGTACTTTCTGCGCAATTCCCAAACTCTCTCTGCCGTATATTGCAAAAACATTCAAACCTCCTACTGTGGGCTGTTAGATCTCCGTGAACTCGTATCACCATAGAATCTACGGTGCGGGAGCACCTCATATTCTCCCATGCGAGAAAACATATGGTGCTCTCACAGCTTGGATGCTATGGTGATACGAGCTTCGAGGTCGTTTGATCTGAGATCCAATGGCATCTGAGCAGTCTTTGTGCTTGTAAGCAGTGGCCGAACTCTTTGGGGGCTTTTCTGCAAAAAACCATTCGAACCACTGAGGTGTTGGGTCACAAATCCAACGGCTCCGAAGAGCTTGTATCACCAAAGCATCTAAGGTGTGGTAGCACATGATATTCTTACATACAGGAGAATATGATGTCCTCCTTCATCTTAGATGCTACAGTGATATGAGCTTCGAGGTCGTTGGATATGGGATCCAAGGGCATCTGAGTAGTTTTTGTACAAATTGTGTGCAATTCTCAAACTCATCAAGGTTTCCTGTAAAAATATTAAGACATCATGTGAGCTGCTATATCTCAGATCTACAAGCTCCAAGCAACTCGTATCGGCATATAGCATCTAAGGTATGGGGGCACATGATATTCTCCCGGGGAGGAGGGGTGGGGGGTGCACAACCAATCGGTGGTTGGGAGAGTGGGGACAAATATAATCTAAACAACCCTAAACAGAGCTTCACAATTTTATCTAAGGTCGAGGGGGTGACCCCCGACAATCATAGCTCCGCCTAATTAAACACAACATTTGCATGTACTATAGTACTAGACTTAATATTCATGTTTCAATTTCATGTTCGTTTTAAATATTGAATTGAGGACCATGCATGTCTTACATTTTACTCCCTTCGTTCCTAAATATTAGTCTTTTTAGAGATTTCAAGTGGACTGGCACATACGGATGTATATAGACATATTTTAGAGTGTAGATTCACTCATTTTGCTCCGTATGTAGTCGCTTGTTGATATCTCTAAAAGACTAATATTTAGGAACAGAAGGAGTATTTTTGAATTCGTGTCATACATGCATGATTTGGAAAAATAGATGCACTATACTTATTGGATTGTTGTTGTGTTCGTGTGTGGGTGTCTGTGTGTGTGTGTGGTCATATGCTTGATACATACAAAGTTTTCTCACCTCCATATTGTTCATATTTTAAATTTGAATTTGCATTGAAAAACTTAGCAGGGATATCATGAAATGTGAAATCCACGTTGAGATCACTATATCACAAACTCACTCTAATTCAGCAACTCGTCATAAATCAATTACCAGGTAGAGATTAGTATTTGCAAGGAAAATACGGGCGTTGTAATACACATAGATTCGTTCGGCAATTTAAAAGGTTCCTTTTGTATTCTCGAATGGTAGGACCCAACTGCATACCAGCCAGACCTTGGCTCGTGTTGATCCTAAAAAAATAAAAAAAATAAAAACTGGGCTCGTGTCCTTCTGGTGGCGTGCGTGGTACGCACATTAGGCAACCCCAACCATTCGAGCCTCCGCGTTTCGAGTCGAAATATCTAGCGGCCAGAATTCCAGCCCTAGGAAATTCCCCTCATGTCCACGTTCCATAATGACTACCGATGAACAACGGAGGCCGGGATGCTTTAGTAACTAGACAACGTTACCTACCGTTCCGAGCACGGTTCAATTCCCTCGGTCGCCGCTCGCCAAGGTCACCCGTCAACTACATTGCCTAGTACTACTACTACTACACCAGGATGAGCACAGAATTGAGCCCGTTTGTTCGTGCCTAGTACTTGAGTTAATATATCAGGCAATGCACTGGTACGGAGGGATTATTCTTTTGCTCTGCATATATAACTTGTCTGAAGTCTAACTAAGCAAAATGTTTGACCAAATCCTTTCTTAAGAAATACAACAGGACAGATGTATGGCTTGAAAATTTATTGCATGATGCAGGTTATGATATTGTTTCAAATCCTGGATCTTAAATTTCAGAAAATCCAAAAGTGACCATAAATTCTTGAAACCGAGCATGGTCACGTGATATGGCACAAATATTACTTCGTATTTTTTTTCTTCAATTTGAGACAAGCTGCTTATGACAAGTTGCACAAATGAAGAGCCAAGGTATTTTGGAACAAAGACCTGTCATGTTAAGGCGAACGCTTTTACTATTGAAACCGTGGGCGTTTACGTGCCGCCACGAGTCCCGCTTCTCATCGGCAGGTGTCGTCCGAGCAAGCGTGTGAGTCGACGGGAGGCGTGCGAGCAGACCGCTACGCCGGCAGACGGGGAGGCGTGCGAGCAGACCGTTGTGCAGGCTCACCGGGAGGCGAGCCCTTTGACCAGGCTTCGCCGCCCACCTTCGTCCCAACTGCTCCCACTTTTAATGTCGCCGGCGCCGCAATTTAAAATCAACCCCGCACTACCCGGTATTGCTACAATCTTCTCTCTTCCTCTCCGATTCTCCTGTCATCTACCTCCAACCAGCCTGACCTAAACGTACGCCATGCCTGCCCTTAGTCTTCCAGTTTCCTGAGGAAGACACCCAGCCGGAGTCTCAAGAACATAAGGCGCTTTGGGACGAGCTTGAACTAGCCTTGCGGGAAGACGCCGCGCCTGTCCCCGCTCCCGTTCCAGCTCCCGTCGCCCCGACTGCGCCAGCGCCCATCCCCGTGGCATTGATGGGATGGGAGCCGCACATTGTCGCCGAGCTTGATGCCACGGGGTTCCACGAGGTCCCCATCGACTTTCACACGCCCGTGCACCTGCCAGCGCATGCGCCTATGCGTGCACTGACGCGCACGCCCGTGCCGGTGCATGTGCACCTTCCAACACATGCGCCTGCGCGTGCACTGACGTGCGCGCCCGTGCCGGTGCCCGTGCACACGAATGTCTCCGCCGCGCCGTTGATAGCGCCTGTCCCCGCGCGGGTGCCAGTGCCCCCCTCAGCGGCATGGATGGCCGCCGTCGACCGCTTCCTTGCACCAACGCCAGTCGCCTCCTCCCGCCAGTTGACTTGCTCCGAAGTCCAGAACATTTTGGCCTTCCTTGAAGCTAGGCCTACGTCCAGGAGTATGCCAACAACGGCGCAAGGCGCCGCCGTTGCCGTCGGTCAGTGGCCCGACGACACACAGAGCACGGCAGAGGAGCCGCTTCCCACTGCAAGACGACCCCGCCGCCGCCGCGTAATCTAAATTTGCCATGAAAAATGTTCGGATTGCCATGCTTAAAATCCGAACGTTTATCATTTCTGTTTATTTTAGATCGATCATCGTATAATTTAAAGTTGGAGTCAGACTGAACGAAATCTATGGTTTGATCGATTGAATGTTCTGCTAGAGCCGTATCAAATTAAATATAAAACGTCATCAAGCCACATGTATTCCTTGTCATCCAACGACCTAGACTGCTTCAATGTCGAGCGCTCAACACGTTTAGCGTGCAGTTAATTTTATGCCAAAAATAGTGCTAATCACATAATAACACGCAAATAATATCCAACTTAATATCCGCATGCACTTAATATACTTCCAAATTAACGTGCATTGCACGTACACACTGACTAGTGCTGCTAGCACGTGAAACAGGTGCCGTAACTTGTGAATGCGTCCAGATATGGTCAATGGCAACATCGCCCGCGAGTTCTTCGTGTTTGCCCGTGCGTCTAAACGCAGAAGGGGAGGAGAGAGAGAGAGAGAGAGAGAGAGCACATGGAACCCACCAGTAAGTGAAGGTGAATCTCTACTATCTAAAAGAAACGTAGTGTTCCGTTTCCCCTCTTCCGTTCGTCAAGCCTTTCGTACGACCCCCTCGCTCCCGATTTTCTTTCCTCCCGTCCCGACCCACCTCTCGTCCCACTGATTTTCTTTCCCCCCTCCCGGTTTTCTCCCTCACGGTTTTCTCCCTCTGGCTTGCATCTCACGCCGGCGTCTAGCGCCACCGCTACCGACCTCCAGCCTTCGTCCTGTAACTCCTCCCGCGCTCCCTATCTTTCTTCTTCTCCCTTCTCCCTTCCCGACCTCTCTCTCACAAACCTTGTCTCTGGCCCATGGATCCCGATGGAGCACCATGGATCCCAATGTGGAGCTCCACTGCGGCCAGATCTGACCTGGGAGCGGCCAGATCCGTGCGTCTCCGCATCGATCCGTGCGTCTCCGCCTCGATCCGCGCGCCTCCATGGTCCGCCGTCTTCTCGAGCGTCGGCGCTGCGCTCAGCCGCCGCCGTCCCATGCCATGGAAGCCTCCCTCCAAAACAACCTGCCATGGCCGCCTCCCTGCCTCTCCCGCAAGTGGGCCTCTGCGCGACCAGATCCGTTCCTCTGCGCCTCGCTCCGCGCGCCTCCATGGTCCTCCGTCTTCCCGAGCGCCGGCGCCGCGTGCAGCCACCGCCGTCCCATGCCATGGCCTCCTCCTGATGTCCAATTCTTTTTGTTGTTGCTATATTCAACCTCATCTCTGAAATTTTACATCTTGATGTGTTGCTGCTATATGCAGGTGTATCAAGTTTCACAAGGTCAGTGATTATTGAACCATCTGGTTAGGACGAACTTGTTCACGCTTTTCTTTGTGAACACCAAAATTTTGTTATTCCAGCCTAACGAGTTTGACAGGAGTCTGTACTGGAGGCATACAGTAGGAGCGCGGCGCTGAACAGTTGAACAAAACTCAGCTTCAATTAATCGAAATGGTACCTTGCTCTCACCTTTTCTCCACTACCGCAATTCTTTAAATTCCACTAGGTATACGCCCGTGCGTTGCACCGGGAGTTGAATTTTTTCTTTAACGCGACACGGGAGCATACGGGCACACATCATGATGCCGATAAAATAACAAAAAGGAGATTATGTTTTAGTTATGAAGCATAGAACTTCTGACAACTTTGACCTGAGATATACTAAAGCCAAAGAATATCACAGAGGGAAATCAAATTATCTGAACGACATGATGTTATTCCCCATAAGAAGTTAGATTTACATTTAAATTTATAATTTCCAAGTGGTCCTCTTTATATGTAAATAAAAAGGTGGGAGTCAATATTACAATGCACTTACCAAACATGTTTCTCTACGAAGAATTATCACCAAGAATCACCTGCCAATAATAAAAACTGAGAGCAAATCTCACTGTTCTTGCACACCCTTGAGAGCAGACCATTTTTTCCCTTCAGACTATACTCTCGTCTATGAACAGAAAAAGAGAACCATAGGAACTAAATTCAAGTCTGCAGAATAACACAAAGCATCATTAACAGTTTAGTAATATAATTACCATTTTTTTGCACACCATGTGAATGGAGACACACCATACCATCCTTGTTACCTTCTGACTGCACTTCTATTTGTGAGAATTCCAGTAAGTAGATGGCAATTTAGCAAAGGAGCTCATTTAACAGTTTGTATAGCGCATGTAGAAGCTAATCCGCCTGATGCTAATACGTGAATACAAGGAGCTCACCTCGGCTGGTGTGATGGACATGGCGAATGGAGTGCGAGGCAATGGCAGCCGTGGCGCAGCATCACCGGGAGGACGGCCTTGAGGTGCAGAGAAGAGATATCGGTACAATACATATCTCTACTTTACCTATGAGTTTGATATAGCTATGCATCTGATGTAAAGGTTGTTTAGGTAGCTCACATCTTTCGCCCCTTCTTAGGGCTACTCAGGTTTGCATTTTTTGCTTTCGTGGTTGGAAGCTCTTCTTCTGTAATTCCGTTGCTCTTCTCAACCCCGTTGCTTAAGCTCTTCTCAATTATTTCTGTAATTCTGTGAACCATAGTTGTGCGGTTATATGATTTTTGGTATTTGCTAAAGTGCGAGCTGTAAGGTTAGTACCTTATGCAACGTGCTAGCACCTACATATTCTCCAGAATTTTCTTCTAAAATGTCCATTTAGTACTGAGCCACAAATTTCAGAGAGAATCAGAATCTGTAGCCTTGCTCAGTAAGGCTCTAAATTGATGTAGTATCATCAGAATCTGTAGCCTTGCTCAGTTTTTTTTGTCTATAAATATATTATACTTCAATTCCGAGCTCGCACTGAAATCACACTTTGTCACAGGATGAATCAGAAACTGAAGATGACGATACAATGGACACAGAAGAAGCTTCCTCTGTCCTCATCGCCGCACTGTAGTCTTTCAGCCATGCTCTGGTGAATGATGACGGAGAAAAAGATACCGAAACTGCTCTACAGACGACAAAACAGTAGACGATGCCAGGACGATTAAGAATCCGACGGCCATGGCTTCCCTGTACACATGCATGTGTGGCTAGATTTCATTGTCGTGCATCAATCGTTCGTACTTCTGTTTTTTAGTCTATGGAGAATGTATGTGTATGCTGGTTCTATATACTCTATGCCTGGTTGGCAGGAGATCTCCTATATATGCGAGGTTTTGTATCCTTTTTTTTGCGAGAGATCCGGGAGGTTTTGTATGTTCTTAGGGGTTGCTATGCATCTTGCCTTGCATACTCAGCTAAATGTGGGCAGTGATGAAAATCGACGGAATCTCTGTTAAAAAGTATTTGTAATGGCTATCAGCATTCGATAATTTGTTCAGGGTTGTCCTGTTGTCTCTACCTAGGAAGGCCAAACAGGGTCGGCCGTCACCACAGATAAAAACATTGTCGAGCCTTACTTTTTGCAAGTTGCCTTATTTCAGTCATTACATTCCTATTGCACAAATGCTGCTAGATCGCACAGGGCATTTGTACTAGCAGGCAATCAATCACATAAGGTAACCAGAGGCAATCATTCCAAACGCAATCATTTCACATAAGGTAACCAGACATGATTAATCCTAACGCAATCAATTCATTCAATCACCTTCCTTCTTTCAAACAAACGGTGATCAATCTCTCCTTCCTTCTTTCATTGATACTGTGGTCAATATTTTTCCTTCTTTGACTATCACCATGGTTTAGCTGGCGCCAATTGATATTGAGAAAGTCGTATCAGCCAAATTATGTCTTTTTAGCTGGCGCCAATACAAAATGAGGAGCGCTTCTCTTCCCGCCATATCTCTAATGCCATGCTATAAAAGTCATGCAGCGTTCTGACCATGAGTCGTGTAGAACAGAAATCGGGTCTTGGCAAAGATGGGCTGTCCTGGCTCTAAGAGGATCATGGCACCACCACCTGTGAACTTCGTCCCCGCTCCCGTTGGCTCTCCCCCTCCGATCAACAGGCAACATTAGTTCCATTCCTGCTTTTAGCTGTTTGCATAAGTATAATCTGCATTATTGTTCTCTTTCTCAATGTTGACCAATTGCAGGCATGTAAGGTTCAACGAAATAGAGAACCTACACATATACAGTAGAGATTGGGACGCAACGGCAAAGGTTTTGTGTGCTCGCATCAAACATACTCAGAGTGGAACTGCCGTCTTTCACGCCATCCTCATCGACCAGACTGTAAGAATTCAAAATGTATACAGTAAATTTCATTGGGGGGTCAAAATGGAAGCAACATGCTGCTAATGTATGCAATAAATTTCACAAGGGTCAAAATGGATGCAATTGCATTCGATCCGTTTCAACCTATCGCATATCGCTTCATGGACAACCTACGTGCCGGCTCAGTATACTTTTTCAGTAAAGTTGGTTTCGAACCAGCAGGTGTGCATCTGCCAGTTGCTTTGTGCCTACCGTGTGACTTTTACATCGCCCTCCACTCGCGCACTGAAATACGTCTTGCAAGGGCCAGCATTAACATCACTACGTTGCCGCCACTATTCATAGATTTTATAAATGTCTTCAGCCTCAGAGACAGGATGCTTGCAGGTGCTTTGTATCATTTCACGATTAATTATGCTGACATGTGGTTGAGCCAGGCTTTGTTAATAAATTCTGAACATTTTTTGCCCAGATGTCATTGGTATAGTGATGCATGTCAGCCGCATAATGTTACACAGGTCATCCGACCGTACCACGCCATACCGACATGTGGTGCTAATGGACAGTCGGTAAGTACTTCATCCAAGTGGTTCATGTATAATACATTTTACTGTGTCACAGGGCTAACATTTCATTGCTCAAACAGGAGGGAGTTTATCTACCTACGCGTCTGGGACCAGCATGTGTCACGCCACTTGAGACGGTGGGGACTAGCGAAGCAGGGGCTCTGGACTTTAGGTGCCACACTGCTTGAGGTCAACAGAGCAAAACGTGAGTCCTTGCATTAACAAATAAAGTTTAACATTGGTTTGTATTGTTTGATTAAACCTATTTTGTAGGGTTTCTGAAAACGACATACATGAGCTAGCTTGTCTTTGAACCAGACAACCAGCAATCCTACGAGCTGGAGGCCTGCCGTGCCGCACTAGGAGATGCGGTTGGGTCCTTGCAGAACCGGGCCAGCTTGATCGTCCAACGACTGAGCCATGTTCACGTTCAACGAATGAGGAGGGTTCAAGTGTGATGCAAACTACACTGAAATGCTCTATAATGATCTGCCACATAGTGATTCGTCGCCTCTAAAACAGCTTCATATATAATCCAGCTTTTATACGTGTTGTCGTCGTTGTAAATCCAGCTGGTATTGAAATAAAACAAATAAATAAAGACGAGAATCTGTCCGGGATCAACTGCTATATCTATGTTCTTTCCGGGTCATTGCCTTCCCTATTAATTCCTTCCTATCCCCTGCGTAGAATCTGCGCATTAACTTTAATTAATTAATACGGGATCACCTTCCTATCCCGTGCATTGCATATAAGCCTAAATTCCACGCACAGTGTTATAAGCATACAAACCTCATGCACACTCCGTGCCATTGGTTTCAAAAAATTGTTCCCCTGCCTTGCAAGCTGATTTCCTGGGTGCCACGCCGCTAAGATAAACGCACACAGACTCCAGTCTAATTTGCTTCGGTAAGTCCTATGATTTATTCATGTTTATAGTTTGTAATTAGCCCCATGTTTGTGAGCATCGACTCTGAGCAAAATGCGTCCTGTTTGCTATTTGGGCTTCGAGCAGAATACAATAGTATGATTCAAACTAATACGTGAGGTTGCAGAAGGACACAATACCCACATAAAATCAGCAGCTGGATGGACCGGGAGAGGGGGGCCTCCATCCCCTTGCGATGTGTGGGCTGTAGCTCCTCTCCATGCCGCGGGAGCAAGCTCCAGCACACAGAGGCAGCTCAGCCTCCGTCTTACGCGCAGACGCCGTCTCCCGACCCGCCGTCACCGTATCACGCTCACCCACCATTTCCCGACCACCGCGCCTGCCATCACGGCCGACGGCACACGCAGCCCCCATCACCGTGGCCAGAACGTCTGCCTTCAAGGACGGCGGCCCGCACATCCTCAATGAGCAGAGCAAGGTAAAGCGCCGCCGGACGCGACATCGCCGACGAGCGTCCCAAATTGCCCGCGGCAGCGGCATGGATTTCGGCGCCGTCAGCCGCCGCTATCTCCTTCCTTTTCGTGATTGTCGGCGATAATTGGGGGATATTTTGCGTAGGGTTTCGACCGGATCTGGTTTTGTGATCCGGGGGTTGATCTGTGCCGTCCAGATGATCGAACGGTACGGTGCGCATCGTGGCACAGCTGTGGTGCCAGGCCCAAGTTGGGCCAATTCAGAACGGCCCATCTTTGTTGTCAAAATAAATTAGATCTCGCACGCGGGCCAAATGTCATAATAAGCTTCGTGTTCTCTCTTGTGCAACTGGGCCGAAATTAATTATATTTTCGCATGTTTACAATACATGGTCACATGTAAACAATCCTTATGTGATTGTGTGATGAAATGTAAACAGCAAGATGTGAACCATATGTTTGTATATATTCCCAGCTGCTATTAGTGTTACGGAAGTAAAGTATGTATCAGCATGGACAATCATTTTTCATGGCAATAAATTATAATTTATCATGTTCAGGTATACTAATATCAACTGCATTTCACTACTGTTCAATACTTTTGGCAAATAGCTAAAAGCATGAATAACTTTAAAGTCATTCATAATGTACAATAAGCGTGAAATTTATATGGAGTATGATGTAGAATACGCGTGCACTCTGCAAGCTAATTATATAGAAAAATGGACGGTGGCAACATAATTATCACTTTTTTTTGACACCGTCTTGCTTGCAGATGAAGTCTCCGGCACGATCGAGTGATCGTACTCCCTTTAAAGACATGGCGATATCTATGAACCAAAGTAATATTTATCATGTCAAACTCTAATAGCAAAAGTACTATTTAATGATCTAATGTTGTGTAAGTGTACAAAACCTCATGAAATATTACTGTTGTTGTTTTGTTGTTTAGGTGTCATCGATATTAGTAATGGAGCGGAACCTATGGATGCGAAAGAGCGCAAGCGGCAACGTGCTAGGGAACGATACGCGCAGATGGGTGAAGAAAAAAAAATGAACTACTTAAGAAGCGTCGTGAAGCCTATCAAGATAAGAAAGCTCGACTATTGGTTAATTCCCAAGAGACACGATCAGGTCCACACATGTCAGATGTTAAAGGTGCTAAATAGTAGGCATATCGTTACTTGCAAATATATCAATTTCATTTTTCCATGTTTCTAAGCAACTAAACCTGACGTGCCGTCGTTAGAACAAGAAGACACTTCTTGCAACAAGGAAAATATGGTTCCTCGTGAAGATAATGACTGGCTAAGAAGAAATGACACATACAGGAGGCAATTGATTGAATTGCCGGTTCAAAACGAAGAAAACCATATGACTGGTATAAATACAACCAATAAATCTTACTATATATGCTGATAATTCATTACTCATTGTTCTACGTATGTAATGATTCATTATTCTGTAGATATTATGGACTTCAACAGTTGCAGTACTGTTAGTCCCACATCATCCCATATTCAGCCACAACCCATAGATCCCAAAGAGCGAAGGAGGCAACGAGATAGGGAACGATATGCGAACATGGAGAGCAATAAAAAAGAAGCACTGTTGAAAAGACAACGTGAAGCCTATCAAAAAACAAAATCATCGACAGGTAAAATTTGCGCCAGACCAGTCAAAATTGTACATTCGTTGCATGTAACAAACCAGCACTCTGAAAATGTTGCCGCTTTCATGTGATTCAACAGAGAAAGTCAACGATACACGTGCTAATGATAGGGAACGGTATGCTCACATGGATAACAACAAGAAAGATGCACTGCTAGAAAGTAAGCGTGAAGCCTATCAGCAGACAAAATCTTCGACAGGTAATAATTGCACAACACAAATCATAATTGTTCCCTAATAGCCGACATCACACAAACAGTACTCTTATGGTGTTATACTTATCATTTGATTTCAACAGAGAAAATGGAAAGTAAACGTGCTAATGATAGGGAGCGGTATGCCAGTATGACTCATGAGGAAAAACATGCAAAGAGCGCTCGCCGCACGTCTTTGCGCAACACTCTCAACCAAGATTCCTTGGCCATGGAGAACCCATGTTACATCCCCAAGATAGTTCGCAAAAATGCAAGTTCATTTGGCCTCGATGGCTCCGTAGTCAGACGTGATTGGTCTATTCCCGAGCTCACGGGTTCCCCTATTTATATCCAGTCCGCTTCTGAGGATATATCGTGTGTGGAGACACCAGATATGGATGTCAGTATGGAGCCACGGAGAAAACATGTGACACCCGGGGAAAGGCAAGCTTTGATGGATCGTAGGAACCAAGCTTTTCATGCAAGTGGTAGGAAGAATAGACACACATCGATCGATGAAAACACGTCGATTGCGCTAGACGACGTAAATGTGTTTGAACATCCAACACAATCGGGAGCCATTAACAATGGTAATGTTCTTAACTTCGGTATTCTCATTCTCTAGAATTATTCACTGAAATTTTTATATTCTATTAATAGAAAGTACATCGCCATTGTGTGAGCCTAGCGAAATACATCTAGCACCCAACAATGATGTGAATGCATCGTTAGATCAACATCCAACAATGACGGTGGAAGGTGTCAATGGTTTTGAACTTCCTGCACAATCTGTCCTTGTCAATAATGGTAATGTTTTCTCTTAATTGTTTGAACATTATAAGATAAGTCGTCCATAATCATATTGATTATACTTTTATGTTGTATTCATAGAGAATACATCTCCAATTACCTGTGCGTTGCAAGAACATACAACACACTCACGAGCCAATGACGATGGTAAGCTTTTTTTATTAAATTCATGCACGATGATTTATTGGAGACATTAGCCTCATAAATAATTTTGGGATAGGTGATGGAGATGGTGTCATATTGGAGGACGACTCGGAAGACGAGGAAGGCTACATGTTCGCTGGGATGGGTATTTTAATCATGTTTCATGACGTCTCGTGTATATCATATGCATGTTTTTGTACTCATATTGTTAGTGCATTGCACAATTTCAGAGGAGGACAACGACGAGGATGTTAAAATGGAGGATGTTGACGATGACGACGACACTACTTCCATTTCAAACGTTCCAGATCCCTACGATATGGTTTATAGCAAACTCCCAACCAACACACACAAGCTGAAGTCGGTGGAGGACTGCAAACACTGCTATGCAAAGAAGTTCGAGCGTGAGTCCATGGGTTTTTGCTGCCGGAAGGGGAAGATCAAACTGGCCAACCCAAATACGCCACCCGAGCTCATGAGGCTATGGACAAGTGCAGACTCTGATTCCAGGTATTTTTGTGACAATATCAGGTTTTTCAACGGCCACTTCTCATTCACCTCACTATATTGTCACCTTTATAGTGATACCACCAACATATCAAAGCACCCTATCTATACATTTCGTGCCCATGGCCAAATGTACCACAACATACGGTCATTCGGCAAACAAGATGGTTTGGATCGTAGTCACTTGGAGCTCTACTTCTATGATGATGACCCCAGTTTAGAACACAGGTATCGCAGTTGCCGTAAAGAGCAGTGCCAGAAAGACAAAGAAGTAATCACACAATTGGTCAACATACTTCATGGCAACCCATACTCTGAACACCTCCGGAGTATGGGCCATGTTGATGATGTTGATGACTATCACATAACACTTAACCTTGACCAACGGATGGATCAAAGAAGATATAACACGCCGACCACTTCAGAGGTAGCTGCTGTGTGGGTGGAGGATAGTGAACGTCGAAGACAATTCGAAAATAGCGTCATCCTGCAAGGTAAGAATAGAGATATATATGGCATCAAGTCCTACCATGGATGCTATGATGCGTTGTCGTACCCTCTTTTCTTCCCTAGAGGTGAACTTGGGTGGCATACTGATATCCCGAAGGAAGGTGTGCCCTATGAAACTGTGATGGCAGCTCGTGCAGCTCGTCTAGCTCGTGGCCACACCAATAGGTCCTCCAATCCGTCAATCAATGACAACGCCAATGATGATGAAGGTTGGTGTTGCAATAAGTTGTTACATCACCGTCTATTTGAGGTGTGCTCTCAATCAACATCACCATCGATTTTCAATTTTGTATGCAGCTTCTGGAGGCAGGCTATGTGTATCTGTGAGGGACTACTACTGCTACAAATTCCAGATGCGTCCAGGGATATTCAACCCGATCCTCTTTGGCAAGCGTCTTTTTCAGCAGTTCGCGGTCGACACATACATCAAGATTGAGAACTCCCGGTTGGACTATATATGGGGTCATCAAGATAAAATAAGGGCGGACCTGTACCAAGGCTTGGTGGATAGCTTACATGCTGGTGAGGGTAGGGCAGATTCTGTTGGAAAACGCACAGTTCTAGCTACGTCATTTATCGGTGGTCCATGAGACATGAGGCATCGCTACATGGATGCTATGGCCTTAGTTAGGAGGTATGGAAAGCCAGACATCTTCCTCACAATGACATGCAACCCAAACTGGGATGAGATTAGGCAGGAGCTCTACCCTGGCCAGACACCTCAAGATCGTCCAGATCTCGTCGTTCGTGTTTTCAGGGCTAAGTTGGAAGAACTCAAAAATAAGCTACTTAAAAAGGATATCTTGGGCAAGGTGAGGGCTTATGTGTATGTGGTGGAGTTCCAAAAGAGGGGCCTGCCTCATGCGCACTTCCTGCTCATCATGGAGGGCCGATACAAGCTCACATGCCTCGAGCAGTATGATCGCCTTATCTCAGCCGAACTCCCCAACAAGAAGAAGTACCCAGAACTGTACAAGTTGGTCGTGAAACATATGATGCATGGACCTTGTGGTGCTTTGAATTTGAATCCTGAATGCCCTTGCACAAAGGGTCGTCCTTCTTGCAAGAATCACTATCCGCGGCCTTTCCACGCGGCTACCTTACAAGGCAAGGACTCTTACCCGCTATACAAACGACGTGAAGACGGGTGTAAAGCAATGGTTCGAAAGGAATGGCTAGATAATA
Source organism: Triticum aestivum (assembly GCF_018294505.1). Lineage (NCBI taxonomy): Eukaryota > Viridiplantae > Streptophyta > Magnoliopsida > Poales > Poaceae > Triticum > Triticum aestivum. The sequence continues at coordinate 87,139,835 of NC_057808.1, forward strand.
GGTGGGTTGTCCCATACAACCCACACCTCTTGCGCTACTTCAACTGTCACATCAATGTTGAGGCATGCGGCAGCATAAAAGCCGTTAAATACCTGTTCAAATACATATACAAGGGCCATGATCGAGCATCTATTGTTGTAAGTGAGGCTGACAAAAATGGAGACATAGATGAGATCAAACAGTATAGAGATGCTAGGTGGGTGACTCCTCCAGAAGCATTGTGGAGGATATATGGATTTGAATTGAGTAAGAACTCACCACCCGTGAAGCAGCTACAACTCCATTTGCCAAACATGCACATGGTGTCATTCCAAGCGGCCCAAAATATTGAACGAGTAGTTAACCATGAAGGTGTTGAGAAGTCAATGCTTACGGAGTATTTTGAGGCAAACAGGTTACATGAGGATGCTCGTTCTATCTTGTACAGGGACTTCCCCGAGTGGTACACCTGGCAGAAAAGTCGGAATAATAAATATTGGAGAAAAAGGGTACGAGATACCGGTGGACAAATTGGAAGAATTGTGTCCGCTCATCCTGCCGAGGGGGAACGCTATTACTTGCGGGTCCTCCTAAACCATGTCACTGGCGCCACCTCTTATGAGGACCTAAGGACAGTTAATGGTGAGATCCTACCAACCTTTCGTGAAGCTGCCGAGAGAAGGGGATTGATCGAAGGAGACAACACACTGGATGAGTCCCTCACTGAATCCACATTATATGAGATGCCATCATCTCTACGGTGGCTCTTTGCAACGATACTGGTTTTTTGTGAGCCAAGCGATGTGCGCGGACTCTGGGAGAAGCACCTGGATGCAATGTCAGAAGACTATCGTCGTAGCAATCCATCCAAAGTTGCAGTTGAGCAATTGGTTCTAATAGATATCAGGAATATGCTACAATCAATGGGCAAGGAGATAGAGTCATTCCCTCTTCCCAAAATCCAGGAAGAATATGACACTTCCATCGGTGTGACAAGGGAGATCTTCGAGGAATCCACCATAGAGCTCAATGTTGAGGACACATATCTATCAGATTCACTTAATTCAGATCAGAGGGCCGCATACGATGAAATTATGTCTGCTATTGATCGTGATGAGGGTGGTGTCTTCTTTGTGGATGGGCCTGGAGGCACTGGAAAGACTTTTTTGTACAGAGCACTGCTCGCAATGGTACGTGGGCAGAAAAAAAATGCTATAGCGACAACTACGTCCGGTGTTGCTGCTTCCATAATGCCAGGAGGGAGAACAGCTCATTCACGGTTCAAGATACCGTTAGGCACTGATGATGGTGGGTTTTGTAGCTTTACAAAACAGAGCGGGACTGCAAAGCTCCTACAGTCAGCTTCTCTCATTATTTGGGATGAGGCTTCCATGACAAAGAGGCAGGCAGTGGAGGCGTTGGACAACAGTATGCGCGACGTGATGAGCCGACCAGACCTGCCGTTCGGTGGAAAGACAGTTGTGTTCGGTGGAGATTTCAGACAGGTCCTCCCTGTTGTCCGTAAGGGGTCTAGGGCTCAGATAATTAATTCATCGCTGCGTAGGTCTTACCTTTGGGATTCCATGCATCACCTTAAGTTGGTACGCAATATGAGGGCACATAGTGACCCATGGTTTGCATAATATCTATTGCGCATTGGTGATGGTAAGGAGGAGACAAATCAAGATGGCGAGGTCCGCCTTCCAGACGAGATATGTGTGTCGTCAACTGGGAAGGACACTGACCTTGATACACTGATAGACAATACTTTTCCTAGCCTTGATGCTAACACGTCAGACCCAGACTACATCACCTCCAGAGCAATCTTATCGACAACGAATGATTGCGTGGATAGGATTAATTTGAAGATGATCAGTCGATTCCAAGGAGATGAGATGGTGTACCATAGTTTTGATTGTGCGGTTGACGACCCTCATAACTACTATCCTCCTGAATTCCTTAACACATTGACCCCTAATGGGCTGCCCCCGCATGTGTTGAAGCTCAAGATTAACTGCCCTGTCATATTGCTCAGGAACATTGACCCCGCGAACGGACTTTGCAATGGCACGAGGCTGGTGGTTCGAGGATTCCAAAGGAATGTCATCGATGCAGAAATTGTCCTTGGCCAACATGCTGGAAAAAGGATCTTCTTGCCAAGGATTCCCCTTTGCCCCTCTGATGATGAGATGTTTCCTTTTCAGTTCAAGAGGAAGCAATTTCCAATAAGGCTCAGCTTCGCCATGACGGTTAACAAGGCACAGGGGCAAACTATCCCGAATGTCGGTATTTACTTGCCCGAGCCAGTGTTCTCTCACGGGCAGTTGTATGTTGCACTATCTAGATCCACCGCTAGAAAGAATGTCAAGATTCTTGCCGTCCCTGATGCTGGTAATAAGAAAAGAAACTCAAATGACAGCAAAAAGAAGAGTTCAACTTGCAGCAAAAACGAGAGCTGCGATTATCTTGTTGGTACGTACACGAAGAACATTGTCTATAAAGAGATCCTTACATCATAGGTGAGAAATTTGGCAGTTATATTTCCACTCTATCATTTTATTACGTATGGCAATATTTTTATTTCACAATAAAATTAGATAATGAAATAGTTTTTAATTTATCTGAGATTTATTTTGTGCAGGTCACCTCTGTCCTGGAGTCATTTGTGTTAATAACTTGCATCTTGTTATCATGTGTTACTGAGAGAAACCGGACCAGTGTACCTAAGTATAAATTGTTGAGTGCATGAATACCAGAGCTGAAGTGAAAATTATGCTTGTCTTTTGATATGTTTTATCTTGAGTAGAGGAAGATGGTTCATGTCCAAGCAAATCACCTACCTGCAAGCTTCTTGACATCTCACTAATTCGATATTTTATTTCGCTTCACTCTTTTCTGATATGTAAAATCATGCATAATATTTTCAATGTAGTTGATGTATATACTTTCCAAGGTAGCTTGCTGAAATGATGATGAAGTATTTGTACATTGTATTTGAGGCCTAGATGCGACTTGTAAATTAGGGCTATAATTTTTGAAATATGCTTTACATTACAAATTATTATGTGCATTAGGTTTTTTGAAAATTCGAAAATGTAAGGTGTATATGGCTTTAACTTTTTTTTAGTAGAAAAAAAATGTGCGCTTCATTCAACCAAAGATAATGTTCTTACTATTAGCTTTACATTTATTTTTTTAAAGAGGGACGGCCTCTCTGAATTTCATTTAACTGGAACCATAATATGTTATCAGCTCATAGACTATGTAGAATAAAATGAGGGCTATGATCCAGCCAACGTGCTTCTGCGCCACTCACGCACAGTCATGAGTATCAACGTTTGCTCTCCTGGTAGCAAAACGAATATCATCAGAAGACTTAAAAAATGCACTGCTTTGTGTTTCCATCTTATCCGCCATAGACTAGCCAAATTTGTCGCTGGATGGGATGTTTCCACTCAGAGTAAGAGTATACGAGACAATAAAACGGAGCGATATCTCTGGCGATTTTCTTGCTCCCTATCGGTAAACAAATCAGATGGAAGCAATCATGTTTATGTAGGGAAGATAATCGCGGAGATTGCCCTATGTAGGGAAGATAATCGCCGAGATTGCAGGGCAGTTAAGGCCGCGCGTCACATGCAGGAAGAAATTCCCAAGTTCAGCGGAAGGGAAGTATAAATAATAAAGCAAGGCTGCTCGCACTACCCCATTGACGCCCTGCATAGGTCTCTTTCTTCTCTCTCTGGCCGATCCTTTGTGGGCACGTTCATCAGTCGTGGAAGAGAACCTGTATACGTTGGGGAAACGACGGCAGCCGGGACGGGCTCACCGGTGTAAAGCACTTCAAGGCCGTCCTCTCGGTGACGCTGCGCTACGGCCGCCGTTGCCTCTGCGCTCCACTCGCCATGTCCGTCGCACCCGCCGAGGTGAGCTCCTTGCATTCACGTATTAGCAACAAGCGGATCAGCTTCCACAGGCGCTATACAAACAACCACCACATTTTTTATTCAATTAAGCTTTACTTATGTCTATGTTGTTTCAGATGGATCTGAATGAGATAAAAGAAAATGCATGTGCTATTAATTTTACTGAAAGGAAGGAATACATCATGTCCTTCCCTAGCAAAACCAAGTTAGTGAATATCCATGACACAACCTTGACACGTCGAGATTTGGAATGTCTTTTAGAAGATGAGATATGGGTGGAGAGCGAGGTCAGCTAAAATATATTCCGATGATCATACTTACACACTTCAAGAATGTCTAATTTATTTGTTACTTTTTCTACTATAGGTCATAAATGCATATATTTACTGTCTAAGAGTCCAGGATAAATTTTGTACAGCGGGTGCACGTGTATTCTTGGAAACTACATATGATTCAGGAATACTTAAGCGAGATGGTGAAATTCCTATAAGCCTTGAGAGTCATCACCACATCGTTGAAAAGGTGCTTAAGTATCTACAACATGACATGGTTAGACTAATTTTCCTACCTATGGTTCTATCATTTGTTATCAATTTGTTTACCTAGCCGGGGCAACGACTTGTATATTATGTGTCAGTTGTTCATTCCAATCAATATGAACCAAACGCATTGGTATCTATCTGTTGTCAATATCGAACAACGCGAGATACAAGTACTCGATTCTTTTGGTTCTCGAATGAGCCGAGCTGATCTACAACTTACGGTATGATTTTACTATATCTGTACTTGGAATTCATGCATTTAGTTTCACCTATATTATCATACTCTTTTTTCTATTTAACAGCTTCAGGGGCTTGAGGCGCATTTAAAGATTGCTTCTAAGATGAATGGGTTTAACCTAGGTACTTGGCCAGATATTGATGTAACTAGATGGACTATAAAAGGGTATATTCAAGATCGAATTCAATCTGATGGGTATGTTTGAAATCATCACATGAGAAAATGCGAAATGAGAGCAGCAGTAACAATTATTGATTATTATTCAACAATTCCTTATGTTTGCTTATTACTAATGTGCCCAATATTTTTAACCAATAGATCATCTTGCGGCTTGTTCATGCTACAATTCATTGAATACTGGACAGGACACAAACTGTCACATCCTGTTACACAGGTAATTCGTGAAGGACGACAAAAGTGTATTGCATATCTAATTCAATGTTGTAATATATTGATTCTAATTACTTTTTTTGCAGGAAGATGTCAAACCCTTCAGGCAAAAAGTAGCAATCATTCTCCATGAATCAGATCTGAACGATATAAAAGGAACTCCTGAGTACCATAATCCAGCAGACGATATAATAGATACTGACGGTGTTGAAATATTGGACCCGCCACCTGCCGTGGTTGTTCTGAGAATGCCACTTAATAAAAATGAGCTACTTTTCAAACTTCGAGGTCATATCATGTCCATTCATAATGCAGATTCCCGAGAGTAAGTCAACTTTCAAAATAACAATATCTGCATTTATGTATATTATTTTTTCACTATATCGTTGATGCTATGGTTTATTTGATAGGAAAGAATGGATCCGTAGCTCCAAGCCCTACCCACTAAGTATAAGTCTTAGACAACTACAAGACTTACTAAAGAATACACGGGCTATTGATGTCGACATTTTTAACATGGTTGTTCGAGTAAATGCTACAGACGACATTCAATGGGCTAAAGACACTCAGTATCACTATATGGATCTCAGATTTTCTGTAAGTTATTAAAATCTAATAATACTTATTTTTTACGGCGACGAGCACATATAATTGCAACCATAAACGCATAGAATTTTAATAATCCTTTACTTTCCTCTCAGATGAAACTAAATGACTCTACACAAGATCCAAAACTCCGTTTACCATTTGATGCCCAACGCTACATTATTGCAAAACTATTTCATTGTTGGCCTGATATGTGCTTTGACGTCTCGGTGTGCAAGTTGGTAATCATACTTCCCATCTCTGTGTGTGCTTTTCACCCCCCATATTTTATTTCTAAAGCCTACTTCACACAGATTTTGTTGTCGTTTTGTACAACCGGTCGCTTCATCCTCTTCTTGTTCGACCTATTGGATAGAACAATCACTATACTCGACCCTCTTCCCCTATTGGATGCATGGAAAAAAGAATCCTTCACAGAAGGACATATTTAAGATTCAATGTATTTCATTCCATCTAAACATAGCATTACAAGATGCAATTCCTGGCTGGAATGATGATGTTTTTAGATGGCGTCGCATCATACCAATTGGAGTTCCAAAAAACCCAAACAGGTTATAACCTTAACATTCCAATTATTTGACCATATTTTCATCTATCATATTGCTAATAACATTTACTCCTATGCAGCAATATGTCTGGGTTTTTAGTTTTAAAGATTATGCGCACGTGGCATGATCATGAACATGGATTACCAGTTGTCCCGGTGAGTACTCTACATTCACCATTCATGTGTCCTTTTAGATGTGAGCCTTGCATGACAGCATAATTCACGTGCAGGACGATTATGACCTACGGAATCAGGTGTTGGTACACTTGCTGTCGTACAAGGACAATGAATGCGTAGAAAATATTCCACAAGTCGTGCGTGATTTGGTGAAGAGAATTGGGATAAACTTTTTTTAGTCGGAGAATCATATGTGTTATTTTATGACAACAGCGATGATCAATTAAGGCGCTTGAGGATATTGGTTATTATAAGGTTTCAGTAAGATGCATTGCTGGAGCAAAATGTAAGTTTAATTACCAAAAGCATACCGTGTGATGTTGCAAGTTACTGAAATCCTAGACAGATCTTGAGAAACCAAGAATGACATTACCACCTGTTCCTCCATCGACACCTGCAATATTTTGGTAATTATAATGAAATTCTGGGTGCATCAAAACTAGACTAAGTAGCAGAAAATAACTTCGGCTATTAGAAACATTTTGACATTGTGCACATGGCACAGTATAAATCTACGATGATTTTTCATAGCATCCGGAGCTAAATGAAAGACTGCAGGCACAAACATATATGAACGCCTGAAGACTGATGTCTGAGATCCACAAATATAGACACATGTACATGCATGACTCACCAATATTAATAAGTCCTAGACCAATTCTTCTCTGACTATGATTTTCCTTGCAATTTACGCAAGATCAGGCTACTACTTATCACGAGATGTAAGCAACTAAACAAAATAAGGCTACTACTTAGTAAATGGGGAATTTGGCGGAAGATGTTAGTTTACCTGTGTGCCGTTTGTGATGTGGTTGGCCTCAACAAAATTCTGTCCGGCAACCCGGCAGGCAGGGGGTCAACGAAGGGGTGTTGGAGCCTTGGAGGAGTGGAGACGCAGGGCAGTTGGCCGGCAACATAACGGCGCGGCCGCACAGGCAGTCGTCGCCGATCGCTAGGGGGAGGGAGCAGGGCAGGGGGTGGCCCCTGGCTGCGCGATGCAAGAACCGCGAGGGCGAGATGACAACTTAAGCCGACGCCAGATCCCGGCGGGCGGCGGCTGCTCCTCGGAGGGCAGGTCGCTATGGTGGCCGGTGGTGCCCCCCTCCCTCTCCCTGGTCAGCGGCTGAGATGGGGAGAGGCCGAGAGGATGTTGTGCGCTGCTTTTTTTTGAGGGATTGTTTTGTTTAGGGATTTTGAGGGATTGTTGTGCGCTGCTGGAAACGGGGAAAGGAAGATACATATGTATTAATCACTTCCGCCTTACACTATCTTAAGATGCGCCAAACTCTGAACATATATGCTCACAAAAGAAAACCAAATGCCATGTAAGAATTGGCCGGATGTGAATGATGTTTCACATAACTGATGTTTTCCCGTTGCAATGCACGGGCATTTAACTAGTAGTACTAAAAATAATATTACATGTTATCAATTAAATAGGCCGTGGTAATATAAAAACATTATGTGAACAAAGGGAGGTACAACAAACATTGTTGTTCTACGTATGTTGCCTATTGACGTGCGGCTTGAAGGCCCTGGTCGCATGTTCGATCCTCGTCCTTTATTTTTTTAATTTGTATATGGGTCCAAATTTGTTTCATGACATATGGGCCCCTCGGTGTGTAGTTTGTAGCACTTTAATTTGTGGGTCCAAATTTTGTTCCATTCCAAGTGGACTATCGGTGTGTAGTTTTGTAGCTTATTTATAATAATTAAAGAGAACAACAGAGTTTTTTGCAATAATACCATGGTACGACGTTGAAGGCGAGAAAGTACGTGTGAGAGAGCGATGACCGAGCCAGAGGGAAATCAACTAGGGGAGTTCCGAATGCTACGAAAATATAATCTAAACCGACCGGAATAAATGCCTACACAAATTAATCCAAGGTTGGAGTGCCCCTCGCAATGTAAATAGCTCCGGCTTTGCGAGGGATGGAGAGGTAGCTTCAATGTGTGGAAGATATGACGTGAGAAAGCGAGGTCAATCGAGAGACATATAGATAGAGAGACAAAGTGAGTGTGGTCCGACATTCATTGAACAAATATATATTCTCTGGAGAGATATTGTCCGATTGAGCTTTTGACAAGGGTGAGGGCTGTAAGATAGAGCTTGAGAGATGATCCAGTCACAGACGTGTAGATATCTTTTGTGCGTGGGAGGAAGCAAGGTCAATCGATCACATAGGGTCGTCGTGCGATCGAAAGAGTGAGACGGGTTGGAGAGAGTGATCTAGATAGACAATGTGCGTGAGAGAGTATACAATGTGAATAAGTCGAATTGGGCTCAAACATGGTGATATAATTTTTTTGTCCGAGAAAGTGCGAGGTCAATTGAGACATACAGAGAGAGAGAGAAAGAGAGAGAGAGAGAGAGAGAGCGTGGCCCGCCATGAGGTCGAAAGAGTGGGGGCGGCTTCGATGGACTGACCTAGATAGACAATCTGTGTGAGAGAGTATAGAGTGTGTCGATCGAGGCCCGAACAGGGAGATATATCATTTGTGTGTGAAAGAAAACGAGGTTAAGCGAGACTCAAATAAAGAGAGCGAGATTGAGCGAGTGTGGCCCACCGTGCGGAAGAAAGAGTGAGACGGTCTCGAGGGAGTGACCTAGATAGACAACGTGCGTGCGTGCGCACAAGAGGTTGGGGGGCTAGATAGGCAATGCATGTATTTAGCGCAAGAGGGTGAGAGGGAGAGGGAGAGGGAGAGCTCGGCATGGGGTGCAATGGCGGGTGTGTGAGGTAAATACATTTTGTAACAGAGTGGAAAAAGGGGTTGTGTAGTTGAGAGAGTTAGAGATCGAAACATGGAGAGAAAGAATGGATGTGTGTTGGAAACCGATAGCTTCCTAAGGTGGTTAGGAGAGGAAGATTGACCGATACAGGAAGTATGTAGTGTGTGTGCGGGGGGGGCTAAAAACAACATTTGAATGTAGATAGTACGAGACTTAATATCGATGTTTCAATTCGGTGTACATTGTAAGATTTGAACTGAGGACCATGCATATGGGTAATTATTTCGTATTTGTGCCATACTAGGTTTCGAAAAGTTGACATTGACTCGATTTGTTGTGCTATTTTGTAGGTCATATCTTTGAATCCATCCAAAAGTTTTCTCACTGCCATGGTGTTCATCATATACATATGAATTTGTATTAAAAAAGTAGCGTGGATACAGTGAATGCAAAATCCACGTTAGAATTGGAGATCGCTATGTGACACACACTCTAATTCAAATAACTAATTATGTGACACACACTCTAATCCACGTTACCGTGGATACCGTCTCGATTTTTTTCAAATAACTCCTCATTAATTAATTTATAGTATCTCGTTTCGAATGACTAATTATTGCAAGGAAAACACGGGCATGGTAATACATACAGATTCGTTTGCAAATGAAAGAAGATTCGTTTGCATTCTCAAATGTAGGCGCACCAGGTAGACCAGGGTCGTGTCGTGGTGGTCGCGTGTGTCGGACGGACGCGTAGCACCCAGCCACCCACCCCCCTCCCTCCCTCCCCCCTCCCCCCCCCAAAAGGACGACGACAAAATAAGTTCGCGCTTCCACGTTTCGGATTGATATATCTGGCGGCCCCAATTCTAGCCCTGCGAAATCTCCCTTCTCCACCGTCCCCTTCCATGCCTAGATTGCTCAAATCCCTAATTCGCCGCCAACCCAAGCAAAGTTTGAATCACCCCTCGTCTCGTCTCTTTCCCCACCTCTGTGCCGGACGACGACGACGAAGACGACGGTCGCGCTTCACCACCGCACCGGAGCTACCTCATCTACGCCCTCGTCCACCGCACCGGGTGGTCCACCGACAACGTCGGCCGCCGCAACCGACGTGCCTCACAGACACCGACTTCCACCGCATCAGGTGCGCTTCACCAACGCCATCTCCCAGCTCACCGGGGATACTTCACCGAGCACATCGTCGCGCCTCCGCCCCCCGAGGCCGCTGGGGCTTCACCAACGGTCTCGTCCACCGCATCGTAGCGCTCTGCTGCCACTCAAGATCTGCATCCGTGCGTGGCCAGCCAACGCCAGCGCATCACCCTCAACGGCTCTGAAGTGACCCGCACTCTAGCTAGGCGAGCATGCCCAAACGCCGGCCCGAACTAGGTATCCACACATCACTCCCTTGTGCACTGTTCCAACGATGTTTGGATATCCTTTCACTGGTCTCTTAGCTTACACGCCTATCCAACTCTGACTTTAACTCTTATTTCTTCTGGAGATATCATCTGAAACAAGCAAATCCATTTTTTAGTGAAGCATGACGGCGCTACGGGATCTGGTACACATCCTGCACACCCGTATAACCTTGTAAGTATCTGTGCTCCGGTACAACAGCAAGGTCGATTCCTCTTATTTGATCAGCCATTCGCCGTGTCAAAAATGCAGAGGGGGTGCAAGGAGCACAAGGCCTGCACATCCAAGCAAGTGGTAACATGGACTTGTACATGGAACATCCCAAGCGCAAGCAGAGCTGCAGTGAGCTTGTACAACGAGCTAGCGTAAGTCCCTGCATTTCATTTAATTCGTACTGGCATTCATGTATGATTTGTGTGCAGTGGCGGATCCAGGAATTCAAGTTACCAGGGGCGAACATTTAACTTAAAAAATACGAAGGCACTTGCACTCCGGAAATCAACATAACTTGAGAAATGTGAAGCTACATGCACTTTGAAAACCAGCTAATGATCCAAAGTAGTTCAGATTATAAACACTAAATGATGCAAGCACCAAAAAACATAAAATGCAACATGGTGTACAAGGACTACAAACATGGTTTGTACCTGCTTGAATTATTCGTTCTCTGGCTGAAAATATCGAAGTGTAATTGCACCTATAACCAGTGCGCAAACTGCATATCAATATATCTATCCTGCACAAGTATGCCAATAGTTTCAAACAACAGATTAGAAAAGTATTTATGCTATGTTGTCATGATACGGGGACTTTCTGGTAGATGGACTCGACGTTTCCTCAAGGCATGAAAATGCACTATAATTTTCTTGTCATCAATGCCTGCAAATCTCTATGTCTCTCTCAACATAGCAGATCATCATTAGACACTAAATCCTTCAATGGGAGCTTGCAAAATGCTTTCATTAGATGCCTCATTAGACACTATATGTTCATCACCAGGAGCATGTAAAATGTTTGCATCAAATCCTTCATTAGCAGTCTGTTCATTAGACACTTCAGGCTCAGGAACAACATGAGCTTGGATGTTTGCACCGGAAACTTGATTAGATACATCAGATTCAGTCCGTTCAGTATTGATTGGGGGAGTTATAAAATAAGTAGAAATTGGTTTCATTTTCTCATAGATTCCCTACATACAAGCAGTTTTACAACACCGTCAGGTTTAACTATTGGCTAGAAATTGAAGAGTTGAATTAGATATAATCAAGGATGTGATGTACCTGCTCGTTGCGCATGCTACTCTTGCAAGCTGCGACTGTCCGTTTGCGCAAGCTCGATGCCATGCCCGTGCTGCCACCGCTGCCTCCCACGCAGGCTACACCCAGGGTTGGATCTTCATCTTCTTGTCCTTCCGTTCGCTTGAAGCCCGGCGACCGCCCTCCAACGAGGGCGCGAGGAAGTGTTGTGTCAGTCTGTCCAGCGGCGGCTAGGTTAGGAGCAAACCAGACTGGAGGCTGGAGCGGATGAATTGGGATTTTTCCTGTTGTCGATCGATATGGGAGGTGCTCGTTTGGGCCGCGAGCCTGCTATAGGGCCTGCCTTGCACTTATGTTATTGGCCTATCCAAATTGAAACATTTTTCTTCATTTTTTACATTGCCTGCTCGTGCATTGCGACGAACAAAACTAGCCTGGGCCAACCTGGACGACTCAAACTAGGTGCACACTTTTGAGCCACCCGAGGCGGCCGCCCATACTAGCCCCTATGGTGGCGTCGCCCCTTTTTGCGTGTATGATAGGGGTAGTGAAAAATATTCCAGTGGCGCTTTTGATTTACCCACAGAATGGTTGAATTGCTTGTTTCTATGAACTGAGTTCGCCAATAATGTAAAGGATGACAGTCTTTTCATCCTATTGTAGATTGCTTAGATCTCGATATGCCAAAAGTAATCGCATGAAATATACAGTAAAAGCCAGTGTGATGTGTGTGGCTACAACTAGTCTGACTACACGTCCTCATATAACATATCAAGGACGCACCATCTTACCAGATTAACCATTCGACTTACCAATGCAGTGTGGGAAGAAAGAAGTATTGGGACTGCGTATCCAAGAAATTGATGCCATGGACTCCTTCGTACAACCTTGTAAGCGAAAAAGAAGTTGTAGTGTGCCTGTACAAAGAACTAGCATAAGTTCAGTTACGTGCTTCTCGGAATTTTAGTTAGCCACTTATTGCAAAATTATTCAATTACATTGCTTGGCTTAATTTAGTTTGCTACTGATTACATAATGCCACAGCCTGTTAATCCTATTATAGGCTGCACCTATCTATGTGTTTGATACTTACTGTTAAGAATTACCTATTTGCCTGAACTTAAATAGCTACTTGTTTGTTCAACTGCTTTGTTGCTGCAACAACGGGTTACAATGATGTTAATAACTACTTTTCAGCATCGAATTGAAACTCTTTAATTCCTTGTTTGTTTAACTGGTTTGCTATTATAACTCCCAGTTGAGATGTTTTGCTAACTTCAACTTTTCTGAATCCAATTGAAACTTTAATGGCAAAATAGGTTAGCCCAAGATCAAAGACCGAGGCCCCATGGACGTTGTATCATCCCACAGTAGTGGCACCGGCCCAATCGTGCATTATGAATTGCCAACTGCTGATGCTCTAGAGGCCAAACTAGTAGTAGAAAGAGATTCTGCTTCTGCACTTAGAGATGAAGTTGACATGTTGAGGAAGCAAACAACACAATCAGTAGCAGTACACAAGACAACCATTAAATATTTGGTGGATTTCAAAACGAAGCAAGCTGAGACTGACCACATTGTTAAGGTCCTGAAGGAAAAAAGGAAATTAAATTCCCACTTGGTAAATCATAGGTGAAATGTTCTTTCCATCGTTGAATAACCTTTGTGTTGTTTGTTCATGTAATCAATCAAACCATTTGTTTTAGAGATCATGTAATAATTGTTTTTTGTTTTTTTGTTTTTTGGTTTGTAATTTTATTTGAGCACAAGTCTGTATTAATTGATAAGACTCGGAGACATTTCATTTTGATTGCTGTGCCAGACCTACAAATATGCCAATCAGGCTGAATGTGCATTCAGCAATAATAGTAGTATAGATGGACCATAAGTGGCACGCATCGGAAAGGGCTAAGATGCTGTAGTAGCTTGGCTAAAAAAAGGATGCTGTTGTAGCAAAGAAAAGTATAGCGGCCTTGCTTATGTATGTTAGTTGATATTATTGATCCATATACTCTATAAGTGTTTATATGTCCGTTAGTTCTGTACATTCTTGGTTGATTCACTGGGTATTTGAATCTTGATACATCGCTTGTGTACATATATAAATGGGAGTACACATTATGCTGCGTGTGACATTTGAGTTGGACATGAAGTGTTCCAAATATTCAAATTCACCTTAAACTGGATTCTAGCTTCTGAATTTGAGTATCGGCATTTGTAAACCATATTCATATATGACAGTGGAATACATCTTTGTCGTCCTTTTGAAGATATATAAAAACACATAGAATGATTTAAAGATTCGTATAGGAATACAAAATGGATTCGAATTTAGTTGCCAGGGTAAACGTGGATGCTTATTGTCCCAAAATTCGAAAGAAGCGGCAAAATGTCCACTCCCACGTTGGCTGCCCAAAGCCGAGTGTTTGGGAGATGGAAATTACTGTCTACCCATTACACGGACAATCCATCGGCCCGATTTCCACGGCTCTAAATAGGGGTAGGATAGTAACTTCAATAAGACGTGACACGACCGCCTCTGAGCCCATTCCAACACGGTGGGCACCAAACATGGGCGGCAAAACACATTTGATTCAAGCTCGTCCGAAAGACCTCTGTTTCTCCCTCCATTTCCCCATTCATACACGGTGGGCGGCAAAACAAACTCGACTCGGCCGAAATCGATGTAGGCAAATATTTTCAATAGGGGCAGGTTTGTAACTTCACTCAGACGTGACACAACCGCCCTACCTGCCAGCCCCGTTCATACACCGTGGGCGCCAACCACCCTCTCCTTGCCCGAAATCGCTCTGGGCAAATATTGGCGAGATGCGAGATTACCGTCGTATCCCCAACCGACGAGACGTCCAAATTTTAAATGGGGGCTAAGTTCGTAACTTTCCCATATTTCAGACAGGCGCGTCCCAAAAACATGGTTCCCCGTACCTCTCCCTCCATTTTCCCATTCATACACCGTCCGCGCTAGAACACCATCCCCACACCAGCCTCCGTCCGCCACCCCATCCATCACCGCCGTCCTCCACCACATCCATCGCCATCATCCTCCACCACATCCATTGCCACCGTCCTCCACCATGCCGGAGCGCCTACCAAGACCGCGTTGTCCACTGCTAGAGATGGACGTTTCTCATCCACGGCGACGAACCAAGAGCCTTGCATCACATCCTCCTGCTTCATCGGCGCTGTCGTCCTCTTTGCCGGGGCCGCTCACACGACCTTCTCTTCCACCGCAACGGGATTTATCCCCCGATGCACCCGTCTACCATCGCAGATCTGCTTCAACGCCACCGACAGCCATCGCACCCCCGATGCCAACACGGCGCCGCAAGAGAGGTGGTACTTCATATCTCCTCAACTTTTTGATCTCAACCAGAAAATAGATCTTAACTTAGTTACTCTACTTTCTTTTCAGCTCTTAGAATTTAGTTCTTAGTTCGAAGCAAAAAATGGTTGCTAAATATCATTTCTCCGGTTTCCCCCTTTTATGATCACTATACGATCAGAATACGTGCTTCGTGTCATAATAGCACTGCTCGACCCATCAAGCTAAACAAGCTTAGTTGTTCAAATACGAATCTGATATTATTAAAATAGATTCGTTTAATTGGTCAGCTAAATGTTCCTAAATTAGTTTCGAAAATGCATGTTCGCCGCTCGGGTGTGTATCTCTACAGGGTGCCCACAGTGGGCCGGCGCACCCTGGGATTTCGGGTCGTCCTAGGCCCCGATTCCCCTCTGTTCTGCTGCGCGCTTCCGATCTCTACTCGCCCCCAGCCGCCTGCCTTGCCGGCGACTTGCCGTCCCCGGACGGCATGACTCTAGGAGGAGACGCCGGACTAACAGGAGGTCAGGAGCCACTCGCCCAACAGCGTCACTGCTGCCCGGGCGCGCCGCCGTGCCTACCTTCCCAGTCTGTTCAGGGCTCAGGCGTGCAGCACCCACTAAGCCAACCCGATTTATCCTGAGATAAGTCCTCAACACTCAACATCCACTCCTCATCACCCATTTTCTAATTGATTCATTACTCATTAGGCAGGACTGTCATTAGGGTTTGCTGTGTGCTCAGTGCTACCTACACTTAATGGTTTAGATGTATTTCGGTAATCTTTAGTACCTGTAAAGTTCACAGGGTTTTCAAAATTCTGGCCCTAGGAACAGACACTAGTCATTTTGGATTGTTGGTTGTAGTGACATTGACCCAGATTACTACTGCAAGCCAGGTTTGTTGAAAATTTTACTTGTCTTTCTTACTCATTCGATATAATATCCAATTATTCATGTCGATTAGTTGCAAACAATAAGTGCTAGACAAACTTCTTGATTTAGATTTTGGACGGTCTCTTACTGCAGTTGCAATTCTGCATACTTGTCCTAGTGAGCTCACAAGTAAATGATTGATTCACTACATCTATGCTTGCCTTTTCATATTTGCTGTCAATATTCTTTTAGGGTGGACCACCCTGTTTCTAAATACTGCAACCGTAGACATGAGTGAATAGTATTTCTCTATGTGATCTCTTCCATCATGTGTGGGCAACGAACACTGCATTTTATAGAAAGAAGTCATTTCCGGCTTCTACATAGGCTTCGATCTTTTACATGGAATACAATCTGCCTACTTGCTTTGTGTCGCACTACCAACACTCCACCCTTGAAGCTAAACATTATGCCACTCGTAATTCCTTAGTTTATTTGTTCAAATACGAATTTCATATGGTTCTAATGTTCCTACTTCAGTTTTGAAATGTGTGTCTGCCTGTTATAGAGACATAAGGGGTTTGTATTTCTATGTGTGGTCTGGTCAGCACAGTTGGGGGGTGAACTTTCCATATGCAGGGGTTTATAGGGAGACACTCTTCAAGTTGAATCCGCAATGCATTCCATAGATAATCTGACTACTTTTTATGTTTTCATGAATCTCAGATTCTGAACAGCATCATAATGATTATGAGCTTGCGCGCATGAAAAGAATAAAGCAGAACAATGCCATGACTGTCAAACTTGGCATTAAGGGACTGAAATCAAGTCTGGATGCAATGCAATGCAAACGCTATCCACCTACAGATTCATGCTCAGAATATGATCCTAACAGTGATTCTGAGCTAGAGGGAGACCTAAGTCAATGTAGCTCCCTAGTGGAGGAGTCAGAGGAAGATGCCCTATCTTATTCACCCATCAAGGTGCTTGCTCTAACTTTCCAAGGTTATATTTGTCGCACATATCTTGCAACTGATGCTTTGCATTGCTTCTACTTTGTTGAACTGCCATTAGCTTAGTTTACACATCGTCTATGTGAATACGCCCTGCCTATCCATTTTTAGTACATATTCCATCTGTCATCATACCATATTTATCCATTCAAATGTTGTTCTTGTGTATCAGATGTTCAAAAGGAAGAGGGCGATTGCTGATCGTGGAAGAGCACAAGCAAAGTATTTGGAAAAGGTAGTGGCACCTGATAAATCAAATAGCCCATTAGGTGTAGTTGCAATATCACCTGACCCACAAAACACCCCAACTCTAGCAGACTCTAGCCCTACTACACTGGTCATTTCTGATGCCCCAACTCAGCACACCCAAACTGCAACAAACATTATGATTATGCCAGTTGACATAGCACCAGCTCTATGACGCAAAACCCCCATTCTAGCAAAGAGTACACCAAATCCAGTTGCCAAATCCCTTTTTGAACCAGAGAGAGCCCCAATTGCAGCAAATAGGACCAATGTTCCATTTCTTTCCAGTTTAGAAGACAAAGCTTATATTGTTGTCAGGAAATTTGTGCGCATCTTTCCTTCATGGAAAGATTATACCGCAGACACAGAACAATTTCCAGTCTTCCTCCGCAACTTACGCGTAAGTAATGTACTAATGTTATTCATGGTCATTACTGCATATGTTTCTGCTGACAGAAGACACAAGATTTCATTCTTTTAAATGGGCGAGGACCAAACTGGATTGTGAAGACAAGCAAGGGTTGGTTGCGCTTTTCAAGCACTCGTTGATGAAGTATCGTTCCTACCTGAGGCAAGCGCACTTCGATGGCAAGCCTCTAAACAAAATTTCTGTAAAGTCTCCGGTGCAACGTTTATCCGACGGTGACTGGAATAATCTTGTTACACATTGGTCTCGGCTGTAGCGTAAGGTACTATCTATGATATCACATCACAATTTGAACTACATTTCTGCATTTGCCTTAACGTCTCACTTGTACGAAAACTGTTAGCAGAAGAACATTCATTCTCAAGGGACCACAGAATCTCGCAACTGTACTGCACACTGCATTGCTCTTGTGAGTACCTCTTGCCCTGTATGACCATACTTACTTTCATAGCTGTTTGAGTATGTAGCATCACTGCACATGTTAGCCTCGTTATCGTCCATTTGGTGGACATTATAAGATCCGTATGGACTCTTACATAAATTTAGAATCAACCCAATGCTTTTGAAGAGGTTTAGCTCTATAGTCCTCTTGTAAGGACTGAACGTCATCTATCACTGTACTTATCCCATAATATAAGAACGTTTTGTACAATACACCAGTGTTCGAGCACTCTTGTATTATGGGAAGAGGGATTGGTTCATTTTGTAGCATTCTGCATCTTATCTCCCTCGCCCACCATTTACTAAAAAAGATTAGATCTATATTTAATCTTACCAAAAAGTAGAATACACAGACAATGCCAGTGCAGAAGTGTAGCCCATTGCTCTTGTCAATACATTTTGTCCTGTAATGCTTGTACTTCCAGGGATTGGTAGTTGATTATGTAGCATCAATATGCATCTTATCTTCATTATCCTCTATCCCTTCCAGTATTATCATATCTATAATTACTCTCTACAAAATGTAGAGTACGGGCAATGCTTATGAAGAAGATTCTGTGCTGAAATTCTTGAGTTATCCTTCCCTTGACATGGAGAAGGGCATTATAAAGCCGGTGTTAACTGTTATTGTAAGTCAGTCCTTCTAAAGCCTTTATCCTCAACTGTTGTTTAATTTGCTCATACTCCCTATCGTTTACTGCTGTTTAGTTTGTTGTTTCTACCAAAATGCATGTTCGCAAGAACCGTAAGTTCTAATTTTTACTTGTAAAACCAAATTCCTTATTCATACCATGCACATTACTCAATACTCCCTATATGTATGCTTGTTTTTGTGGATCTATAATCCAGTGTGTGGTGAAGCAGCCCACGTTTGCACCTTGTCATCTACTGTTTTATCTTACTGATGTGGCTGATGATATGAACAACATGCCATGCGCATTAACCAAAATAGATACAATGATTTTCTTTGCCCTTCATATATGCTTGTTATGTTGACATGGTAATCCAGTAGTGTGGTGAAGCTCCCCGCATTATGAACAATGCCAAATTATGCTATTGATATTTTGAACTTACTCTTTATTTTCTAATTTGAAATTGGATGGAATTGATAGCACCGTTATCATCTTTGTTTATACACGTGCAAAACCTGTCATCTCTCTGCTTTGTTTCAGGGTGATATGCCTGATGGCATGCACAAGTATGCTGAAGGCTGTGAGACAAACCCAACATATATTGCAGCAAAGAAGGCAAAACATCTTGAAGATAGCGAGACAACCCCAAAGTCTTATCTTGATGCAGTGTTCAAGTTACTTGAGACTAGCAGTCAGACAAGCTCACAGAATTCGTTGTCTGAATCAGTTCGACTTCTTCAGTCCCAAGTTCTAGCAGAAAGGCATTCTGCAACTCAACTTTGACTTGAAGTCCTATCTCTAAGAAAGATTGCAGAGAACACCAATGAGAACCTCATCGCTAAACAGCTACAGCTGGAAGCTATGACCAACATGCTAGGACGGTCTCACAACCTTGCTCAGTAGCTTGCGCAGCAGTTCCCGCGCAAGGCTAACCTTTCTTGAACTGTCTTGGAAGTGGTCTTGGTTCAGTATTATTTTGTTACGCTGCAATGGTGCCCAGTTTTTGCAATCTGCTTCTTTGTTGTGCTTTATGATCACTGGTGGCGAACTTCGATGCCCAGTGGATGTAATATACCATAAATCCTTTATTGTATAGTGTAGGTTTATTCTTAGTTACTATGCCGTAATTTCTTTATTGTATAGAGTAGGTTTGTTCTTAATTCCTACTAGTTACTGCCATCATTCGCTATCTGAAAAAAATCAGATGTAGTCGACCGGGCCGAAACATTCGCCTCTAACGGGCCTAGTGTTTAACGAGCCACAATTGGGCCGGCCTGCATCTTTCTTGAGCCCTAATGATTGGGTCCTTCACACTTTGCGTGAAGCCCACAACTTACACCGGCCTATATTTTAGTTGGGCCTTTTGTGGACCCAGCTTTTAGTTTGGCCCGGGTAGCGTTGGGCCATTAACAGGCTGAATATTGTACTGGCCTGTTACGGCCGAGATGAAACCATGGGCCTTTAGCAGGTTGAAATGCATATTGGGCCTCAATTTTCACTAGTCATCGACAGGCCTTCAGCAGGCTGAAATGTAGACCGGGCCTTTTTGGGCCCAGTTATATCACGGGCAGTTACCAGGCTGAAACATATCTCGGGCCTTAGTTGGCCCACTGATATCATGGGCCTTTAAGAGGCCGAAAGCTTAGTACAAACATCAACAGGCCGAATTATGCGACAGGCCTTTAACAGGCCCAAAGTCACATTGGGCTTAACTGTTTCCACCTTTATCACGGGGCGTTAGTGGGCCCGATGTCCCGTCGGACCATATACGGCCCATGGGCAGCACGGGCCATTCCCAGGCCGAAAGTCACACGGGCTGAAATGGGCCCATGTCTACATCGGGCCTCTAATAGGCCGAAAGTCACTGGGCTGTAATTGGGCCCAAATATTCAGCGAACAATTAACGGGCCAGATCTGTCTTCGGGCCATAAATGGACCTTTATTAAGCAGGTCGTTATTGGGCTGGCCCACTAGTACCTGAGTAAGTACTACGGGCCTTTGACTGGGCCGGCCTTTTTAACCTATATGGGCCTCTGTTGGGCCGTGCCACGTGTCGACGTATCATAGGCGCTTTGGGTCCAATGAGTGGATGACATCTGTCCCAATGGTGAGCCGACACGTGTTTCCTCCAGCCAATGATGATTTTACATGTGGAAAATCCCCATTGGTCAGGGCTGTTAACGGGTTATCGGATCCAAAATCAGACCCGGTAGCTTAACGGCGTTCCGTTACGGTGGATGCCACGTGTCGGTCATCCTTGACAAAAGCACTTCTGTGACGCGCGATTTATCGTCATGGAAGTGGACACTTCCGTGATGATAATTTTGTTAATGTCATGGAACACTTCTACGACAGCACGGGTATGACTATCTTGATTCTGTCATAAATTTGTCATGGATATACATGCATGACAGAAAACGTGACCTACTGTGACAAACACGTATCATCACGGAAGTGTATTTTTTTGTAGTGGTTGTCGTCCTCCGGGACGCTGTTGTTGAAGTCTTCAAGGCAGCACAAAATGTTCTTCACATGTAAATCAAACATCATGTCGTCGCGCGATCGACGGGCGGGGCGCGGGAGGACGACAACTAGCGCCACTGAGAGGTAGCGGTCGACGGCAGCGTCCCATGCCGCTGAGGGGGAGGGGCGCGCACGGGCATGGGCGTGGCGGGTGCAGCCAAACGCACGGGGACAGGCGCCGCAGTGGGTGGAGGGGCGCGCACTGGCGCGGCGGATGCATCCAAATGCACGGGGATCGGCGGCACGGTGGGTGGAGGGGCGCACACGGTCACGGGCACGGGTGCTGGCATGTACATGAGCTCGCGCGGGTCCGCGGAGACCTCGCTGACGCCCGCGGCTTCCAGCTCTGCGATGGTGCTCGGCGACTAGCCCGTCAATGCTACAGGGATGGTCGCTGGCTCGGGCGCGTGGATGGGAGCTGGGACGGGAGCGGGGGCAGCAATCGCCGCGGCCAGCTCGTTCTGGGCCATGTCCATGAGGCCCCATTCCTCCTTATTTTCTATCTCCTCTGGCTCGGAGTCGACTTTACCAAACTTGAAGACTAGTGGCAGATGATCATTTTGCACCATGGCGGTGGAGGTCTACGGGGGGAGGGGAATGGGACGCGAACAGTAAGGCCGCCCATATTAAACAGCGGCTCGGGCGCCATTAATGGAGAGGAAGGCGGCCGGCCATGGAAGTCAAAGGACTCGCTTCCAAGTGACCCTACGCAGCGTAAAGCTTGCACGCTTCCCAGTGAGCCTGCACATTGGAGGACAGCTTGCACGCCTCTCGGACAGCCAGCGCACCGGACTGCGCTCGCACGCCTGCAGTTCAATCAAGGTCAAGCAGCTGTCCGCACGGCACCTCCTACAACCATTAAAACCAAGACACGTGGCGTCACGTCAATGGTTAACAGAATGCACACGTTTTGAATTATACAAACATTTGAGATATTAATTGGCAGCTATTTTTTCAAAATGCCTTTGTTGTCTGTCATTATTCGAGTGCGCCTTCTCTCAAAATGGACACGAAAGATACCACATCATGTCGGGCGCCATTCCATGATAGCATGCCAAATTTCATGAATTTCAGACGAGTTTTGGATTTACTAGAATTTAAAAACCAGGCATCTCAATGTTTTGTCGGCAATCAACGGTGCCCTGGTGTTTGAAATGCATTCCCATTTATTGCATGGGACCTAAGCATGCACCCAAGGACACAGATTTGATTTTTCAACCAATTTATATGCACTGGAGCATGTGCATGTAGTTCAAATTTTAATTATGCACATAAATGCATTGAAAACTCAGTTAATGCATAAAAATGTCCAAAAGAACCCCCAAAAATAAAAAAATTGACTCAACACTCTTTTTGCTCTATGTTGACAGGAGAAATTTTTTGGAAGCAATAAGAGGCAGTGGATATCGTTTCGTCCCCAAAGGTGGGATGTTCCCTACCGAAACCATGATGCTTGTCGTGAGAAGCATATACCCAAACCTGCCCCAAACGGGACAAAAAATTTACCACGACATGTTGATGCCGCTCCATGAAAGCATGCCAAGTTTCATGAATTCAGACGAGTTTTGGATTTACTAGAATTTAAAAATGAGGCATCTCAATGTTTTGCCGGCAATCAACGGTGCCCTGGTGTTTGAAATTCATTCCCATTTCTTGCATGGGACCTAAGCATGCACCCAAGGACATAGATTTGATTTTTTAAGCAATTTATATGCACTGGAGCATGTTCATGTAGTTCAAATTTGAATTATGCACATAAATGCATTGAAAACTCAGTTAATGCATAAAAATGTCCAAACGAACCCCGAAAAATCCCAAAAATTGACACAACACTCCTGTTGTTCTATGTTGACATGCGAATTTTTTTGAAAGCAATAAGAGGCAATGGATATCGTTTCGTCCCCAAAGGTGGGACGTTCCCTACCGAAACCATCATGCTTGTTGTGAGAAGCTCTGGTTTGTGAGAAGCATATACCCGAACCTGCCCCAAATGGGACAATTTTTTTAACAAGGCATGTTGATGCCGCTCCATGATAGCATGCCAAGTTTCATGAATTTCAGACGAGTTTTGTATTTACTAGAATTTAAAACCCAGGCATCTCAATATTTTGTCGGCAATCAACAGTGCCCTGGTGTTTGAATTTCATCCCCATCTCTTGCATGGGACCTAGAAATTCACCCAAGGACACATATTAGATTTTTCAACCAACCTTAGTGCATTGGAGCATGTGCTTGTAGTTCAAATTTGAATTATGCACATAAAATGCCTAGAAAACCCAGTTAATGCATAAAAATGTCCAAACGAACCCTGAAAAATCACAAAAATTGACACAACACTCCTGTTGTTCTATGTTGACACTAGAAAATATTTGAAAGCAATAAGAGGCAATGGATATTGTTTCGTCCCCAAAGGTGGGACGTTCCCTATCGAAACCATCAGGCTTGTTGTGAGAAGCTCTAGTTTGTGAGAAGCTTATACCCGAACCTGCCCCAAATGGGACAAAATTTTCACCACGGCAGGTTGATACCGCTCCATGATAGCATGCCAAGTTTCATGAATTTCAGACGAGTTTTGGATTTACTAGAATTTCAAAACCAGGCATCTCAACGTTTTGCCGGCAATCAACAGTTCCATGGTGTTTGAATTTCATTCCCATCTCTTGCATGGGACCTAGAAATTCACCCAAGGACACA
Source organism: Triticum aestivum (assembly GCF_018294505.1). Classification (NCBI taxonomy): domain Eukaryota; kingdom Viridiplantae; phylum Streptophyta; class Magnoliopsida; order Poales; family Poaceae; genus Triticum; species Triticum aestivum. Next base: position 87,163,845 of record NC_057808.1, read on the forward strand.
CATGTGATTTTTCAACAAACTTTGGTGCATTGGAGCCTGTGCTTGTAGTTCAAATTTGAATTATGCACATAAAATGCCTAGAAAACCCAGTTAATGTATAAAAAAGGCCAAACAAACCCCGGGAAATTCCAGGATTGAACACAACACTCCTGTTGTTCTATGTTGACACTAGAAAATTTTGAAAGCAATAAGAGGCAACGGATATCGTCTCGTCCCCAAAGGTGGTACGTTCCCTATCGAAACCATCATGCTTGTTGTGAGAAGCTCTGATTCGTGAGAAGCTCTGATTCGTGAGAAGCTTATACCCAAACCTGCCCCAAATGGGACAAAATTTTCACCATGGCATGTTGATGCCGCTGCATGATAGCATGCCAAGTTTCATGAATTTCACATGAGTTTTGGATTTACTAGAATTTAAAAACCAGGCATCTCAACGTTTTGCCGGCAATCAACAGTGCCCTGGTGTTTGAAATTCATTCCCATCTCTTGCATGGGACCTAGAAATTGACCCAAGGACACACATGTGATTTTTCAACCAACTTTAGTGCATTGGAGCATGTGCTTGTAGTTCAAATTTGCATTATGCACATAAAATGCCTAGAAAACCCAGTTAATGTATAAAAAGGCCAATCGAACCCCGAAAAATTCCAAGATTGAACACAACACTCCTGTTGTTCTATGTTGACACTATTTTGAAAGCAATAAGAGGCAACGGATATCGTCTCGTCTCCAAAGGTGGTACGTTCCCTATCGAAACCATCATGCTTGTTGTGAGAAGCTCTAGTTTGTGAGAAGCTTATACCCAAACCTGCCCCAAATGGGACAAAATTTTCACCATGGCATGTTGATGCCGCTGCATGATAGCATGCCAAGTTTCATGAATTTCACATGAGTTTTGGATTTACTAGAATTTAAAAACCAAGCATCTCAACGTTTTGCCGGCAATCAACAGTGCCCTGGTGTTTGAAATTCATTCCCATCTCTTGCATGGGACCTAGAAATTGACCCAAGAACACACATGTGATTTTTCAACCAACTTTAGTGCATTGGAGCGTGTGCTTGTAGTTCAAATTTGCATTATGCACATAAAATGCCTAGAAAACCCAGTTAATGTATAAAAAAGGCCAAACGAACCCCGAAAAATTCCAAGATTGAACACAACACTCCTGTTGTTCTATGTTGACACTATTTTGAAAGCAATAAGAGGCAACGGATATCGTCTCGTCTCCAAAGGTGGTACGTTCCCTATCGAAACCATCATGCTTGTTGTGAGAAGCTCTAGTTTCTGAGAAGCTTATACCCAAACCTGCCCCAAATGGGACAAAATTTTCACCATGCCATGCGGATGCCGCTCCATGATAGCATGCCAAGTTTCATGAATTTCAGACGAGTTTCGGATTTACTATAATTTAAAAACCAGGCATCTCAACGTTTTGCCGGCAATCAACAGTGCCCTGGTGTTTGAAATTCATTCCCATCTCTTGCATGGGACCTAGAAATTGACCCAAGGACACACATGTGATTTTTCAACCAACTTTGGTGCATTGGAGCATGTGCTTGTAGTTCAAATTTGAATTATGCACATAAAATGCCTAGAAAACCCAGTTAATGTATAAAAAAGGCCAAACGAACCCCGTAAAATTCCAATATTGAACACAACACTCCTGTTGTGCTATGTTGACACTAGAATTTTTTTGAAAGCAATGAGGCAACGGATATCGTCTCGTCTCCAAAGATGGTACGTTCCCTATCGAAACCGTCATGCTTGTTGTGAGAAGCTCTACTTTGTGAGAAGCTTATACCCAAACCTGCCCCAAATGGGACAAAATTTTCACCACGGCATGTTGATGCCGCTCCATGATAGCATGCCAAGTTTCATGAATTTCAGACGAGTTTTGGATTTACTAGAATTTAAAAACCAGGTATCCCAATGTTTTGCCGGCAATCAACAGTGCCCTGGTGTTTGAAATTCATTCCCATCTCTTGCATGGGACCTAGAAATTCACCCAAGGACACACATGTGATTTTTCAACCAACTTTAGTGCATTGGAGCATGTGCTTGTAGTTCAAATTTGAATTATGCACATAAAATGCCTAGAAAACCCAGTTAATGTATAAAAAAGGCCAAACGAACCCCGAAAAATTCATTCCCATTTCTTCCATGGGACCTAAGCATGCACTGAAGGACACAGATCTGATTTTTCAACCAATTTGTATGCACCGGAGCATGTGCATGTAGTTTAATTTTGAATTGTGCACCTGAAATGGCTAGAAAACCAATTTAATGTATGAAATGTCCAAACGAACCCTGAATAATTCCAATTCTTTTATGACACACATACAGTTGCATGTTCATTGCAGATAAAAGGTCTAGCAATTCAAACACCGTCCATTGCCGCTGTGACCCCATTTTGTAATTCAAACCAAGTAGATCTCACACAGTTTATTCTCACCAACCGTGTGAGATGTAGTACAAAATATCTTGGAGCACCGTCGGTGTATAGTACGCCTATGGCTTAGGCGAGAAGGTGCATCGGCTACAGTCCACAGCCGGCGTGTCAAGCACACTAGCTCGCTCCCCCAAAACTCCCGCCTCTGCATCCCTCTTTGCTTCAGTCCCTTGCACTACTGGAATCAGGGATTTTTCCGTCTGCCAGTTCTTTGCCGTGCGCTAGCAGACGGCAAAGAAGGTCTTTGCCATCAGCTACCAAAAAGCAGACGGCAAACAACTGGCAGACGACAAAGAAGGTCTTTGCCATCTGTCACTTCTTTGCCGTCAGCTGGCTAACGGCAAAGAGAGAGGTGGCCCCCACTAACGAGCCAATTAGAAAAAACTTAACGGCCCCCCTCTTTGCCGTCTGCTAGCAGACGGCAAAG